>NC_056741.1:581145165-581490165 GCF_019279795.1 Protopterus annectens | reverse complement strand
TATTTATTGTGGAAAGATATTGCTAGGTAGTCAATATTCCAGGTACACTGCAATATAATGACAGTTAACTTCTGAATTGCAGTTCATGGAAATGGAGTGATCAAATTAGAAATTAACTGAAATAACTAGCATTTATTTATTTATTTGTATTTCTGGGGTAAAGCACTGTTCTCCGTGGACCATTTTCAGACTTAGCCCAGGAGCGGTGTCTGGTTTAAATGACTTGCTCCGAGTCATGCAGTTAGGCAATGGAGGCTGACAGACTCAAACCTTGTACCATTAGACCACAGGAAACAGCTTGTTAACAGCTCCTTAATCCTCTACTCCCACTGCTAGACCTTACATTTTAAAGAAGTGCTTTTTGCATGGGAGAGGCAAGTCTACCTGAGGTTAGTCTCAGAGAAGATGGTACTCCCCTACCACCTTTCAAAAGCATTTCTTTAGATTGGCATGAAAGGTCATTTCAAGAGTTTGTTTTAACTCATGTCAGCAGTTCATCCATGAAGGTATCATGATGCACTCAAGTTTTTTAATTACTTTTATTACAAACTCTGGAGTTCATGAAAATGTGTCAATCCAGTCATAGCAAACTGATCTACATGTCTCATTACCTACACAGCTGCTATGGACTTATGAGTTAAAAAGAATAACAAATTTCCCTAAATATATTCTGACTACAATTTTAAAAGCAACACTGCTAAATTGCTGCTTTAAGTTATACATACATAACACAAGAAACATTTTCCCTTTACTCCAAGATGTGAAATGCTGTGGTTAATGAAATTATTCAATAGATCTGAAGTTAATGAATAACAGAGAAAAATCATTGTGAACAGAAGAATCAATATATGAGTAAAATACTGCTTAAAAAGAATGTCTTTTCATATTAATAAGAAATTATCTCAGATATGAATGCCCTAAGGTTGTCAGAGTCTGTATAAAGAAGGGTATCTGAGAAAAGAGGTAAGTCTTTGTCAATGGACTCTTCAAGGTGGAGATAAGTGATATTTTTATTTAATTTCAAGTTTAGCTTTTTATCTAATCATAGTAGCTTTAAGACCCCCTCCACCAAAGTATGAATTGTTGGCAGACTTATTTCTAACACCTCTTTGGCAATCAGTAGCAAATTTAAAGTCAGCTGAGCTGAAAATGTTTCTGAAAAGTACACTGTTCTTAGGAGACTAAAATAGTCATGAATGCTTTGTGAGGGGGATTCTTCCAACTCTTTGATATAGATTTTTGGCTACTGGAATAATCTTAGCTATACGGAATGATTAGTTTATTGCCCTTTGTTACGAGGGAAGGTTAGAATGATATGGCAATTAATTTAAGCGATTTTAAGGCCACAATATAGTTAATAATAACTCAAATTCCTGTTTAAATAAAAGCAGTTCTGAAGAAAAGGACCACAAATATGTTTCAAAGTGTACTGGTCTTCAGTTTTGGTTAACTGATAGAAAGATCTTAAATTAAATATTGGAAAGGGAGGGATATCATGATTATTCAGATAGTACTATAGAGAGGTTTTGAGGCTATATAATATAATTCAATCTATTATATACCAAAGAAAAAATAAAATTAAAACACTATAACCAAAACCAAAACAAACCGGACACTGAATGGACAGAAACGGAGTATGAAAACTGTACAAAGTAGCCAAATTTAATAAACCATTTGATTTAATAAACCATTTTAGCGCTTTCATCTCCTAAGAGACTTCATCAGAAATAAAACCTGAACCTAGTTCAATTAACATTTAAATACTGAAAGTCTACAATCAGTAGCAAATTTAAAGTCAGCTGAGCTGAAAATGTTTCTGAAAAGTACACTGTTCTTAGGAGACTAAAATAGTCATGAATGCTTTGTGAGGGGGATTCTTCCAACTCTTTGATATAGATTTTTGGCTACTGGAATAATCTTAGCTATACGGAATGATTAGTTTATTGCCCTTTGTTACAAGGGAAGGTTAGAATGATATGGCAATTAATTTAAGTGATTTTTAAGGCCACAATATGATTAATAATAACTCAAATTCCTGTTTAAATAAAAGCAGTTCTGAAGAAAAGGACCACAAATATGTTCCAAAGTGTACTGGTCTTCAGTTTTGGTTAACTGATAGAAAGACCTTAAATTAAATATTGGAAAGGGAGGGATATCATGATTATTCAGATAGTACTATAGAGAGGTTTTGAGGCTATATAATATAATTCAATCTATTGTTGAATATTTAGTAGATCTGTACTGGGAAGCAATTAGTAGAAAGAAGAGAAAAAAGTTTAAAAGTACCATGTTTTTTTAATTATGACAATATGTAAGGCATATGTTATCTTATTACTCATAGTAATTAGTACCCTTTATTTAAAGTAGCTATACAGAAGGGATTAGTATTCTTGAGACAGCTAACAATCGTTTAAAATAAAGAAACTGAAAATGTAACAAAATCAAAAGATGACCAAAGCTTTCATTTAAAAAAAAAGTTTATTACCCTGCTGCCTTGGTAAACAGGGATAAGAATACGTAGAAAACATGTAATATATTCACTTAAATACCATAATTAAACACAAACTTGCCACTGGCTCTTTAACAAGGATGAAATGTGTCTTCAGCTAGTTTGAGTTTTGCTTACTAGCCTGAGTGTCTTCTTAATAACCTTTGTGTCATTGTGATACATGAGGCATTCTGCTGAAATATTTCTTAGAGTCAATTTGCTTATCTCCAGTGATGCCTTGATAAAGAGAGGTTGGCAAATTTCTTTGTAGGAGTGTTCTAGCAGAGGGGCTGACAAACCACCCTTATTATCTTCACATAATCCCCAGTCACCATATATAACCCCTTTTAATGGGCGGCATAGTAATGAATTTCTGTGATGGCCTGTGTGTTACCTAATAGCACAATAAACCTGAAGGCATGCCATTATTCTAATTGTTTTAGACAGTTAGCATATAGCTTAAAAGAGTATTTGATTGTGCAGCACCTTTTGTTTTAATGTATGTTGGTCTCAGTGCTTTATAGTCATATATATATACTTGGGTTCCCTTCAGAATGTCGAATTTCCAAAACTTCAAATTTCATATGGTCGAGAGCATATGATCGAAGTTTTGAAATCTCAAAATTCTGAACAGAGATCTACATACAGTGCAGAATGGGAGACTTCCCTTTTCCTTGCTGTAGTGTGATCTTGGAGTTAGTACATTTATGTAGCGGGGGTGTGGCAGTGCAGGGGGGCATTGCTCCCCTTCAAAAACATTGGAAAACTTGGTTTTGTATTTTTTTTGGATTCACTTCAGAGTTTCGAGATTTCAAAACTTTGATCATATTGTCTCGATCATGAAATTCAAACTTCTTGAAATTTGACATTCTGAAGTGAATCCATATACTTATATCCTGATATTTGTTTCATAATTCCTACCCTGATGTACATTTTTATGACTTTTCTTCTCTCTGTTTTCTGTGTGGATGATAAGGTATGGTTCTTAATCTGCTGGTACTAGTCCACATCTTGTTCTGTTGGTGCCACTGAGTTTATCTGGGTCAATAATAGATTTGGTCTGCTTTATCCTGAAAGTAGCTTGTGTTCTGTTACCCTTTATGGAGGGATCCTGTATAATAATGTAGAGAATTATGAGTGGGTCTCCACTCCTAATCATTGTATTATGCCTTCAAGACATGGATGCCAAGAAATTCACCCCAAGGGCAAGACCCTATCATAATTCTTTGTAGTGCACAGAGCTTTATTTGTTCAATATCTGTTTTATTTAGTAGTTACAGTAAAAAAGAAAAAAAACTGCAAAGTGTTCAAAGCCAGTAAAGCACTTAGTGACTGCTGTAAGATGGGTAGCAGCACACGTCTGGGCAATATTTTGACAAAGCATGCGGAAATGAAGCTGTTTCTTGAGTTCTGCCTCTTTGGTTTGCTCATCAGCACTGTCATTTAATAATGGATAATGTGAGACTTAATCTTAGCACTACTGACGTACTTAACTAGTTTGTCTTTTTGTCAGTATTGGAGCATAATCACAGCTCTCTGTGCCCTACGATACCGTAAATCACAATGTGGACCAGACAGCAGTACGTATCAGGACTGCTTACTCTAGTTATGCCTACTGGTCTTATCTTAAATTCTGATAGAGTTTTTGAAGAACAATAGAACAAAAATGAATAGCATTAGCAAAACTCAAATACATCAACAGTTTTTGAATTCTTGTATCTTCCATTCTTTAATATTAAAGCTATTTTACAGAGAGTCCCTTATCCCCTTTAATTTCCCTCTCTCTCCTATGACTCAGTTACCTTTCAAGAGCAGCTTTCTGGGTATGAGGACAAATTGAAGAATTCAGTTAATTCTATTTTGTGAAACTTACCTTGCACATTTAGTTGCAGTGCAAACATTCTACCATATCAATATACACCTGGAGAATATGTTATCACAATATACTGAACTTTGACTCATAACTATAATAATTACTATCCTAATAAACACCCAGAATCGCAGAACACTCTACTACTCTTCTACTAGAGGTCTTCACTCTCACAATAACCTCCTAGTATGTATCAGTAAATCATTTAGTACTGTTGGAGATTCTCCTTACTTCTACTATGAGTCATAACTCTGGAATGAAAGCCCTACAAACTTAAAACAGACAGATAAGGTTAACAGATTCATAAACATGTTTAAACAGCACCTAAACCAAAGTTGCCTCTTCTTTTCTTGCTCATCTGGCTGTGTCTTCTCCCCAGATCTCTCTTAACCAACAACTTGTACTTTCTAACCCACCTACTCTATCTTACCTCATAAATTTCATTAACATTCAAACTGTCACTTTCTCGCCGACTTCTCCCTCCATAGTCACTATCCCTCTACTGTCTAATTGGCTTCCCTATCATTTCATCAGCCTATTTTTATTTCTGTTCTTAATGCTAAACCAAATTACTATTATCTTCCTCTGCAGTTGCTTCCATCCAGGAGGACACTCTCAGTTTTGTTTCTTTACTTCCATATATTGAAGACGTATATACATTGTTTCTCTATATTGGAGGTGTGTACACTGTTTCTCTATATCGAAGAAGTGTATACACTCTTTCTCTTTATCTAGTGATACTTACCCAGTGCATATAAATATCTTTTCCTGTTTTCAGTACCTGTACTCCCTTTAATGCAAAAATTTATGAAGGTATACTGTTATATTGTTACATGGTTATACTCTCACATCCAAAAAAAAATGTTTTACCTTTATATAATAAATGTGATTTGACTCTGGAGGGTGTCTCCCAGGAGCTTAGCTGAAAGTGTTTTTTTTTTTTGCCTAGTCCAACTTTCTCGGTCAACAAAGACAAATAAATAAAATAAAAATGAATAAATAATTATAAATTTCACTCCAGTGCAATACATTTTGTGATAAACATATGACATTAAGGTAAACTTAGCTTTATTTACTCTGTAGACAAATTATCCAGATATGAGCTGACAAATACCTGACTGACAGAAAAGCTAATTACTCAGGAAGTGAATAAATTGCTATAGAATTACGATACTAGAACCACTTACAATAATGCTTTTTCTTAATATTTTTAGAAACAGCCATGAGTGAATTCAAGGAAAGAACATGATGTTGAAATGCTGAAACAGCTACAAATCTGACGAACAGAACAAAATGAGCAGAAATGCATTTGTTTTTTCTAGAAAGTCAGCCTGTGTTAAAAAAGTGGAAAGCCATTGTTATATTAATGTGGGGGAAATTTATATTGCTTTCTTCTGAAGAAAAATTGCAGATTAACTCTTGCTGAATGCTCAAAATCACTTCACAGTCTTCATAATTAAAGGCATAAGTGTCGGTGTACATCTGATGAATCATTATTTTCTGAGAATCCTTTGAAATGCATTGTGATACAGACATTAGGGAAAAATATCCAGTCATTTCCACCACAGTCCATTATACGTATATACATATTTGTCAGTACAAAACACAGTAACCCAGGTGAATAACAACTTCCTTTGATCTACAGGATTGGTGACAGTGGGTGGAGCTAGACGTCAAACAGCTCTCTTTCACTTCCTTTCTACAAAGAATTATATCAAGCAATGAACTGCATACAGGAACTTATAAACCAGTAATTCACAGTCTCTTCTAGCATGGATTTGCTTTCTAAAAAAATAAAACAAAATACATTTTTGTGGCTTTCTTTTGCTGATTATTATCTTTTACATATCTCTCTTAAAAATGCATATACTTTTGGGGCTTGAGCAGAGTCAGTTTCAGGCTAACATCATAAAATATAGTAGATAGCTGATTACGACATGAGAGAATTAACTAAAATACACTTGGAACAACAGCATTATTTTTCTGGTTGCATACAGTAACTGATAAAATATTGCTTTCTTGCTCAAGCAGAATGCATTTATTGTTCTATTTATTTTAACTATCATTTAAGTGCACTAGGTGGCAAAATCACTTATTACTGGGCAAATCCTTAAAGTTTAGGAAGATGCAAGAAGTGACATAGGGCAGAATAAGCACTCACCCTAAAGAGTTATCCCAAATAATTTAAATAGCAACAGACTGTATGTAGGATATAGCACCAAAAATGTTTACATTATGCAGTAGGAACCGTTTATTAGAATCAAACACAACAAATGTGCAGTTACACAAAATAAGGGAAACAAATTTCCCTTAATATTCCAAAAGAGATTCATGTTTCTTTATGACCAAAGTTAAATGCTGATAATAATTCTCACTGTTGATTTTGCAATCTACCTGCATTGATAATCCAGTTCAGATTTTAGCTAGTGTTTGAAACTACAGCGAAGAAATAAGTGAGAAGGCATCACTTTTAACTACAAGTAGGATGCCTCACCTCCCCATTTCTGGGCTCAGATTTCAGCCATGTAATATCCATTTCATTCCTTAACGTTACAGACACTTTAAAACAATAACACTTCTTCAGGAAGTAAAGAAGTTCAACAATAATCCTTGTTTTATTGTCACTGTGTGTAAGTCATTCTCCTTTCTCTCTGTAAGAATGGTACACATTCTAGCTTGCTTCCTCAACAAGCTTAATCTCCATTGCAGCAGAGAAGGCATCATTTGGTCTATAATGGCCTCATCTAGAATATCTGAGAGTGAGAGTAGATGTCACACATTTAGGCTTCAGGAACATAAACTAGCACAAATATTGAACACATCTCCAGACAAACTAGCTAGATACAAGAAAATACTTGACAATAAATGTCATTTATATTGTTTAATCTTTTGAAATTCAAGTTTTGAATGCCAGTCATGAATAGGTATGAGAGGGCATGCTGAATTTGGTTTTATAATGAAGTAGCATAGTTTCCCTAACGTTATTAACACTGAAATATTTCTGCTGAAAGATTACAACAAGGCTCTTTTGTGCAGTTTACAGAATCTGACAGAGGTTGAAGATTAATGTCCAAAGGTGAAAGAGATGAATCTTTGAAGAGTTCATCCTGATTTATATTTCAGAATTACTGTGTTCTTTATCTTTATTAAGAATGCACACTCCCTGTCATGGACTTAGTTTGTGAGTATGTACATAAATGTTTACTAAGCGGCTACAATTACTACTGTCCATACTGCTCAACTGTCTAGAGTTTTGCAGAAATTCCAGATTTTTGTCTTATATTTTCTGTTCCACATAAACGTTCTGGTTTTTTGGCAAGATTTGACATCTCTAAAAATGGCATATATTTGAGTTTCAGATTTCATCCTTAAGAAAATGCACAATACAAATCTTGTTATTCTAGCAACTTTCTAAGTTTATAAGAGCAATATTTGCAATCTGTCCCCATTTTTTGTATCTTTGCCCCCCATTATTTTAGGCTTTGTCCAGATCTCTTTAGCTAACAGGTTGAGAGATATGCTATGGTCCTACCTTAAAAATGTCATTCTTACATAAAAGGCATGTAGTGCTGGTTTGACTCCTCATTTTAGGGTCTCAGAAGATTATAAGGAATAACCAAGATACCAAAAAGTGCACCAGTAGATGGTACTCTTAGAACTTCCAGTCGTAAAGTTCTTGTTTGCCATAGATTGTCTGTTTTGTCCAATAAAAAGTTTTTAAAATGCATTCTATGTTTTTGACTATTTTTTGAATGGGAGTTCCAGGAGGACTATCTACTAGTGAACTTTTTGGTTACTTAGTATTGTTCGCGCACTGAGGCACTCTTTGTTTGGTTAATAGCTAAGAGACCACAGCTGTCAGGGTGACAAGAGACTGCAAAATAGTTTTGTTAAGCTACCAAAAGCCATGTCATTTAGAATTATTTGGGTTACAGAATAAGCTTTTTATGACCATGATAGATACGCCCTGGTGAAAGTTTCAAATGTTGTCTACCATTGTCCTTAGATCTTTAATGATAATATCATTTTTATGATTTAACATTTAATTTTATAGTCAGAATTTATGCCCTTTTTGACTAGTATCCTAATTCTAGATTTGCTGACATTAAACGTGAGATCATTCCTACCACACCAGGTGTATATTTCTTTGCAGACCCTCTCGTTGAGCATTAACATTTTTTTAATTAATTATGATATATTTGCAGTCATTAGTGTATTGGTTATCCAGAGCCCATCTTTTATCTATATCTGAGAATAATATTCCAAAAGGAAATGTCCCTAATACAGATCCCTGGGAGACACCATTGGTAAGGCCTGTGGAATAGATACATAACCTCTCACTCTGTTTTATGTGCCCTGCTGCTTAATCTGTGTTTTATTGATTTAATTAAATATAAATTGTCACTTAATGTTTTATTTTTATGTGGAATAGTATTAAATGGTTTAACAAGGTCAAGATAGTCAGCATACGCTTTCAATCCCTTATCAAGTCTAGTTCTTAACTCCTTAAAGAACATGACAGATTTCAAAAGATAAGAATGCCTGTTAACAAACAGGTAGCGTTACATATCTAAGAGAGTTAAATCCCTTGGGTCATTCACTATTACTCTGTCCATAATTTTACACAGAATATTGGTTACAAATAGCTTGGGTCTGATGTAACCCCTGTTTGTGAACTGAGACCATGACAGTCTTTCACCATAAGTCAGGGATGTGTCCACGAGCTAATATTTTTTATAACACGAATAATGAAGCTAGTTAGGTTCGCTATGATTCTTTATAGGAAACTACCAGATATAGTGACTGGTCCCACGTAAACGAAGCATTTACTTTTACTGGTGAATGTTATATAAGGGATACCTTCCTTTTTTTTGCAGCGCTTTAGCATTTGTCTAAAATTTACAAAGAAAAAAGTCTGTAAGTGCATTTGCTATAGCCCATTTCTAGATAATTAATTTTTATTGTTACTGCACTATTTTCAGAGGTTTCCATTTCAGTTTTCTAATATAATCCAATAATATGTTACCACAGCTTTCAAACTGTGAGATCAAGTCAAGTTCAGCAACAAGTGAAAAATGAAACAGCCTGGTGCCAAAGGACAACAACTGGATAAAAATGAAATGTTTATTAACCAAAATAAACTTCAAAATAAAATCAGGTTAACAGTTAAGCGCTTTCATCCCAAAGTGTCAAGGGACTTCATCAGAACAAAGAATAAACTAAAATGCATGCAATATAAAGACCTCATTATACCTGGTTAATGGCAAATCATTGAAACATTGACCAATAGAAAATTTCCCTTTAAAAAGTAACAATTAAGTAGGTAATGTTAACCCTCTAAATACTTCAACTTCAAAACGCAGTTGATGATTTTCATTCAGACCTGGATAAGTGTAGGCATTCAACCGAAGCTGCCACTTTAATTCACACAAGTCTAAATGAATTGGTGTAATTCTACCTTGCAAATCCATTAAAATCTGCTGAATAATGACAAATACAAATTTGTGTTCCGGAAATGCACTAACATGTTTATAAAATGCATTAGATGACTTTCCTTTTTTAATATCAAAAAGATATTCATAAATTCTTTCATGAAATCTTCTAGAGGTCTTACCAATGTAGAACACAGGGGATTGTAAACACTTTGCCATGTATACTACATTTTTGGACTGACAGTTGAAGTGACCCTTTGCATAAAACACCATCCCTGGTATTCAATAAACTCCATGCAAGAATAGCACTATTCTTGCACGGAGTGGTTCATATCCATATAGCACAGCAGTGTGCCTTGCATATTCATGAAGGCGTGCTGCTGTTCAACTTATATGGACATGAACCATGAACAAGTGCAGGGGGCATGGTCAAGTAGTGCACAGACATTGAACTCACCCCCTGCACTCAGAAAGTGCCGTATGGCACTTTCTAATAGCATCTGGGATAATATTAGAGAATTATTCTAATATTATGCCAGTATTTCAGTGTCCGCAGACACTGAAAGGAAATAAATGACCATCACAGTGTCCGTGGACACTGAAATAAACACGGCATCAAGAAAGCAATGCAGGGGGTGTGTGACAGGTTCTGTGACACACCCCCTGCATTGTAAAAGTTCCATATGACACCTCCACAACCTGCTAAAGCAGGAAATGTGTGCAAATGCACAAATAATGGGGGATAAATCCCTCAAAAGTGACACAACATGCATATTGCCCCACAAACTTAGAAAGTTGATAGAAAACAGGTCATGCATTAGCATGAATTACCAAAGGATAGATGTTTGAAAGCAAACGTATGCCAATATTCCCTGACAGCAGTCCATGTGGACAAAGGCACAAATAATGGGGGAAAAGCAATAAAATAAGGACACTTCTGAAAAATTGCCCTCACACACTTAGTTGATAGAAAACAGGATATGTATTAGCCAGGAGTCCCTGAAGGATATAAGCCTGAAAGCCAAATGAATGCCATTATTTCCCGATTGCAGTCCTCAGTAACTTGTCAGAACACCACATAACTCACCTATATAACATAATAATATAATAATAATATTATATTTTTCTAGGCTAAGGAATGTTTAAGCATAGCTAAGCAGGTGTGCACGTTATGGCCCTCTGCTTACTATAGCTTCAACATCCCATAGGAGATAAATACAAATATAGAGGTGAAATTTCCAGGCCGAGATGGTGTAGGGCTTAGAGTCCTGGCTTTACATGGAGGCATTCATGGTTTGAGTACCAAGACAGGCAGCTTATTTTCCTATGGGAAAGTAGTGTTAAAATTATTTTTGTAAACTTAAATTATGTAGCAACTGTTTTTTTCCAACCAGGGTAGTGTAGCTGGTGTACAATGTAAGCATGAGTGCGTATAACATGTGAAACTACCCATGTACACACAAGTGCTCCATACAGTATAGTCACACCCCTTACCAATGTAAGGAAAGCACATAGAGGGTTGTTACATAAAGTATATGATATACACTTAAATGAAAGCACTCCTCTGATATATTAAAAAAATTAAAAGTGAGCAATGGTTAGTAATGCTCAGCTATGCTTAGCAAGTGTAACCATTGCTAAGACATGATTGCTAAGCAGCAGGTAGCTCGGCTAAGTGGATTTACACACAATTAAACACTACTCAACAACTTTTCCTTTAAGCAGGGTTAAAACCGGCTCAGCAGATTTGCGCACTGCTTAGTGGAGCTTAACCTTTTCAAAATGGTCCAATGACAGCAAAGGGTGGGAATATAGCACTATTTAAATGGGGCAGCCAGGAATACAGCCATAACCAATTGTAGCTGATCTTTGAAGGCACTATGGCTGGCATAGGTTAGGGTGTGCGCTTTTGGGCACAGCACTGGGGCATCCAGGAGTCCAGGGTCATGGTTGGACTCCTAGTGAAAAACCATGAGGAGAGACTGCTGCAGAGCCAGTACCAGGGCTCACAATATAAAGCAGAAGGTTGGGACCATCTTGCACGTGATCTCACCAGTGCTACTGGCATCCCTCGAACTGGTGAGCAGGTCCAGCACGATTTTGCTGACCTCAAGCACAGGAAGGGGGAGCTCTTGGACCAGTGGACCCAAGATGCATGGGCACAAAATGTCCCAGCAGTGTGTAAGTATCAGTATCAATTAGTGTTTACCAAAGTCCAGCCTGAGTATGTGATCGACAGGTATTCATAAATGTTGGCTTATCTCCTGTACAGGTGCAGATGAGAGGGCTATGAACATGGATGCCCATGCCAACAGGTTGTTAAGGCTGTGCCGGGAGGCTGGTAAGTACAAATCCAGCTTGCAGTATATAGACAAAATAATACAAAGGTGTAGATTATCTATTGCCAGTAGGTAAAGTGTGTACTATGTGTAATGAATAAACAACATTAGCTAGACTAATAATGATGTATAGGATATCCATTAATAAAAGTGTGAATACCCTTTAATAAAATTACAAACACCAGACTGTTGTGTTTAATGTGGTATGTTGTGGTACGGATATAAATGTGTACAGGTTCTGCACAGAAACTATGGCTCTGACAGCATGAATTAAATGAGACTAATCTGAGAAAGATTGTGGAGCTGTAAAACAGGATATAAAACCACATGAAAGGTTCCATGAACCAAGATCTGAACTCTGAATAGTAATGTGTAAAGTGTTTTACTGTACCCCCCTGCAACATTGCTGTGTGTTAACCAGTGCTTTCCAGATTGTACAGGAAATATCTGCCATGCATGAATGTCAGAATTAAAAGGCTAGATTGTCCAAACCAGAGAGTATTAGGCAGAAAATCAAGTAAGAGACAGCAGTTCCTTAGTAGCTCATAGTGGTGAAACACAACCTTGGTGTACATTTTTGCACAAACAGACAGTTCTAATTCCAGGAGTGGTAGTACGTTGTATGCATATTTTCACCCAAGAATATGTGAATATGTGTAGAAACAGTCAGGTAGTGTTAACAGGTATTTCCTCCACAGGTCCCCAGTTAAGGAAATGTTTGTAGTAGCTGTAAGAAGGCTTTACTAATACACTGTGTACAACATTTCCACTGTCCAATCCCATGCCTGCAAATGACAGCACGATATGTACATACACCAGCACTTTGCCAGATACATGTCCCTCAAGTGTCATGCTGTCATGGCTAGTGGTCACTGCTGCTAATAACCAGAGAGACAGATAGAAATCCAGGTGGAATATGTCAGTAGCACACCCATACAGCATAAGTGCAGTGCACCCCTTTCAGTGTCACATATGTAACCCTGAATATGTGAATATGTGTAGAAACAGTCAGGTAGTGTTAACAGAAATTTCCTCCACAGATCTGCCAGGTAAGGAAATGTTTGTAGTAGCTGTACGACGGCTTTACTAATAAACTGTGTACAACACTTTCACTGTCCAATCCCAGGTCATACGTAGCTGTAAAGTGAGGTCAGACCTGGAGAGTAATGAGTAGAGAAATGATCAGTACAGTTGTGAAATACTGAAGCCTATACAGTTGCTAATTGACTTCACTCTCTCTCCCCCACCCCTATCCGCATCAATAATAAATACACATAATCAACGGGTATGTTTTCTCCAAACCTACTGTTGGGACATTTGTCCTATTGTTCTACAAATATTGACTTGTGTGAATATCAATGAACCTCGTTCACATACTATCATTGGTGGCGTGTTGCTGTCAATGTAACCTACATGACGTTATAATGCTTACTGTGGTTCCAATTTTGTAAAACCTCAACACCATAGCATGTCTGGGAAGGCAGATCCCAGTGGATCCACCTGTTCTGCCTCATCTGGCCACTCCACTGAGCCCCAGAATGTCTGGGACCCAACCTGGGACCTCCTCGTCTGCTGGCCCTGCACCACCTTCAGGTGGAACTGCCTCAGGGGATGGGGCTCACCCCCCAAGAGCGGGCACAGACAGGAACCTGTCACCCATAGTCAGGTCCGGGATTTGGTGCGTAACGCCACCCAGAAAGAGTTTGATGGTCAGCTGTGCCAGATTAAAGGCTTCCTGGTGCATCTTGAGGGTTAGCCTGCCACTCCTGTCCAGCCCCCAGAACAACCACCTTTGGGGCCGTGAAGGTCAGTGGTGACTGCCCATGGGTGGGAACCTTAGTCCCACTGTATCCATTTGGGGGCTCATGG
The DNA here is from genome assembly GCF_019279795.1 of Protopterus annectens. Lineage (NCBI taxonomy): Eukaryota > Metazoa > Chordata > Ceratodontiformes > Protopteridae > Protopterus > Protopterus annectens. The sequence continues at coordinate 581,476,167 of NC_056741.1, read as the reverse complement.
GCATCTGAATCCCAACCACCCTCCTAGTCCAAGATGTTTACCCCCCACATGTATCATATACCACCCCTGTCTGCTGTCTTGTTGATCTCCCTACCCAACTTACCTCTCCAATTTTACCTACTATCCTTCCCCAACATCCCACTCTCACCTTAAAAGAAAGGGAATCTGTTCCCCAAAAAAAAAAAAATCTCACCCCATACATAGCTGTCCATTTTACATGTGTCCACTGGACACATGTAATCTGGACCAATTAAATTAACAACACATTACTGTTGTCCTCACCCCTCTCTCTGGGGTTTGAGTGTCCAAATTCACCTCCAAATTCTGTAAAACTGCACAGCTGTTGCTGTATAAGAAATGGACAGCTATGGACCTTCCCTACACCTGTCCTGAACATCCCTAGCTATCCTTCATATTGTTTTTCCCACTGTGTGCCCCTTTTTCACCACTTTCCTATCACCCCTTTTTCTTTTCTTTTAAAGAAATTTGCATGGGTGTAAGTGGGAGCAAGCGGGAGTAAGCGAGTTTGCGTGATGCTAACTGGAGCCAACACAGATTAAGCATCTGTACATTTAACCTTGTGTTGGCATCGTTTAGCATCACACAAAGCCATGCAAATCCACTTACAACTGCTTAAAAATGCTTAAATCACTCTGTTTCCATCAGCCACTGTTCTGCCCAGCAACAAAATAATCAGCCCTGCCAAGTCTCGAACCCAAGGCCCTGTACAACATAGTCAGATGCAATGTATCACTATATAATTTGAGTTGTAAGGATTGCTGATGCTTTTGCAAACATATCATGCAGCAGAGGCATTCAACAGTAGGGAAAAGATTCTGTAGAATCAGTCACGTTTTGTATATATACATATACACATGTATATATGTCTGGAGATGCATATATATGTAAAAATATATACATAATATAAATAGAGATATATCTATACAATATATATATATATATATATATATATATATATAAAGAAAAAATATATATATATATATATATATATATATATATATAAAAAAAAAATATATATATATATATATATATATATATATATATATATATATATATATATATATATATATATATATATAGATAGATATGCTCATAACTCATAACATGTACTGGAATCATACCTCAGAACCATACCTCTCAGCCTCGTAGTGCAAGAAATCTGGCCAAAGGCTATCCAAATGGGGATACAATGGGCCAAAACTAGGGATATGTTTTAAATATTGCTCTTAGAAATGTAGAATGTTTCGAGAGTGACAGGGTTTGTTTCAGCATACATGTTCTGAAGATTGTGAGTTCTGAAACTATAATGTATGTCATCATTTACTGTTAGAAATCCTCAGATCATCACAGTGATTTACCAGGGATATAAAATAATGAATCTGTGGAATAGACCAGAAATATGAGCAATAAACCTGGACATACTGCAACAATCTGGCCAGTCGAGAGGTATGCTCAGAACCCCTTAGTGCAACAAATCAAGCCTGACAAAGTGGGGGGAAGCCTTGAAAACAAGGACATATCTGAAATACTGGAGAAGATAAGCTGACACAGTTGCCGCAGTAACACCCTCATGTCTGGCCTAACATATATTGGCTGAAATAGCACAAGTCCAACACTCAATTACGTCTCACTAGTTAGTGACTGAAATCCTCACATCATCCCACTGATGTGTCAGAAATACACAACACGTATGGGGGCCAGGCAACAGTACATCCTATAAATATCTGGACATAACATCACATTAAGGAAACTACACTCAGCTGTTAAGCATGTCACCAAGCACCGTGCAAATTACAGTCAGACTGAGACAACACTAACCCAAATCCGCTATGGAGAATTACACATGTATGGGCAAATATATCAGGCACTACAGTGATGTAACAGCACTGAAAAACAGACACCAGTGTGAAAATGCATACCCACAACCAATTCTACTACAGTCACAGTGACATACCGTAAGCCAAAGGAACGGTACAGTATAAAGACTGTGTGAACAAAAACATCTCAACATGTTTGCCACTGACACACTACCCCTACATATAATTCACAGTGTTGTATGATGCCTGACCATGGTATGGGACATGTCTCTGTCTGCCACTACAAACATATACAGCTAATAGACCACCAGAAACTGGAGCAGCATGCACAGGCAGATAGAAAAGGAGCCATAACACATACATCTACTCTCCTCCCTACACAGGCCAAATAACACTGGCACACTACACTGCTGCACAATCTTGACTGTCTGTCAACAATCACCAGAAATGCACAGACCTGTCAACTTTTCAGAGTCCCACTGAATGTCCAGGCTTTGTCCACATATATAAGGCCTCTTACACATAACATGTCTGGCAGTCTGATACATCACTGGGATGGTATTAGGAATAAAGGCACTAAATAATAATATAACCTACCTCTCGCTCTCTTACTGCATGACATCTGGACAAAGCCTGACATACTTGTGGGACAGAGGCCCAAAAAACAGCGGCATATGTGAAATATTGCTGTTATAAACTGAGACAGTTGCTGGTATAACAGGGTTTGTTGTAACATATCTTTTATGAGGGATATGAAGTCAGAAACACAAATGGATGATACCATTTACTGACTGCAATCTCCACAGTATGCTACTGATATTACAAAGATAAAAAATGTCTAAGAAACACACCAAACATTTGAGTCCAAAATCTGACCATTCTGCGGATAACCCTACAGTTGACAGTTATGTCAACCACATAACACTGTCAGACTTAAAATCATGCAAAAAAGCCATGTCCACACAAACCCTGTTAAAGTAGCATTAATTCAACTGTATAACAGCAATACTTACATTCTGTCACTATGTCTGGAACATTCTCCCCAAGTTTGTTGGGCTGTCTCCACAGTTTTTGTTGTAAGCGGTATTTCCAAATACACTCTCTGATGCTATTGTTCACACACCTCAATGAAGGCCTCCTCACAGGCAAGGAAAAGGGGCAATGCCCACATGAAGTACTCAATTACAGGAGTGTATTGCCATGCCATTGGCTATAGGCATAACACCACAGCTGTTCTGCATGCAATTAGTAAGTGGAGGACACCAAGCTGCTCATGAGCATTACCTACAAAAGGCAAGTTTCTGCCTATGCAAAACATATGTATACCTGACATATCAGAGAGAAAGAGAGAGAGAGAGCCAGACAGACAAACAAATCAACCAACCAACCAACACATACTGGAATCAAACCAACCTACTTGGAATGAAAAAGGTATGTCAAACAAGTAAGCATGCAATGGAATGCAGTAGGGGGGTACGTAATAATGGGAAATAGTAAATTCAACAAATATGTCTCAACAAGACTTGCTGCACTGATATATATTGCTGATCAGAACTTATGGCCAATAGCATTTATGTCTGTCTGTAGTGACAGAGATCACAGCTCAGGCCCTTGAGTTACCCCAGGAAAGGATGGCTTACATATCACTACTACTGGAGTGTGTGTGTGGAACAATACTGTCTGTGACACTGCTAGGCCAGCGACTGGGATGTCATAGATATCTGCATATTAATTGTGAATACAACTATGATATACATGTCTGTCAGAAAAATGTGAGAGACACAGGGTATTTCCGTAGTGTAATAATGTTGCAGATGTGTGTGTTGAACTGCATGTGATATACTGAGCTCATACCATTCAACTGTCCAGTGTTATGCACACTGACCATATGTGTGCCTCATATTTTCAGGCATTTACTCATAGAGTTGTGTTATGTCTGGAAAATCATTGGCACCCTGTGAAGACTGATATTACAACATCTCCTTACTTTCTTCTGCCTGTTCCCGTTAGGGGTCACCACAGTGATTCATATGTCTCCATTTCTTTCTGTCTTCTGCATCTTGCTCTGTCACACCAACCACCTGCATGTCCTCTGTCACCACATCCATACACCTTATCGTAGGCCTTCCTCTTTTCATCTTACCTGGCAGCTTCATCCTTACCATCCTTTTCCCAATATACTCAGCATTACTCATCAGCACATGTCCAAACCAACATAATCTTACTACTCTCTGGATTGGACTCCAAACCGTCCAACCTGGACAGACCCTCTAACATACATACACCTAATCCTGTCCACCCTTGTCACACCCAGCACAAATGCTAATGTTACCTCTGCCATGTCCAGCTCTGACCCCTGCCTTTCTGCCAGTGCCACTGTCTCCAACCCATATAACATAGCTGGTCTCATTACCATCTTGTAGACCTTCTCTCTCACTCTTAATAGTACTAATCTGTTACAAATCACTCCTGCCTCTCTTCTCCACCCTCCCCATCCTGCTTGCACTCTCTTCTTCACCTCTCCCTCTTCCTCACATGCGTCATTACTCTGAACTGTGGATCCCAAATATTTAAACTCATCCACCTTTGCAAACTCTACTCCCTACATCCTCACCATTCCTCTAGCCTCCCTCCCATTCACACACATATATTCTGTCTTAGTCCTGCTGATCATCATTCCTCCACTCTCTAGAGCATATTTCCACCTCTCCAGGGTCTCCTCAACCTGTTCCCTACTCTCACTACAGATCACAATGTCATTTGAAAACATCCCAGTCAACGGGGACTCCTGCCTGATCTTGTCTGTCAACCTGTCCATCACCACTGCAAATAAGAAAGGGCTCAGAGCTGAACCCTGATGTAATTCCACCTCCACCGTAAAGATACCTGTCACTCCCACCACAGAACTCACCACTGTCACACTACCCTTGTACATATCCTGTAACACTCTTACAGATCCCTCCAATATTCCTGATTTCCTCATACAATACCACAACTCCTCTCTAGGCACCCTGTCATATGCTTTCTCTAAGTCCACAAAGACATGACGCAACTTATTCTGACCTTCTCCATACTTTTCCATCAACACTCTCACAGCTGCTCTTTCGGAATGAAACACACTGCTGATCACTAATCCTCAACTACCTTCTTAACCTAGCTTCCACTACTCTTAACTGATCAATGTTATCCCTCTGTAGTTACTACAGCTCTGCACATCACCCTTATTCTTATAATTGATAATCAAACACTTTTTCTCCACCCCTCACACATCCTCTCACTTTCCAAGATTACATTAAACAACATTGGTTAAAGAGACTACTGCCATTTCTCCTAAACACCTCCATGCTTCCACAAGTATGTCATCTGGACCAACAGCCTTTCTATTCTTAATCCTTTTCATAGCTATCCTTACTTCCTCCTTGCTAATCTGTTGCACTTCCTGATTCACAATACCCACCTCATCCAACCTACTCTCTCTCCCATTCTCTTCATTCAACAGCCCCTCAAAGTACTCTTTCTATCTGCTGAACACACTCTCCTCGCTTGTGTGCACGTTTCCCTCATTATCTTTTATCATCCTTATCTTCTGCACATCCTTCCTAGCTCAGTCCCTCTATCTAGCCAATTGGTACAGGTCCTATTCTCCATCCTTAGTGTCCAACCTTTCATACAACCCTATATACGCTTCATCCTTAGCCTTTGCCACCTCTCTCTCTTTGCCATGCACCTCCTCTCCTTATACTCCTGTTTACTTTCTTCATCTCTCTGGCAATCCCACTTCTTCTTCACCAACCTATTTCTCTGTATACTCCCCTGTACTTCCTCATTCCACCACCAGGTCCCCTAGTCCTCCTTCCTCTGTCCAGATGTCACACCAAGCACATTTCTAGTCATCTTCCTTACTAGATGTGCTGTAGTTACCCAGATATTCAGTAACTGTTCACTGCCACCCACTGCCTGTCTTAACTCTTCTCTGAACTCAACCTCACAATCACCCTTTTTCAGTTTCCACCATCTGATCCTGGGTGCTGTCCTCAAACTCCTCCTCCTCTTCTTGATCATCAACATCATCCCACAGACCAACATTCCATGCTGCCTAACTACACTTTCCCCTGTCACCAGTTTATAGTCTCCAATCTCCTTAAAACAGGCCCTTCTGCGTAGGAGATAATCTGTCTGTGTGCATCTTCTTCCACTCTTGTATGTCACCCTATGCTCCTCTTTCTTGTTAAAATATGTATTCACCACAGCCATGTCCATCCTTTTTGCAAACTCCACCACCATCTCACCTTCTGCATTCCTTTGCTAAACACCATACCTACACATCACTTCCCCATTTCCTCTGTTCCCTTCACTAACATGACCATTGAAAGCTGCTCCAATCACCACTCTCTCACCCTTGGGTAGAGTCATCACCACTTCATCCAACTCACTCCAAGATTTTTCTGTCTCATCCATTGCACATGCAACTAGCGGAGCATATGCACTAACAACAGTCATCATTACAACATCAGTGTCCACCTTCATTAACATCACTCTATCTGACACTTTTTTCACCTCCAAAAACACCCTTGCCATACTGTTCCTTCAGGATAACCCTTACACCATTTCTCCTCCCATCAACACCATGATAGAACTATTTGGACCCAACTCCGATACACCTAGCCTTATGCCCCTTCCATCTGGTCTCTTGCACACACAGTAAATCAACCTTCTTTCTGTCTGTCATATCAGCCAGCTCTGTCCCCATACCAGTCATACTGCCAACATTAAAAGTTCCTACCCTCACTAACACACTCCTTGCCTTTCTCCTCTCTTTCTGCCAAATGAGCATCGGACATCCTCCAGGGTATGTCTATGAATGCAAAGGCTACTGTGCTATCAAGTGACTTAAGTGTGTTACAGCAATATTAAGAATGTCTCACAAATTTTGGCCCATCGGCCCCCATGTACGTGTGGCATCCTCCAGGTGTTCTTCTCTAACAGGTTGACAGGAATGACTGAGCAGCAAGAGTGTGCCATACTGACATGTAACAGAAATGCATATCAGGTGTTGCTTGTGCACATCTATGTATGAGTAGGTGTACCTGGCTGCCTCATAACAACAGACAATGGATGCAAAATGTCAGGTAAATAAGCTATATATGTTGTACACGTGTGTAATCTCAGTTTCTCTGCATCCAACAGAATTAGATTTCTACAGCTACTGGGTGTTGCATTGCCCTGACACAGACATGGGTACTAAAATAAGCATGAATATCAGATTGAAATTTCAGAGGTGCCCAACCATGTTATGACTTTGTTTCCATGCCTACTACAAACAACCATATGACCACCGACATAGCTGTATGGACTCAGCAATACCTTACATGTAAAACCTGTCTCCACCAAAGTAGAGTAATCCCCTTTTCTGGGCAGCAGCAATACGCAAACCACATAATTGGTCACTATGTCGGCTCTACAGGTCAGAGTAGGAGCAGGCAACAACTTGGCAGTGAGTCAACATTTGTCTGAATGAGCATATAAGGTCTCAGGTGGGTTACTGTAAGGCTAACTATGTGTACAAATTGGACACATCCACCAAGGGCTATCACAAGGCCGTCTTCACATATGTTTTCAATCTCAGAGGCGACAACACACCCCATCCTGTAATGGTGGTCAGTCACATCAGATACACACACACCATAGCTATAGGCAACCTGCTGCAGACAGGTTTAGGGCAAGCATCACCCCTGGCTCACCATCAGTGTAGGTGGATATGCAAAACACCTGCACTCCCCCATTCTCAGGGAGCAGGTGCATACTGCCTAATCAAAGTCAACAAAAGCAAGTCTCCACAGGACCTGAGAACATTCCTGTTTGCATCCTACATGAACTCAGGCATATGCTTCCAGCTCCATTACACACTTTATGCAAGCAAAGCCTGAGCACTATTGACATCCCATCCACATGGAAGATGGCCAATGTCATTCCTCTACACAAACGTGAATGATGAATGGTGGTTTATGCAATGTACTGGCCCTCATTGGGGAGAACATCACACATCAGGATCAGGAGTGCAATGCAGGTTCATACTGTGCTGACAGATGACAGGGGTGTGATGTGGTTGTAAGTGGTGGCTAATGATAGGCAATATTGATGTGATGGCTCTGTATATAACTCTGGTCAATATCTGAGGTCCTATGATGTAGTTCCCTGTTTATATCTTCTAGGTGTCATGCAGCGTCAGCCGGAGTACACTGCTGAGGAAAATACAACCATTACAGAAGCAATACTACAGCACTATGCGGTGCTGTTCAGCCAGAGCCTAAAAAATCTGCGGGAGTTGACTGCCCTGTGGGATGACCTTCTCCACAGAGTGAACACCTTGGGCCACCATGGCCGTACATACGATCAGGTCAGGCATCAGGCAACTTACCTGATACGTCGTGCTTGGCAAAGGGCTGTTGTGGTGGCCAGGGACCATTCTGCCACAAGTGGGCTCACTTACACCAACAGAGGAGCGCCTTGCCAACATTGGGGAAGCCCCCATACAACAAGCAACACATGAAACACCAGTCATGGAGGTGGGTGGCACCCAGGCAACAGAGGAGTGTCCAGGTAAGGCCACAGTACACATCAATTTAAGCATGTAGCAGTCATACTGTCTTCAGTAGAGTATCTAGATGCATATGTCAGTTCAAACTGCATTTGTGGGTGGGGTTTAGTAATGCAGACAAGTGCACATCTATGGTGAGGGAGAACAAATTGTGCACTATCATAGCTTGTACTGTACCTGTGCAGACACGTAGCATTCATCTTGTACCAATGCCAAACGTGTCTGCTGACAATACCTCTCCCCTACAACTACATAGGTACCTCTGGTCTGCATGTGGGACAGCAGCCTGAAGCCGGTGAGTATGGGATTTTCCTGTTGTGGCTCACCAGTACCCCAGGAATGTTAAGGTCATGCATGTGACTATGCACACAACTGTTACTCTCAGTTATTTTGCAATATCTGCATGTTTACTTGTGGTGGGGTTAACTGCATTGCATCACAGTGGTCATCACAGGGGCCTATTTGCAGGAGATGCCACATATCTGTAGCATACCTCACAACCTGCATTGCAGGAAATCTGGACAAAGACTGACAAATGGGGGAATGAAGGCCCATAGGGATATATTTTATAAATTAGTGTTATACAGTGCATATAAATGGTGTACACACCTGTTAGAATTCCAGGCATTTGTGAAATACAAAAATGAGAGCACAATAACAGATTTACAAACCCTTCCAACCTTTCATGTGACCTATAACCTGTACAATCCAATTGTAAAACAAACAAATCTGGTAGGGGAACAATTATGAGACATAAAAAACTTACAAGAAGCTAGATGCATATGTGTACACAGGCTGAGGGCCCAGGCACAATCCACACATACAGTCAATAGAGAATCTGTGGTAGGCCCTGAAGGGGTCTGTGTAGAGGTGATGCCCTCACAATCTGACAGAGTTGGAGGACTTCTGCAAGGGAGAGTGTAGAAATATTGCTAAGTCGAGATGTGCCACGCTGATACACACCTTCCCAAGAGGACTGACTGCTTTTATGAAATGAAAAGGTGCTTTAACAAAGTATTAGTTTAAGGGTGTCCACAGTCATGCAACCAGACTATTGTATGTTTTTCAGCTTCTAAATGTTACCCCTAACTGATGTGTTTGTTCCTCAATTGGATTGCACAGGTTATAGGTCACATTAAAGTTGGGAAATGTTATCACATGATTTCTGTGGTCTCATGTTATATATCAGACAAACCTGGCATGTTAACAGAGGTGTCTAGACTTATAATGTCCACTGTAAGCTTAGAATGTCGGTAGTGTAACTGGTTCTGCTGTAACATACCTGTTCTGCAGGTTTTGAAGTGTGAGACTCAAAATATGTCATTAAATAGTGACACCATTCCTCATATCATCCCAGTAATGTGTGAGACAAATACAGGATTTATGATAAACAGACCATAAATATAAGCCACACATGTAGACATTCAGCGACACTCTGCACAGTTGAGAGGCATGTTTTGTAGGAGTTGCCACTGTGCTATACAGGTGAACAGCAATTATGTGTACATGGCGCAGTGCGTGCTACTTGAAGGCCCATCACCAACTAACACTACTCACATATCACAGAGGTGTATATAAGTTGTAACTGGAAGTGGAAAGGGTTGCACTACACGATGTTAAGGGCCTGTCCAGGGTGTTTATGTAGTGGTCTGACTGTGTTGTCAATGTCACCAGTTGGCTATTGTGAGGTCTGTGTAATGCTTGTCTGTCACCTCACCTGCATGTGCGTGTGTGTGTGTGTGTGTGTGTGTGTGTGTGTGTGTGTGTGTGTGTGTGTGTGTGTGTGTGTGTGTGTGTGTGCTTGTGTGTGCATGTGTAGCAGCAAACGGTATAGTGCAGGTATTAATTTACATATCCAGAAATAAAAAGTAACGACTAGCGAGAACAAAACAATGAAGGAGCACACAGATAGCATAAATATGCTATCAAAAATGAATGCAGTAGTCCAAATAGCCAAATAGTCCAACAAAAACAGTGTGATAATAAAATCCACGAACGTATAAAACTGTAGAAGGAAGTTTATTAAGTGCACATCAGGTAAGAGCTTTCGGCATAAGCTTCATCAGACCTGAGTACCAAAGACACAATAACTGCTTAAAAGCCCAACTAGGCGGGAAAACACAACATTTCTAAACTTAATTATTTAATTATACAATTAGGCATTTAAAAACATATTACATACCGCTGAAAAGCAAACAACAGACAGAAATCAATTTTCAAAATCATAAAGGTATGTAATAGACCATGTTTAAAATTACTATTAAAAAACCTACTCTACCTAAATGGGATGATGGTAATGTCAGGATATAATTACCCTCTACGTTAAATAAATAACAAGGAATTAAAAATATATAAATATATACATATCTTAATACAAGAGGGTATACACATAAAAATGTACTAATATAACAAAATGTACACATCTACATGTGCACATACATAAAAAATGTAAATATAATATATATATATATATATATATATATATATATATATATATATATATATGTGCACATATATATACAAATGTAAGAATTCATCTAAATCTTCAATTTTCTCATCTTCAAAAATGGTCTAATTGGCACTTCACCATTCAGGCCAGGAAGTGTATCTGACCTCAATTTCATAATCCATGTTGTTTCTCTCGATTCAGTAAATGTGCTTACATCTCCTCCTCTAATAGTGGTTTATCATTAATTTACATATGTCTTTCCTTCACAGGTGGTCATGGTGGTCACAGTCCTTCCCACTCAGTATTTGATGTCAATATTTCTGCAGACTCTGGCAATTATGATGGTCATATGCAGGCACAGGTGGTGTTGTCAGGGGCTGAATCTGTGCCATCGGTTGGCATCCCACACTCATCCACAATGTCTCCGCACACAGTCACAATGCCCACACATGCCCCATCCCCAGCAGGCACAGATGATTGACAGTTGGCAGGTGGTGGCATGGAACAGGCTTGTGTGGTGACTATGGCAGGTTTGAGTGTAGACACTGTCCATAGCTAGAGTGCAGGTGAGGTCCCACACAGGCGGATGGACATGGATACTCACAGGAGGACTGCTGCACATCAAGCCGCTGTGGCAAGTGCCACAGCAGGTGTCACCAGATGCATGTTTTGGGCTATCATAGATGCATAGGCATGTAGTAAATTCAGCACCAGACAAATACTCAGGGTGGTGGATGCAACTCTTCCTGGTTTACATGGCGACATATGTGACCATGTTGAGGCCACATGCCAAAATACCAAGGCCATGAATAGATGGTGGGGTGAGATCTTGGCAATAGTCGACCGTGGTATGTCTGTGCTAGACCATGTGGTGGGAGATGGTCATCGGCCATGTGGACGTAGGTAAGCACCAACATCAGCTGGGAGTCTACGGGGCCATGCACCTTCACACTCCTGTAGTGGCAGTGACCCCAAAACTACTGAAGGGGGGGTTGCTGTCCACATCACAGCAGAGCAGGCTGTGGGCACATGGTCCTTACTGGTCCCGTCAGGGACACAGATCCAGCAGACAGCAGTCACCATCAGGAAACAGTACTGCATCTGGCCTTGGGCCTGGTGATGCCAGTGAGACCCCTGGGAGGACCAGTTCACTTGTCCATGGTCAAAGATGGTGAACTGGGCACCCTGACATGTACAGTCCACAGCTGTCCAACATACCCCTGTGTAAGGCAGCCACATGGTGTGACTGTGTGCATATATGCACACACACATCTGTATTACAGGCAAGTCATTTCCATACACACACAGCACCTCTGCACAGCCCATCTATAGGATACCCCTCCAAACACACACACACACACACACACACACACACATGGATGTCAACCTTATGACACAGCCTAAGCCTCTGGAAAACCCACACCACACCCTGTGCATATGATGATACCTGTTTCACATCCCTGTTATCCATACCATTGATGCAGGAACAGGCTAATATGGGTCTGACGCACAGGGTGAATATAGTACAGTGTAACTATGTAATACTGTTTAAGGTGTTGTATGTTTGCATTTGTTATAGGTATACATAAAGGTGCATGTACCTTATTAGCCATGATGCATTATTGCTGTTAGTTCTACTGACTGAATGTAGTCCGACATGCTGTATTCTGCTTGTGTTCCAGGTGTCTGTGTGTCTGCAAGCTGTGGTCCTGCAGACATTACCAACGTGGAGTATGGCAGAGTGGATATACACTGGCCATTTCATAGCCAAGGGACAGCTTTATATGTACATTTACCAGGTGTGTATGCATGCAACAGTGTGTGATGGACATTGTTGTCAGATAGTGTGACCCGGCATACATACCCCTTGTCACAGACAGGTAGCCTTCAGACATGTCACCTCAGTGCTGTGTAGTACCTCAGGCTCATACACATGGAACAGGTTACTGGAGTACTATCAGTAGGTCCATCACCAGCTTAGCCATTATATTGACTGCAACAGATTCATGTATCAGTATCTGTTGCCCCTACCATTTCTTTCCCATACACTCAACCCTAATGCAGTTGGTGAGGGCATGCATGGTACTGTGTATGACAGGTTTGTGGTATGTATTCCTGAGTTTACAGGGTGGAACAGGGAGACAAAATGGTATATCCTTTGCATACACACAGTAAAGACTGACACAGGGGATGGGCATACAGTACCACAAACACAAATGGCAATGGACAAATTCGTAAACCTACATATCCACTTTAATGTACTATAGTGCTACATACACATGACATGCCCCACATAGACTACATGTGTAGCACATAAACCACTACCTCTTCCAGCACATGATGTTGTGAATGCCTTCATGGATGGTGAGATAACCTACCAGGAATAGCAACTGGAGTCATCTATTGCTCCTACAAGCCTGGAAAGGGATAAGGTAACATATGTTGTATCAGCATGATGTTTCAGTCAGGTATGATATCTGATGCTGGCATGTGTGTCAGTACATTAACTGTGATGTATTTGGCAACAATATCACATACATGGCCATTGTTAGGGAACACAGACCACATATGGGTTGCAAGCATCCAGATAGTCCATAGACATCTGTACAGATGACAGCAATGGCCTATACAATGGTTTAACCTTCTACATGTGAGACAGTTGCCATTAACATGCTATATAAAGTAATGCCATTGGGAGGTGGTAAACAGGCATGGATGGTACACACATCACACTGGTATAACCCACACAGGATATGATTCTCAACCCAAATACACACACTCACTTGCCAGTATTGGGATTAGAATACCTAGAATACCTAGTTATTTCTACTATAATGTTACACAGTTAACAGACATGCCATGGAGCTTATATGCATTCACCTTGTCCCGAGGTACTTCTAAGATAAATTACATCAGCAAGTCTTGTAAAGTACAGTGATGGGAAGTGTACAGGGTGGTACTCAACTCAAAATAGTGCAAACCACACAGGATATGATTCTCACACACAATCACACTAACATGCCAGTATTGAGATTAGAACCCTTGCCTACCTAGTGATTTGTACTATAGTGTTACACTACAGAGCTTACTGGGCTGACAACTGGCCAAAGGTACAGATAAGGGGAATGACATCAGCAGGACTGCTAAAGTAGGGCACTGGGTGGGAAACCCATGAAATACTTCTTCTTACAAACATATATATTTACACACACTTATACACCCACACACACATTTGACAAATCTGAGATTAGAACCCCTGTCTATCAAGTGATTTGTATTATAGTGTTATGCAGTTATTGCACATGCTACAGAGCTTACTGGGCTGACAACTGGCCAAAGATGCCAGTAAGGGGAATGACATCAGCAGGACTGATAAAGTTGGGCACTGGGTGGTTCACTTATCAAAACACTTCTTCTTACAAAGATACACACACATTTATACATCCAGGCACACATTTGACAGATTTGGGATTAGAACCCCAGGCTATATAGTGATTTGTACTACAGTGTTATGCAGTTATCACATGCACTACAAAGCTTATTGGGCTGACAACTGGCCAAAGGTGTTGATAAGGAGAATGACATCAGCAGGACTGATAAAGTGGGGCACTGGGAAGTGTTGAGGGTGGGAATGGCCTAAAACTGTTTCACCTACAAACAAATACACACTGCCTCACTCTCACACACATAACTGTCTCTCTCTCTCTCTCTCTCTCACACACACACACACACACACACACACACACACACACACACACACACACACACACACACACACACACATACACACACACAAACACACACACAGTTGACAATATTGAGATTAGAACCCCTACCTATTTAGTTATTTTTATTATAGTGTTAAGCAGTTATTGCACATGCTACAGAGCTTATAGGGGTAATAGGTGTGTAAATGACAGCAGCAGATCTTGTGAAGTAGGGCAATGTGAAGTGCACTGAGTGGGAACAGTCTCCTAATACTTAGACCTATGGACACACAGACACACACACACACACACACACACACACACACACACACACACACACACACACACACACACACACACACACACACACACACACAGAGAGCCAGGTGATGTGATATTATAAACCCAACCTCAGTACTGTTGCACAATGGGGCTCACCTTTTATGCTGGCATGTGCAACTGCTTACAACTGGTATGCCACTGTCCACAGCAGGACATCACTGTATGCCATTCAGAGTGACTCACTCTGTCTGTGTCCCCATGTCTCTCTCTCTCTCTCTCTCTTTATCACTGTCTGTCTCTCACTTCCCCACATCTATGTGTGTCTATGCTTGACATATGTTATCTGTTGCCCATATATATGTGTGTGTATCTCATGCAATATATGCAGATATATCACATATGGGCCACCTACAACTAGCTGAGAGCAATCCTCTCTGATGTGTATGTGTGTGTGTGTGTGTGTGTGTGTGTGTGTGGGGACAGTTGAGGTGTACATAGCTGTCTGTATGCACAGACATATATACACAATACAGTCATATATTCCGATGTGGGTTCCAACATGTCCTGTGATTCTCTAAGTGTAGGAACATGCCCAGTGTGACCTTCTATAGTTAGAGTGGGACTCCATTCCAGAGATAAGTGTACTCCAGCCCATGGTTTTGTGTGCTACAGCCATACCTTTCAGAAGTACACAGGACATTCCTCAGAGTACTGGGTTTGTTTAGCAGACATTTTCTGACATATCTGAAGTATGACATTGCAATGTATTGTGTCATTACATAGTGCCAGACATCATCAGATCATCACAGTACTTTACCAGAGGAATACTAGTTGTATGATGCATAAACCAATATTATGAGGGCAGCTATGTACATTCTTGCCCAACAATTCCATGTGTGAGGTGTGGCTACAGCCAGTTGAGTAATGATGTGCTGTGTAAACAGTCCAGCAACCTGGTGATATACTGGCTGGGGATCTCCTGCCTCTGTGGTATCTTTCTAACCTGAGATGTAATATTCTTGTGTGGGGATACCTGTCACCTGTACATTTTTTGGCAGGTTGTCCATGTGTTTGGCTAGAGGTTTCATCCTGTCTTCGTCAACTTGTGTTTTTATGGCATGCTAGTTACATATAATTGAAGAGTGATGTTACAAAATAATGACAAAATTGCTGTTTCAGACTACATAACTTTCAGACAGTTCTTGCTACTTCAAAACAATCACTCTACCAACTTTCTCAGTATGTAAGGGCAATATTTACAACACATGCCTATCATTGTGCCTTTGTTCCACTTTTATTTCTGCCCTTGTCCAGACATCTTGCTGTCAGAGGTTGGGAGTTATGGGTGTGGGTACAGAGTGCATTCTACTGTGCAGGCATGTCCATTATATGTAAAAGCAAACATAAGAAAAAAGGATTATTGAGAATAACCACTGGCAACAGTACCAAAAAGCACTTATATTCACAAAAGCCTTGGCACCTCAGCTGCACATTCTTCAAGATGCCCATTATATGTGTAGTGTATTCAACATAGCACTGTATTAGAGAATAACAAAATTCACACCAGAACTTTTCATTACAAAACTTTAGGAAATTTCAAATGTGGCATGTGTAAACAATGGCCACACATTTTAACCACTAAAGAGAAGTTCAAAGTAGGAAATATGCCCCGGGATTCAATAAAGTAAATTCTCCATGCAGGAACAGTGTAGCTGCTCCTGCACGGAATATGGCTCCGAGCGATCCAGTAAACTAGTGTTTTGACGTGCATGAGCCTGCCTACACTGTTCCTGCATGGAAACCAGTGTAGAATGCTAATTACCTCATTTGCTGGTGTAAACCATGCAAATCAGGTGGATTAGTGATTCAGCAAGTAGGCAGGCATCCGTGCAAAAACAGTGTTAGTTGCAGAAATGTATTCGGCTACTAGCAGAATATATTTCTGCAAATAACAAAACGGAGGCATGACAGCTCCAAAAAAAAAAGCATGTATTATACTATTTAGGCATGCCAATGGCCAAATTTATGGCCATTGGCATGGAAACATGCTTCAATTTTATAAAAATCAAGTTATTTTTTTTGGGCCGATCTCGGCTATTTAAGTATAGGGCAGCAGCGTGCAAACTTGACAGTGCTGAAAATTAAAAAATGCGAAAACTCAATTTTAAGGGAAATCTGCATTTTGCCATTATACTCTATGGCATGCAGAATCAAAACAATACCAGGGAACAGTGGTTGTCAAGGGGAAAGGCTCTGTGGTAGTGCAGTAACAATGGACTAAGACAGTGGGGTATGCAAATGAGGGGATCTTTACTGAATCACAAATATCTTCTAAGTGCCAAACTGCACCTAACTGTGCATGATCATGTAACTAGGAGGAGCAACAGACATGAAAAGGGTGTGTGTCAGGCATGGTGTAAGCCCATTGGAGCCCTATGGCACACAGATAAGCTTAGCTAAGCACAGCTAAGCAAGGGAGTGTGTCTGAGGCTGTATTGACTTACTTCATGAAATGAAGAGTGTTCACGTCCAGGGAGGGTTATTTCTTCTTGTTTACATTAGCTAAAAGGGTTTGTGTGGTGCACACCAGGTCTTAAAAAAAAGAAAAAACAGAAATAGCAGGACTGTTTACATTTGGGCATTGGGTTTGTGTGGCGTACCTCAGTGCTTAAACGTGAGGAAATGGGAAGGGAAAAGAAAGAAAAAAAAGAAAAAAGCAGAAAAAAGGCAATTGAGAACAAATTATATCGCTAGCAGGTGGAATGCATCATAGTCAGCCAATCATACAGGCAGCATCTGCAGCACAACAGTATAAACTATGGAAACACCTTACAGTCTGTTTTTTTCCACAAACTCTACACCAGTGATGTATACATGCAGGGGAATTTTAACTGGAAAATTTTAGGGGCTGCCATTTCTTTAATCCATCAGTATGTGCTAGAGGCTGAGAGAGGAGAGGAGGATAATGAAATGAAGAGTGTGTTCGCATCCAGGGAGGGTCATTTCTTCATGTTTACATTAGCTAAAAAAACAGAAATAGCAGGACTGTTTACATTTGGGCACCGGGTTTGTGTAGCATGCCTCGGGGCTTAAAACGGGAGGAAACAGGAAGGGAAAAGAAGGAAACAAAGGAAAATAGCAGAATAAAAGCAATTGAGAAAAATTATATAGCTAGCAGGTGGAATGCATCATAGTCAGCCAATCATACAGGCAGCATCTGCAGCACAACAGTATAAACTATGGAAACGCCTTACAGTCTGTTTTTCCCGCAAACTCTGCACCAGTGGTGTATACATGCAGGGAAATTTTAACTGGAAAAATGTTAGGGGCTGCCATTGCTTTAATCCATCAGTATGTGCTAGAGGCTGAGGGAGGAGAGGAGGATAATGCTGACAACTGCCACAGACCGAGGAGGAGGTGAAGAATGCTCAGACCCAGGGTTATTTACCAGGGGCTATATGATCTGGAGATAGTAGAGCTCTACAGGGTGGACAGAGACATACTTCAGCAAATCACTGAGCTATGCCAACCTCAACTCAGACCTAGAGCCAACAGAAGGGAACCCATCCCAGTGGATACCAAGGTATGTGTAACCTTAAGAATTCTAGCTACAGGTACTTTCCAAAGACGTACTGGGGACATCATGGGGGTCTCACAGGTATCTGCATCCAGGGTACTCCACCAGTTTCTGGATGCCATGTTACCACATGCCGGTGCGCACATGTACTACCCCAACACTCGTGAGGAGAGCACCAGCAATATGCGTCTCTTCCACTGTGTAGCAGAATACTCAGAGGTACTGGGTGCCATAGATTGCACACATCCACATCAAAGCACCACCCGGTGAACAAGGTAGGGTCTACATAAACTGCAAAGGCTTCCTCTCCATCAACTGCCAAGCTGTGTGCAATGCCCAGGACATTATCATGAATATGTGTGCTGGAAGCCCTGGAAGCTATCACAACTCCCACATCTGGCATTTGTCATAGCTGTACCAGGCATTTGCCAGTGGGGGCATCCCGTATGGCCATCTGGTGGGGGATGCTGGCTATGCACTGCAGCTGTGGATGATGACACCCATCAGAAATGCACACACACCCACAAAAGAATGCCATAATGAGGCACACACACAAACCAGGATCATTATAGAGCATTTCTTTGGGATGCTCAAATCACGGTTCCACTGCCTTGGCATATCTGGTGGAACCTTGTAGTACTCTCCAGCACACATGTTCATAGTATGTGCCATGCTACACAATATTATCCTGCAGAAATAGCTGCAGCAGGAACAGCATAGGGAAGTGCCACACAGCCCACCACCATTGCCAAGGTCCCCACAGGCACAGAGGGACTCAGAAGAGGAGGCCCCTGAGCCTGGTCTTGTAGGCAGATGGAGGCATGCCCAGTATGCTTAGGCCTTGGCAAAGGGGCAATGCATAACACACACACTGACACTCTAGGGACCCCAGGGACTGACACCTTTCTCTGACTTGCACACACAGTAAAATGGATGACACACACATCACATTATCTGTAACTTATGATGTATAGGCAGTGTACTGTGTGCATCCAACATAGGCGGCCCTCATACACTGTCTTCACAACTGCTGCAGGTACAAGGTAAGTCAGTCTTCTTAGCAATAAATGAATGGATTAATATGCTTTGCTAACATATCTATAGTAATGCTGCATGCATGCAAGGGAATGGGGTAGCCTACTGGGATACCAGCATACAACTGACA
Organism: Protopterus annectens; assembly: GCF_019279795.1. Taxonomy (NCBI): domain Eukaryota; kingdom Metazoa; phylum Chordata; order Ceratodontiformes; family Protopteridae; genus Protopterus; species Protopterus annectens. The sequence goes on along the minus strand of NC_056741.1, from coordinate 581,456,551 downwards.
GCTATGTGGGACACCAGGAAATGCCTGGCCAAAACTGGCCTTGACACACTATGCAGTAGTACCCAGGTGGCAAATCCCACTGCAGTATATGTGTGGAGACAACTAACTGGGGGGGCCTTGGTCACAGGCATGGATGCTAGTGTGGGGGTCCCATATCCACCCATCACACCCACATAGCAAATCAGCTGTAGAAAACCAGAGAGAAATGTCTGGTAAAGGCACACAAATGGTGGCAATGTTGAATTACCCCCCTACAGCCTCACATAGTGATAGCACAGCAGGACCTGCAGTTGCAGTAAGGCTGTGAAGGGTAAGACGTCTGAAACTCAATGTATGCCATTACAATCTGACCTGTGCTCTTTACTGATATCCCTCTAGTCCCCAAGACAGGGCACAATAGTATGGTAAATGGAGCCAAAATGTAAAGCAAATATCAGCATAGTCTGTGCAAATGTTCATGAAACTTATAAACAAAGACATTGGCAACCTTCAAACACTGGACCCCACCCAGTTTGGGTTTGTGAAGGGATGATCTTGTCTCCTGAAATTGATTGACTTATTTGACTCAGTCTCCAGAGCTGTGGATGAAGGTCAGGTGGTCCACACAGCCTATCTGGACCTCGCAAAGGCCTTCAACTCCATCCCCTACTCTGGAATCATAGATAAATTTACTAAGCTGGGCATTAATCCCTACATCACTTGATGGGTTGCCAACTCCAAATCCAGCTCCAGCCAAGTGACAAATGGAGTACCTCAGGATTCAGTCCTGGGACTGCTCTTATTTGGCATCTATGTCTGTGAAGTACAGGCCAACACTAAGGGTCTCTGGCTAACAAAGTTCGCAGATGACTGCAAACTGGGAGCCATTACTGAATCCCAAAATGATGTGGATATTCTACAAAAGGGTCTTACAGAAACAAATGCTTGATGTCACAGCCATGGGCTCAAGCTCAATGCCAATAAATTTATAGTTATCCCCTTTGGGAAAAACCATGTACCCATGAATTACCACATAGATGGCAGTACACTAAACACCGAAAGTATGATAAGAGATTTAAGGACACATGTGGACAGTGGTCTCACCTTCAATAACCACATCACCACAACAGTCAGTAAATCCTTCTATGTGGCACACCTCATCACTAAGGGCTTTTCATCCAGAAAAAAGGAGGTCATTGTCCCACTGCACTCATCCCTCATTAGACCCATTATAGAATACAACGCCCTGTTTGGTATGTACCTCACAAGACATCTGCAACAGCTGGAAAGGACACAAAAATACCTCACTAAAAGAATCACAATCCTAAAGCAGATGCCCTATGCTGACCATCTAAAAAAAACTCCAGCTATACTCTGTTGCATATCGGCTACTCAGTGGCAATCTCTGCTTAACATACAAGGCCATGTCAAACCCAGAGCTGTTGGACATGCTGCACTTAAAGAAATCCCAGTCCCTCAGAGCCACAAGCTCCAAGGATCTAAACCTTGTCATCACAATGAACAAAACATGCTGGAGGGATAGGTTCCTGACCCAGAGACTCCCCATACTCTGGAATAGACTGCCCATACATGTCAAGCAGAGCGCCTCTTTGGCCCTCTTCAAAAGGAACTTTGATGATTGGACGGGAGATAGGAAATTCATCCTGGGGATCACGTCAGTCACTCTGCTAGACAGAGGTCCAGGGAAGTAAATATTGTGCGAAGAAATAGCCAGGGAATTATTATGGCTAGACTTGTATAGGCCCTAGGGATGATAGCCTAGTACCAACCTATGAGCCTACAGTTGACACATGTACCCTACCCCCATATACCTAGAGAAATGCAGTAACATGTATGGTTGCAGGGAAATAGCAGCATAGTACACACTGACAGGGCTGTACCAATACACATGAAAACATGTTGCCTGTCCACAATATGCAGGGGTCAATGAGCTATGTGTATGTGTGGTTAATACTGTCAGGATCTGGCCAGCACGTTCTCCTGGCAGTTGTCTTGTAGTGCCTTAGGTACAGTGCCATCTTTGACAGGGCTATGTGCAGATAACCACAGTGCCAACTATTATGCATGTCAGTGACACTGACTGCTCTGCCACTGATATACCTGGAAGTCGCAGTGTTATGTAGAATATACTACACATATAATGGACATCTTGAAGGATGTGTAGCTGAGGTTTTAAGGCTTTTGTGAATATAATGATTTTTGGTACTGTTGCCAGTGGTTATTTTCATTAATCCTTTTTCTTATGTTTGCTTTTACATATAATGGACATGCCTGTACAATAGAATGCACTCTGTACCTACACCCATAACTCCCAACCTCTGCCAGCAAGATGTCTGGACAAAGGCAGAAATAAAAGTGGAACAAAGGCATAATGATAGGAATGTGTTGTAAATATCACCCTTACATACTGAGAAAGTTGCTAAGGTGAGGGTTTTGCAGTAGCAGGAATTGTCTGAAGGTTATGTAGTCAGAAAAACTAATGTCTGTCATTATTTTGTAGCATCACTCTTCAATTATATGTAACTAACTTGCCATAAAAACACAAGTTTACGTACACAGGATGAAACCTCTAGCCAAACTCCTGGACAACCTGCCAAAAATGTACAGGTGAGAGGTATGGCCACACAAGGATATGACATCTCAGGTTAGAAAGATACCACACAAGCAGGAGATCCCCAGCCAGTATATCAGCGAGTTGCTGGACTGTTTATACAGCATGTCATCACTCAACTGGCTATAGCCACACCTCACAAATGGCCTTGTTGAGCAAGAATGTACATAGCTGCCCTCATAATATTGGTGTATGAATCATACAACTAGTATTCCTCTGGTAAAGCACTGTGATGATCTGAGGATGTCTGTCTCTAGGTAATGAAACAATACATTGTAGTGACAGACTACAGATGTGTTAGAAAATGTCTGCTAAACAAACCCAGTACCCCAAGGAAAGTCCTGTGTACTTCTGACAGGTATGGCTGTAGCACACAAAACCATGGACTGGAGTACACCTATCTCTGGAATGGAGTCCTACTCTAACTATTGAAGGCCACACTAGGCGTGCTCCTACACTTAGAGAATCACAGGACATGTTGGAACCCACATTGGACTATATAACTGTATTGTGTATATACCTGTCTGTGCATATAGACAGCTATGTACACCTCAGCTGTCCTCCCCCCCCCCACACACACACACAAACACATCAGACAGGATTACCCTCAGCTAGCTGTAGGTGACCCATATGTGATATATCTGCATCTATTGCATGAGATACACAGGGGGACACAGAGAGTGAGGCACACACATGGATACCTGAATGGCATACAGTGATATCCTGCTGTAGACAGTGGCATACCAGTTGTAAACACTTGCACGTGCCAGCATAAAAGGTGAGCCCCATTATGTAATAGTACTGACTTTGGGTTTATAATATCACAGCACCTGCATGTGTGTGTGTGTGTGTGTTTGTCAGTAGGTCTAAGTATTTAGGAGACTGTTCACACTCAGCCCAATTAACATTGCCCTACTCCACAAGATCTGCTGCTGTCATTTACCTTAGAAGTACCATTGGACACCTATCACCCTATAAGCTGTGTATTGCGTGCGATAACTGCATAACACTATAGTATTGGTTCTAATCTCAATACTGGCAAGTGTGTGTGTGTGTGTGTGTGTGTGTGTGTGTGTGTGTGTGTGTGTGTGTGTGTGTGTGTGAGACAATATTGAGATTAGAATCAATACTATAGTGTTATGCAGTTATCACATGCACTACAGAGCTGAGTGACAGTTGTGTGTGCGAGAGTGAGGCAGTGTGTATTTGTTTGTAGGTGAAACAGTTTTAAGCCATTCCCACCCACAACACTTCCCAGTGCCCCACTTTATCAGTCATGCTGATGTCATTCTCCTTATCAGCACCTTTGGCCAGTTGTCAGCCCAGTAAGCTCCGTAGCGTGTGCGATAACTGCATAACACTATAGTACAAATCATTAGATAGGCAGGAGTTCTACTCTTAGATCCGGCAAATGTGGGTATATAAGTGTGTATGTTTGTAGGAAGAAGTAATTTGATAAGTTCCCCACCTAGTGCCCAACTTTATCAGTCCTGCTGATGTCAGCACCTTTGGCCAGTGGTCAGTTCAGTAAGGTCCATAGCGGGTGTGATAGCTATGTAAAACTATAGTACAAATCACGAGATAGGCAGAGGTTTTAATCTCAATACAGGCATGTGTGTGTGTGTGTGTGTGTGTGTGTGTGTGTGTGTGTGTGTGTGTGTGTGTGTGTGTGTGTGTGTGTGTGTGTGTGTGTGTGTCTGTGTGTGTTTGTGTGTACCACCCTGTACACTTCCCATCATCCTATTTTATAAGGCATGCTGATCTCATTCACCTTAGAAGTACCTTGGGACCAGATAAATTTATATAAGCTCAGTGGCAAATCTGATAACTGTGTAACACTGGGTTCTAATCTCAATACTGGCAATTGTGCATGTGTTTGCGGTGAGAATCATTTTGTGTGTGGATTATAACATTTTGATGTGTGTACCATCCATGCCTGTTTACCACCTCCTGATGGCATTACTTTATATAGTGTGTTAATGGCATCTGCCTCACTTGCAGCATGTTAAACCATTGTACAGGCCATACCAGTCATCTGTACAGATGTCTACAGAATATCTGGATGTTTGCAACCTATATGTGGTCTGTGTCCCCTAACAATGGCCATGTATGTGATATTGTTGCCAGATAAGTCACAGTTAGTGTACTGACACAAATGCCTGGATCATATATCATACCTGACTGAAACATCATGCTGATATAACATATGTTACCCTATCACTTGCCCAGGCTTGTAGGAACAATAGATGACTCCAGTTGCAATTTCTGGTGGGTTATCTCACCATCCATGAAGGCATTCACAACATTTCGTGTTGTATGAGGTAGTGGGTTATGTCCCACATATATACTCTATGTGGGGCATGTCATGTGTATGTAGCACTATAGTACATTAAAGTGGATATGTAGATTTACGAATCTGTCTATTGTCAACTGTGTTTATCTTACTATATGCACATCCCCTGTGTCAGTCTTTACTGTGTGTATGCAAAGGATATATCATTTTGCCTCCCTGTTCCACCCCGTGAACTCAGGAATACATACCACAAACCTGTCATACACAGTACCAAGCATGCCCTCACCAACTGCATCAGGGTTGAGTGTATGGGAAAGAAATGGCAGGGGCAACAGGTGCTGACACACAAATCTGTTGCAGTTTATCTAATGGCTAAGCTTGTGAGGGACCTACTGACAGTACTCTAGCAACCTGTTCCATATATATGAGCCTGTAGTACTACACAACACTGAGGTGACATGTCTGAAGGCTACCTGTCTGTGACAAGGGGTATGTACACAAGGTCACACTGACAACAGTGTTTATCACACACTGTTGCATGCATACACACCTGGTAAACATACATATGAAGCTGTACCTTGGTTATGAAATGGTTGGTGTATCTCCACTCTGTCATACTCCATGTTGGTAATGTCTGCAGTGCCACAGCCTGCAGACACACAGACACCTGGAACACAGAATACAGCATCTCAGACTACATTCAGTCAGTGGTACTAACAGCAATAATGCATCAAGGCTAATAAGGTACATACACCTTTATGTGTACCCATATCAAATGCAAGCAGAGCGCACCTTACACAGTATTACATAGCTACACTGTACTATAATCACTCTGTGCATCAGACCAGTGGTAGCCTGTCCCTGCATCAATGGTATGGATGACAGGAATGTGACACAGGTGTCATCATATTCACAGGGTATGGTGTGGATTTTCCAGAGGCCTAGGCTGGGCCATATGGTTGACATCCATGTGTGTGTGTGTGTTTGGAGGGGTATCCTATAGATCGGCTGTGCAGCGGTGCTGTGTATGTCTGGAGGTGACCTGCTGTGCATGTCTGGAGGTCACCTGCCTGTGATGCAGAGGTGTGTGTGTATGTCTGCACACAGTCATGCCATATGGCTGCCCTACACAGGTGTATGTTGGACAGCTGTGGGCCATATTTGGCAGGGTGTCCAGTTCACCATCTCCGGCCATGGACACATGAACTGGTCCTGCCAGGGGTCTCACTGGCACTACCAGGCCCAAGGCCAGATGCAGTACTGCTTCCTGATGGTGACTGCTGTCTGCTAGATCCATGCCCCTGACAGACTGGCCAGGACCACGTGGGCATGGCCTTCTCCATTGTAATGTGGACAGCAACCCCCCCTTCAGTAGTGCTGGTGTGACTGCCACTAGGGGAGTGTGAAGGTGGATGGCCACATAGACTCTCAGATGATGTTGCTGCTGACCTACATCCACATGGCCAATGCCCATCTCCTACCACAAGCTCTAGCACAGACATGCCACAGTCAAGGATTGCCAAGGTCTCACCCCACCCAACTATTCATAACCTCAGAATTTTGGCATGTGGCCTCAGCAAGGTCACGTATGTTGCCAGGTAAATCAAGAAGATTTGCATCCAACACTCTGAGTATTTGTCTGGTGTTGCATTCATTACATGCCTGTGCAACCAAGACAGCCGAAAACATGCATTTGGTGACACCTGCTGTGGTACTTGCAACAGCGGCTTGATGAGCAGCAGTCCTCCTGTGAGCACCCCTGTCCATCCGCCTGTGTGAGACCTCACCCGCACTCTGGCTATGCCCAGTGTCTACACTCACACCTGCCATAGTCAACACACTAGCCTGTTCCAAGCCACCACCTGCCAACTGTCTATTATCTGTGGCTGCTGGGGACATGGCATGTGTGGGCATTGTGACTGTGTGCAGGGACATTGTGGATGACTGTGGGATGCCAACCAATGGCACAGATTCAGCCCCGGACAACACCACCTGTGCCTGACTATGACCATCATCATTGCCAGAGTCTGCAGAGACACTGACATCAGATTCTGAGCAGGAGGGACCGAGGCCACCATGACCACCTGTGGGGGGAAAGACAACATATGTAAATTCATACCTGCACTATACCATTTGCTGCTGCACTCTCACACATACACACACACACACACACACACACACACACACACACACACACACACACACACACACACACACATATGCACACATAGAGGTGGCAGACAGGCATTACACAGATTTCATAATAGCCAACTGGTGACATTCGCAACACAATCAGACTGCTACATACACACCCTGGACAGACCCTCAACATCATGCAATGCAGCCCCTTCCACTTTCTGTTACAACTTATATACACCTCTGTGATATATAAGTAGTGTTAGTAGTGATGGGTCTTCAAGTAGCACAAACTGCACCCATGTACACATAATTGCTGTTCACATGTACAGTGGCAGCTCCTACAGAACATACCTCTCAACTGTGCAGAGTGTCACTGAATGTCTACATGTATGGCTCATATTTCTGTCCTGTTTGTCATAAACCCTGTATTTATCTGACACATTGCTGGGATGATATGAGGACTGGTGTCACTAATTAATGACATATTTTAAGTTTCATACTTCAAAATCTGCAGTACATGTATGTTATAACAGAACCGGTTACACTAACAACCTTCTAATCTTACAGTGGATATTATAAGTGTAGACACCCCTGTTAACATTCCAGGTTTGTCTGATATATAACATGAGACCACAGAAATTATGTGATAACATTTCCCAACTTTAATGTGACCTATAACCTGTGCAATCCAATTGAAGAACAAAAACTTCAGTTAGGGGTAACATTTATAAGTTGAAATACATACAATAGGCTGGTTGCATGACTGTGCACACCTTTAAAGTAATACTCTGGTAAAGCACCTTTTGATTTCATAACAGCAGTCAGTCCTCTTGGGAAGGTGTGTATCAGCATGGCACATCTCGACTTAGCAATACTTACACACTCTCCCTTGCAGAAGCCCTCCAACTCTGTCATATTGCAAGGGCATCTCTTCTTTACAGGCCTCTTCAGGGCACCCCACAGATTTTCTATTGGATGCATGTGTGGACTGTGGCTGGGCCATTCCAAAACATTGATTGTCTTCTGGTGAAGACATTCTTTTTTGGATTTTGATGTATGGTATGGGTCATTGTTGTGTGGAAACGTGTAAGTCCTCTCCAGCCACAGCTTTCCAGCAGACACATGAAGATATTGGACCAAAAAGGACTGATATTTGGAACTGTTCCTAATCTCCTCCACCTTGGCTAAAGGCCCACTTCCAGTTTATGAACAGCAACCCCAAAGTAGGACACTGCTATCACCATGCTTCACCATGGGGGTAGTGTGGTGTTCATTTGTTGATGCACAGTGTTGTTGTTGTGCCAAGCAAACCTTTTGGTATTGTGGTCAATTGTGTGGACTGTGCCTGGGTCCTTTCAAAATGTTGATTGTCTTCTGGTGAAGACATTCTTTTATAGATTTTGATGTATGGTATGGGTCAGTATTGTGTGGAAAGGTGTAAGTCCTCTCCATCTATAGCTTTCTAGTAGACACATGATGATTTTGGGCCAAAAGGGACTGGTATTTTGAACTCTTCCTAATCCCCTCCATCTTAGCTATAGGCCCACTTCCAGCTTATAAACAGCAATTTCAAAGCAGGCACTGCCATCACCATGCTTCACCATGGGGATGGTGTATGTTTGGTGATGCACAGTGTTGTTCTTGTGCCAAACACACCTTTTGGTATTGTGGCCAAAAAGTGCAACCTTGATTTTATTACACCATAACGCATTTCCCCACATGCTTTTGGGAGACCTGATGTATATTTTGTGAGAAATTCACCAGATCTGGATGTTGTTCTGTGTGTGAGAAGGCTTCCATCTTCAAACCTACCCCATAGGCCAGACATGGAGAATACAGGAGATTGTTGGCACGTGTAGTACACAACCGGTGTTTGCCAGGGATTCCTGCAACTCCTGTAGTGTTGCTGTAGGTCTCCTGGCAGCCTCCCTGACCAGTTTGGGTCTTCTGTTTTTCACACATTTGGAGGGCTGTCCAGTTCTTTGCAATGTCACTGTTGCCCCATATTTCCACTGCCATTTGATGACTGTCTTCACTGTGTTCCATGGTATATGCAATGCTGTGGAAATGTGTGTGTACCCTTCTCTGGGCTGATACCTTTCACAAATGAGATCCCTTTGCTGCTTCATAGGCTGTATGCAAACTATGGCTGTTGCTGTAGCAGGCAACTGAGTAAATTTAGGATAATCCTGGTAGGACAGCTGACCATTATTTGCTGTTAATCAAAGAGTTTCTGTAATTGATTGTAGGTGTGTACCCAAGAAGATGTAATGCTGTAATAATATTGAAACCTGCTTCAACACAGTATTAGCTTCAGCCTGTGCACACATATGCATCTAGCTTCTTGTCATTTTTTTTTTGCGTGTCATAATTGTTCCCCTAACATATTTGTTTGTTTTACAATTGAATTGTCCAGGTTATAGGTCACATGAAAGGTTGGAAGGGTTCAGAAATGTTTTATTGTACTCTCATTTTTGTATATCATAAATACCTGGCATTCTAACAGGTGCCTGTACACCATTTATATGCACTGTATAACACTAATTTATAAAATATGTCCCTAGTTTTGGACCTTCATCCCCCCATTTTGTCAGTCTTTGTCCGGATGTTTTGCAATGACAGGTTGTGAGGTATGCTGCAAATAGGCCCGTGTGATGACCACTGTGATGCAATGCAGTTAACTCCACCACAAGTAAACATGCAGTTATTGCAAATGGCTGAGAGTAACAGTTGTGTGCATGGTCACATGCATGACCTTAACATGCCTGGGGTACTGGTGAGCCACAACAGGGAAATCCCATGCTCAGTGTCTTCAGGCTGCTGTCCCACAACCAGACAGAGGGACCTATGTAGTTGTGGGGGAGAGGTATTGTCAGCAGACTCGCATTTGGCATTGGTACAAGATGAATGCTACGTTTCTGCACAGGTACAGTACAAGCTATGATAGTACACAATTTGCTGTTCCTCACCATAGATGTGTACTTGTGTGCATTACTAAACCCCACCCACAAATGTAGTTTGAACTGACATATGCATCTAGATACTCTGTAGAAGACAGTATGACGGCTACATGGTTAAATTGATGTGTACTGTTGCCTTACCTGGATGCTCTTTGCCTGCTGCCTGGCTGCCACCCACCTCCACAACTTGTGTATCATGTGTTGGCTGTTGTGTAGGGGCTGCTCCTAGGTTGGCAAGGATCTCCTCTGTTGCCATAAGTGGGGCCTGTGTTGCTGGGCCCCCACCTGCAGCAGTATGGTCCCTGGCCATGGCAGCAGCCCTTTGCCGGGCACGACATATCAGGTCAGTTGCCTGATGCCTGACCTGATTGTATGTGCGGCCATGGTGGCCCAAGGTGTTAACTCTGTGGAGAAGATTGTCCCACATGGCAGTCTGCTCCCACAGATTTTGTCGGCTATAGCCGAACAACACTGCATGGTGCTAGATTATTGCATCAGTGATAGCTGCATTCTCCTCTGCAGTATATGCTGGCTGACACTGCATGCCACCTGGAAGACATAAACAGGGAAACACATCACAGCACCACAGACATTGCCCAGAGTTATTTACAGAGCCAGCATATCAATATTGCCTATCATTAGCCACCACTTACAACCACATCGTACCCCTGTCACCTATCAGCACAGTATGAACCCGCATTGCACTCCTGGTCCTGATGTGTCATGTTCCCCCAAACGAGGGCCAGTACATTGCATAAACAACCATTCATCATTGCTGTTTGTATAGAGGGATGACAGTGGCCCTCTTACTTGCAGATGGGATGTCAATTGTGCTCAGGCTTTGCTTGCATACAGTGTGTAATGGAGCTGGAAACATATGCCTGAGTTCATGTAGTATGTAGACAGCAATGTTATCAGGTCCAGTGGAGAGTTGCTTTTATTAACTTTGATTAGGCAGCATGCAACTGCTCCCTGATGATGATGAAGGGAGGGGTATGGGTGCTGTGCATATCCACTGATACTGATGGTGAGCCGCGAGGTGATGTTTGCCCTAAACCTGTCTGCAGCAGGTTTGCTATAGCTATGGTGTGTGTGTATGTGGTGTGCCCATCATTACAGGGTAGGTTGGGTTGTTGCCTCTGAGACTGCCGACATATGTGAAGACGGCCTTGTGATTGCCCTTGGTGGATGTGTCCAATTTGTACTCATAGTTAGCCTTACAGTAATCCACCTGTCACCTTATATACTCGTTCAGGCAAAGGTTGACTTCCTGCCAAGTTGGTGTCTGCTCCTACTTTGCCCTGTACAGCCAATATAGCGACCAGTTATGTGGTTTGTGTATTGATGCTGTAAAGCAAAGGGGATAACTCTACTTTGGTAGAGACAGGTTTTACAAGTAAGGTATTGCTGAGTCCATGCAGCTATGTAGGTGGTTATATAGTTGTTTGTATTAGGCATGGAGACCAGGTCATAACAAAGTTGGACACCTCTCCAATTTCAAACTGATAATCATGCTTATTCTACTACCCATGTCTGTGTCAGGGCAATGCAACACCCAGTAGCTGTAGAAAACTAACTCTGTTGGATGCACAGAAACTAAGATTACACACATGTACAACATGTACAGCTTATTTATTTGATGTTTTGCATGCCATGTCTGTTGTTATGAGGCAGCCACACTCACTCATGCATAATGTGCACAGGTAATACCTGATATACATTTCTGTTCTATGTCAGTGTGGCACACTGTATTTACTCTCTTGCTGCTCAGTCATTCCTGTCAACTTGTTGGAGCAGGGCGCCACACATACATGGGGGGTGATGGGCCAAATTTGTGGCACTTTCTTAATATTGCTGTAACACACTTAAGTCACTTGATAGCACAGTTGCCTTTGTATTCACATACATATCCTAGAGCATGTCCAGTACTCATATGGCAGGAAGAGAGGAGAAAGGCTAGGAGTGTGTTAGTGAGGGTAGGAGCTATTAATGTTAGCAGTATGACTGTTATGGGGACAGAGCTAGCTGATATGATGGACAGAAGGAAGGTTGATATATTGTGTGTGCAAGAGATCAGATGGAAGTGGGGTAAGGCTAGGTGTATTGGAGTCGGGTCCAAATTGTTCTATCATGGTATGGATGGGAGGATAAATGGTGTAGGGGTTATCCTGAAGGAACAGTATGCAAAGAGTGTTTTTGGAAGTGAAAAGAGTGTCAGATAGATTTATGTTTATGAAGCTGGAAATTGATGGTGTAATGATGACTGTTGTTAGTGCATATGCTCTGCAAGTTGTGTGTGCGATGGATGAGAAAAAAAAAACTTTGAAGTGAGTTAGATGAAGTGGTGATGACTGTACCCAAGAGTGAGAGAGTGGTGACTGGACAGATTTCAATGGGCATGCTGGCAAAGGGAACAGAGGGGATGTGGAAGTGATGGGTAGGTATGTTGTTAAGCAACGGAATGCAGAAGGAGAGATGGTAGTGGAGCTTGCAAAAAGGATGGGCATGACTGTGGTGAATACATATTTTAACAAGACAGAGGAGCATAGGGTGACATACAAGAGTGGAGGAAGATGCACACAGGTGAATTATACCCTATGCAGGAGGGCCAGTTTGAAGAAGACTGAAGACTGTAAAGTGGTGACAGGGGAAGTGTAGTTAGGCAGCATGGAATGTTGGTATGTGGGATGACGTTGGTGATCAAGAGGAGGAGGAGGAGTGTGAGGGCAGCACCAAGGATCAAATGGTGGAAACTGAAAAAGGGTGATGTGAGGTTGAGTTCAGTAAAGAGTTAAGACAGGCAGTGGGTGGCAGTGAAGAGTAACCGAATATCTGTGTAACTATAGTAGAGGTAGTAAGGGAGATGACTAGAAAGGTGCTTGGTGTGACATCTGGACAAAGGAAAGAGGACAAGGAGACCTGGTGGTGGAATGAGGAAGTACAGGGGAGTATACAGAGAAAGAGGTTAGTGAAGAAGAAGTGGGATAGTCAGAGGGATGAAGAAAGTAGACAGGAGTATAAGGAGATGAGATGCATGGCAAGGAGAGACGTGGAGAAGGCTAAGGATGAGGCATATGAAGGGTTGTATGAAAGGTTGGAGTTTGACACTAAGGATGGAGAAAAGGACCTGTACCGATTGGCTAGACAGAAGGACCGAGCTAGGAAGGATGTGCAGCAGATAAGGGTGATGAAGGATAATGAGGGAAATGTACTCACAAGCAAGGAGAGTGTGTTGAGCAGATGGAAAGAGTAGTTTGAGGGGCTGTTGAATGAAGAGAATGAGAGAGAGAAACGGTTGGATAATGTGGGTATGGTGAATCAGGAAGTGCAATGGATTAGCAAGGAGGAAGTAAGGATAGCTATGAAGAATATTAAGAATGGAAATGCTGTTGGCCCAGATGACATACCTGTGGAAGCATGGAGGTGTTTAGGGGAAATGGCAGTGGTCTCTTTAACCAAGATTGTTTAATGAAATCTTGGAAAGTGAGAGGATGTGTGAGGAGTGGAGAAAAGGTGTTTGGGTACCAATTATGAGAATAAAGGTGATGTGCAGAGCTGTAGCAACTACAGAGGGATAACATTGATCAGTCACAGCATGAAGTTATGGGAAAGAGTAGTGGAAGCTAGGTTAAGAAGGGAGGTGAGGATTAGTGATCAGTAGCATGGTTTCATGTCAGGAAAGAGCACTAAAAATGTGATGTTAGCTCTGAGAGTGTTGATGGAGAAGTACAGAGAAGGTCAGAAGAAGTTGTGTTGTGTCTTTGTGGACTTAAAGAAAGCATATGACAGGGTGCCTAGAGAGGAGTTGTGGTATTGTATGAGAAAGTCAGGAGTGGCAGAGGAATCTGTAAGAGTGCTACAGGATATGTACAAGGGTAATGTGCCAGCAGTGAGTTCTGCAGTGGGAGCGACAGCTGTGTTTAAGGTGGAGGTGGGATTACATCAGGGATCAGCTCTGAGCCCTTTCTTATTTGCAGTGATGATGGACATGTTGACAGACAAGATCAGACAGAAGTCCTCATTGACTGTGATGTTTGCAGATGACATTGTGATCAGTAGTGAGAGTGGGGAACAGGTTGAGGAGACCCTGGAGAGGTGGGGATATGCTCTAGAGAGGGAAAGATTGAAGGTCAGCAGGACTAAGACAAAATATATGTGTCTGAATGGGAGGAAGGATAGAATAATGGTGAGGATGCAGGGAGTAGTGTTTGCAAAGGTGGATGGGTGTAAATACTTGGGATCAACCATTCAGAGTAATAACAAGTGTAAGGGAGAGGTGAAGAAGAGAGTACAGGCAGGATGGGGAGGGTGGGGAAGAGTGTCAGGAGTGATTTGTGACAGGTGAGTACCATTAAGAGTGAGAGGGAAGGTCTACACGAGGGTAGTGAGACCAGCTATGTTATATGGGTTGGAGACAGTGGCATTGACAAAAAGACAGGAGTCAAAGCAGGACATGGCAAAGTTAAAGATGTTAAGATTTGCACTGGGTGTGATTATGGTGGACCGGACTAGGAATATGTATGTTAGAGGGTCTGCCCAGGTTGGATGGTTTGGAGACAAAGCCAGAGAGTAGCGGGATTATGTTGGTTTGGACATATGCTGAGGAGGGATGCTGAGTATATTGGGGAAAGAATGGTAACGATGAAGCTACCAGGTAAGAAGACAAGAGGAAGGCCTACAATAAGGTGTATGGTTGTGGTGATAGAGGGCATGCAGGTGGTTGGTGTGACAGATCAAGATGCAGAGGACAGGAAGCAATGGAGACAGATGATCGACTGTGGTGACCCCTAACGGGAACAGCCAAAAGAAAGAGAAGGAGATGTTGTAATGTCAGTCTTCACAGGTTGCCAATGATTTGCCAGACATAACACAACTCTATGAGCAAATGAGTACAAATATGAGGCACACATATGGTCAGTGCACATAACACTGGACGGTTGAATGGTATGAGCTCAGTATATCACATGCATTTCAACACACACATCTGCAACAGTAATTTACTATGCAAATACCCTGTATAGCTCTCTCACATTTCTGATACAAATGTATATCATAGTTGTATTCACAATTAAGATATAGATATCTACGACATCCCAGTAGCTGGTCTAGCAGTGTCACAGTCAGTATTGTTCAACACACACTCCAGTAGTAGTGATATGTGAGCCATCCTTTCCTGGGATAACTCAAGGGCCTGAGCTGTGATCTCTGTCACTGCAGACAGACATAGATGCTATTGGCCATAAGTTCTGATCAGCAATATATCAGTACAGCAAGTCTTGTTGAGACATATTTGTTGGACTTACTATTTCCCATTATTACATACCCCCCCTACTGCATTCCATTACATGCTTACTTGTTTGACATACCTTTTTCATTCCAAGTATGGTTGGTTTGATTCCAGTATGTGTTGGTTTGGTTTGTTTGTCTGTCTAACTCTCTCTCTCTCTGAGATGTAGGGTATACATATGTTTTGCATAGGCAGCAGCTTGCCTTTTGTAGGTAATGCTCATGAGCAGCTGATGGCCTGTGCAACAATTGGTGCCCCCCACTTGCTAATTGCATGGAGAACAGCTGTATTGTTATTCCTATAGCCAATGGCATGGCAACACCCTCCTAAAATTGAGTACTTCATGTGGGCCTTGGCCCTTTTCCTTGCCTGTGAGAAGGACATCATGGAAGTGTGTGAACAACATTATCACAGAGGGTAGTTGGAAATACCTCTTACAATGGAAACTGTGGAGACAGCCCAACACACTGGGGGAGAATGTTCCAGACATAGTGACAGAATGTAAGTATTGCTGTTATACAGTTGAATTAATGCTAGCTTAACAGGGTTTGTGTGGACATGGTTTTTCTGTGTGATTTTAAGTCTGACAGTGTTATGTGGTTGACATAACTCTCAACTGTAGGACTATCCGCAGAATTGCCAGAGTTTGGACTCTCATATTTCGTGTGCTCCTCAGACATTTTTTGTATTTCGAAAATCAGTAGCATATTGTTGGGATCACAGTCAGCAAATGGTATCATTCATTTGTGTTTCTGACTTCATACCCCTCAGAAAAGATATGTTACAACAAACCCTGTTACACTAGCAACTGTCTCAGTTTATAACAGCAATATTTCACATATGCCCCTGTTTTTGGGCCTCCGTCCCTCAAGTATGTCAGGCTTTGTCCAGATGTCATGCAGTAAGAGGTTGATAGGTAGGGTATATCATTATTTAGTACCTTCATTCCTGATACCATCCCAGTGATGTATCAGAATGCCAGACATATTATGTGTAAGAGGCCTTATATATGAGGACAAAGCCTGGGCATTCTGTGGGACTCTGAACAGTTGAGAGGTCTGTGTATTTCTAGCAAATGTTGACAGACTGTCAGGACTGTGTAGCACTCTAGTGTGTAAATGTTATTTGGCCTGTGTAGGGAGGGTGGTAAATGTATGTGTTATGACTCCTCTTCTATCTGACTGTGCATGCTGCTCCAGTTTCTGATGTTCTATCAGCTGTATATGTTTGTAGGGGCAGACTGAGACATGTCCCATACCATGGTCATGCATCATACTACACTGTGAATCGGGCCAGTATATGTAGGGGTAGTGTGTGAGAGGCAAACATGATGACATGTTTTGATTCACGCAGTCCCTATACTCTACTGTTCATTTGGCTTTCAGTATGTAACTGTGACTGTGGTGAAATTGGTTGTAGGTATGCACTTTCACACTGGCGTCTGTTTTTCAGTGCTGTTACAGCCCTGTAGTGCCTGATATATTTGCAAATGCATGTGTAATTGCCCATAGCGGATTTGGGTTAGTGTCGTGTCAGTCTGAATGTAGTTTGGACAGTGTTTGATAACATACTTAGCAGCTGAGTGTAGTTTCCCTAATATGATGTTATGTCCAGATATTTGTAGGATGTACTGTTGTCTGCCCTCCATAAGTGCTGTGTATTTCTGACACATCAATGGGATGATGCAATGATTTAAGTCACTAACCAGTGAGAAGTAATTGAGCGTTGGACTTGTGCTATTTCAGTCAATATATGTTAGGACAGACAGGAGGGTGTTACTGCAGCAACTGTGTCAGCTTATCTACTGCAGTATTTCAGATATGTCCCTATTTTCATGGCTTTCTCCCCCCACTTTGTCAGGTTTGGTCTAGCTTTGTTGTAGAGCATATCTCTCGACTGGACAGTTTGTTTCAGAATGTCTAGGTTTATTGCTCATATTTCTGGTCTGTTCTACAGATTCATTATTTTTATTTCCCTCGTAAATCACTGTGATGATCTGAGGATTTCTGTCAGTAAATTATGACATACATTTCAGTTTCAGAACTCACATCCTTCAGCACATATATACTGCAACAAGCTCTGTCACTCTGGCAACATTCTACATTTATGAGTGATATTTAAAATATGTCCCTAGTTTTGGCCCATTGTCCTCCCATTTTGACAGCCTTTGGCCAGATTTCTTGCACTAAGAGGTTCTGAGTTATGACTCACTGCATGTTATGAGTGTTTATATATATATATATATATATATATATATATATATATATATATATATATTTAAGCACTTGGGCTTTAGGCCAGTTATTTTACATTAAGAAGGTTTGTGGTCTGCACTCTTGTGGGAGGAGAGGCTGGACTCTGTCCTTCTGAGCTGGGAATTTCTGGTTAAAGGCTTATAGTGCCTGCATATTTGAACTGTTTCTTACTGAAACTGGTGCACCTTGTTTGCTGTAGAATAGACTAGATCCAGGCCTGCTGAATCTAGCTTTGTTTGTATAACTTGAGCGCTAATCCAGGCCTTCTTAAAAGTATTCAATTGTATTTATTACTGCTTGGTAGTAAACTGATTAAAGTGTAGCTATCATTCTAAGCCTTTTGGTTTAAGCACTTGGGCTTCAGACCAGTTGTTTTACATTAAGAAGGTTTGTAGTCTGCACTGTTGTGGCAGGACAGGTAGCTTACATCCTTCTACTTTGGGAACTGCTGATTGAAGGCTCAGTGTCTGTTATTCTAAAAGTGTATTAGTCCTGGTTTAAGTACTTGGGCTTCAGGTCAGTCATTTTACATTAAGACGGTTTGTGGTCTGCAACCTTGTGGGAGGAGAGGCTGGACTCTTCCCTTCTGAGCTGGGAATTTCTGGTTAGAGGCTTATAGTGTCTGCATATTTGAACTGTTTCTTACTGAAATTGGTGTGCCTTGTTTGCTGTCACATAAATGAGATTCAGGCCTGCTGAATCTAGCTTTGTTTGTATAACTTGAGCACTAATCCAGGCCTTCTTTTTGGGAGAAGGTTGCCCTGCAACTCAGTGGCAAGAGTGTGCAGTTAGAACTTGTCTGATTGAAGACTACAGGAACAAGGCTCAGTTTTGAGATTTTTTAACTGGTTAATTCGATAATTTGTTTAAAAGCCTTTTCTGATTGCTTGTAGTCATCTAAAGCTGTTTTAAGTGTATTTTTCCTGTTTGTAGTTGTTTAAAGCTGTTTTATGTGTATTGTTTTTACTGTTTTTGCCTTATCTTTTCAAAAAAAAAAAATTCCTTGTTTCCCACCTTTCTAAGCTAGTATAGACCAGTTTTCAGGCTAGCGCTGATTTCAGGGATGTGCTACAAGTTTCTGAGTTGCCCATACCTTACTTGGATAGAAGGAGGTTTCTCTGTTCACCTGTGAGAGAGGGAGATTTGAGCAGCCATCTGTCCCTGGAGTGGTTCCAGCCCAGAAGTTAGTAGTTTATAGGCCATTTTGGGCTAGTTTCTATCTCTTTCATTTCCCTGCTGTAAAAACCACGTTTGCACGATTTTGCACATCCGGGCAGCGCCAGTTAGCTAGGGCTAAATTATTCCTGGCTCCACCAAGTCTCCTCTTCAGATTTTCCCTTGAAAGTAGTCTAACTGTCAACCAAAGCACTTAAAAAGCATCCTACAGTCCAGCACTTGCTCAGACCTAACTGCAAGCACTAATATACCCAGACACTTGTTTGCCCAGCAGGGCAAGGCTCATTATTCACCCCTCACCAACCAAGCGACTAAGCAGCTCACCCTACACTATTCAGGCATGACCAAAGGGCAATTTCAGGTATACTCTCCAGTCCAGCTGGTGAAACTGGGTATCCTGAGGCAATGTTACAACTGCCTCATGTACACAGACAACTCTCTACTCCTACCACAAAACATTAACATATGCGAGAGATGCAATTATATAGCTAAAGTGGAGGCTAAGCTCTCTCCACCCAAGACTGGAACAGGCAGTCATGAGGAGAAGGTTAACACTTGCACCACACCTCCAGCCTCACATAGACATACTAAACCAGCACTGGCAAAAAATGCACATAAATACACAAAATCATACTCGGAGGCTCTAAATAAAAACCTGCAAAAGCATCAGAGACCTGCAAAGCAGACACCTAAAAAACCTGCACCTCCCATCACAAACCAGACATCACATAAAACACAAAATCAGTGTGCTGCACAATCACAGTCCTTACGGCAAAATAACATACCTAACACACTAGTAATAGATGACTCTATAGTCAGGCACACTGATGTCCCACTCACTAGGCTGGACAAGGAGAAGGTTACTGTTAGCTGCCTGTCGGGAGCCAGAATCCTCCACATAACACAAGCACTCAGGTCACTCCAGAGCAAGTACAAATATGACTCTGTCATTGTTCATGTTGGTGTGAATGATCTGAGATGTACCTCCCTGGACTACATGAAAAGAGACATGGAAGAGCTCCCAGATCATGTAGCCCAGGCGGGTATGACCCTGACCCTGAGTAGCATACTGTCCTCACCAAGAATGATACCGTAGTATAAAGAAAAAAAGATCAATTTCAACAATTGACTAAACTTCTGGTGTCATTGAAAGGGGATCCTGTGCCTGTCAGTCTGGGATGACATGCTCAACAAACCTTGCTGCTTTGCAAGAGACGGCTTGTACCTTTCACCCCTAGGCTTTCAAATTTTGACCAAGGCTCTTGCTGCCCCCATAGTGCCTTTTTTAGGCAAGGCTCAAAAGACAAACCCACCTCCCTAAACAGCACAAATAAAAAAATGAGGGTTATGCTACTCAACAAGAGGAGTTTAAATCTCAAAATGCACATGTTCGAAGCAATCATCAGTATGGAGAATGTCGACATCTGTGCAGTAACTGAAACCTGGTTCAAGGCTCCACAGAGCACTCCAACACTACCGGGCTACAAGTCCTACTACACATTTCGGCCACAGAACATTGACCGAAACACAAAAGGAGGGGGTGTATCCATATTCATTAAAGATATCTATACCTCCAGGTTAGTGGTGCAGCATGATACCTCTGAGATCATCCATGTGCAACTAACATCGGGCAAATCTGCAATGCAATTTGTGGCCTGCTACAGATCACCCTCCATGACCCAGGACCACTACTCTGCCTTTCTAGAGACACTGGAAAACATGAAGGTCCTACCAAACACCCTGATATTGGGCGATTTCAATTACCCTACCATTTAACTGGGAAAACTACTCAAGTACAAACTCCCAGGTCCAGCGCTTCCTGGAATTTATCAACTCAAATACCCTGGATCAACTGGTAAACTTCCCTACCAGAGGTGAAAAAATATTGGACCTGGTCATCACCAACATGGGCGACAGGTGTTCCGCACCGTAGGTCAAGCAGTCACTGGTTAGATCAGACCATAAACTAATTACTCTGGATGTCCACATCACACCACCACCGCCAGTCAAGAAAACCACAGTGAAAAACTTTTTTATAGCAAACTTCACCTTAATTAAGACAGAGATGGTATGTTTCACAGCCCCCCACGCTAAAGGATAACAGTGTCCAAGATGCAGGAACCTTTACAAATGCACTCTATGAGCACCTACAAGGATGCATGGATTGTGCCATCCCTAGCAAAACCAAAACTCACTCCCCTAAGAGAAGGAAACCAGTCTGGTGGACCCCTGCCATAAACAGGCTATACAATAGAAGGAGGAAACTAGTTCAGAAAAAAAGCAAATCCCAAGAAGGAAAGACATCCCTGATCAGTATCAGTAAGAAACTAAGGTCCCTCATAAAATCATCCAAGGCTAACATCGAAAGGAAAATAGCCAAGGATTCGAAAGATAACCACAAAGCCTTCTTTAGCTATGTCAAGAATCTAAGTGGCAACTCACAGATATGCTCTGAGCTAGTGCAAAATAGCACAAAATATACTGAACCTACTGATGTTGCCAACATCCTGGCAGATAGATTCAGTGCAAACTTCACCCACCCCTCTCACCCCCAAAAGGGCCCACAACAATACTGGAAAAGTGTAGTATCCCAGAAATCACAAACACACAGGTGAAAACAGCCCTTTCAAAAGCCAAAAGCACAGCATCAATGGGGCCAGATGGTGTCCCAGGCTTTGTCTTGCACGAACTACAGAATGAACTAAGCCCCCCCTCACCTAAACACACTGTTCAATCTCAGCCTCTCCACAGGCTACGTGCCCATAGAATGATGCACAGCAATGGTTATTTTACTCCACAAAGGAGGGATCACAACTGACCCTGGTAACTATCACCCCATAAGCCTGACTAGCCTGGTCTGCAAGGCTATGGAGCGTATCATCATGGAACTCATTAACAAAGACATTGGGAACCTCAAAACACTTAATCCGACCCAGTTTGGCTTTGTTAAGTGCAGATCATGCCTACTAAACCTGGTTGACTTCTTCGAGACAGTCACCAAGGCCATAGATGAGGGGGGAAGGTGGTTCACACAGCCTACCTTGACCTTGCCAAGGCTTTTGGCACCATTCTCCACTCAGGAATTCTAGAAAAACTCACCAGCCTGAACATAAATCCCTACATCAAGAGATGGGTTTCCAACGGGTTTACAGACAGAACTCACATGGAAAGAATAGCGGGCTCCAGGTCTGACTCTAAACCAGTCACAAGTGGTGTCCCACAAGTCTCGGTCCTGGGACCCCTACTGTTCGGCATACACTTATCAGAAATACAGGCAAACACAGAAGGACTATGGCTAACCAAGTTCGCCAATGACTGCAAACTGGGAGCCATAATTGACTCTCCGGCTGACATGGACATTCTCCAAAAGGGCCTTACTGAGACGGACACCTGGTGTCAAAGTCATGGTCTCAAGCTAAATGCCAAACAATGCATAGTCATCCCATTTGGGAAAAACAAAACACCCATGAATTACCACATAGGTGGCAGCCCCCTTAATACAGAAGAGGTAATAAGAGATCTGGGGACCCAGGTAGATAGTAATCTCTTCTTTGACAATCATATTGCCAAAGTAGTTAGGAAATCCTTCTATGTAGCCCATCTAATTACTAAAGAGTTCGCATCTAGAAATAAAGAGGTTATAGTGCCCCTCTACCTGTCATTCATCAGACCCATCATAGAGTACAATGTCCCATTTGGGATGTATCTCACAAGACACTTCCAACAGCTGGAAAGACCACAAAATTACCTCACCAAGAGGATTACTGGCCTCAAACATATGTCCTATGCAGCCCAACTGGAAAAACTTTGGCTGTACTCAGTGGCATATCTCTTACTCAGAGGTGATCTCTGCTTGACTTACAAAGTTATGCCCAACTCAGAATTGATGGACATGCTCCACCTAAAGAAATCCAAGTCACTGCTAGCCACTCGCTCTAGTGAGCTAAACCACGACACACCAATAAATAGAACATGCTGGAGGGATAAATTCCTGTCACAGGGACTCCCCATGCTTTGGAACAAAATTCCTAACTGCATTAGGCAGTGCCCCTCACTAACACTCTTCAAGAGAAACCTTGACGAGTGGGTGGGTAACAGAAAATACACCCCTGAGATCACTTCATTGGCTCTTCTTGACAGAGGCTCAGTTAATTAATCAATCAAGTGGCGAAAGCTGACACACTCTGTCTAGGCTTATAAATTCCCTCTGGCAGATAGCCTAGTATCTACCTATGAACCTATGAACCTATATATATTCTTTTTATATATAAATATTTATATATATATATATATATATATATATATATATATATATATATATATATATATATATATATATTTTATATGTATACATTTATTTATATATATTATATGCATATATTTTATATGTATATCTCTATTTATATTATGCATAGATTTTTCCATATATATGCATCTCCATACATATATATATATGTGTGTGTGTGTGTGTGTGTGTGTGTGTGTGTGTGTGTGTGTGTGTGTGTGTATGTATATATACAAAACCTGACTGATTCTACAGAATCTTTTCCCTACTGTTGAATGACTCTACTGCATGATATGTTTGAAAAAGCATCAGCAGTCCTTATAGCTCAAATGATGTAGTGGTATATTGCTTAGACTATGGCGTACAGAGCCTGGGTTTGAGACTTGGCAGAGGTGATTATTTTGTTGCTAGACAGAACAGTGGTTGAGGGAAACAGAGTGATTAAAGCAATTTTAAGATTTTAAGCAGTTGTAAGCGGGTTTGCATGGGTTTGCATGACACTAAGCGATGCTAACATACAGTTAACCATACAGATGCTTAATCTGTGTTGGCTTCACTTAGCATCACACAGACTCACTTACTCCTGCTTACTTCCACTTACACCCTTGCTAATTTCTTTAAAAAAAAAAGAGGGGTGATAGGAAAGTGTCAAAAAGGGGCACGCAGAGGGAAAAATAATATGAACGATAGTTAGGGATGTGCAGGACAGGTGTAGGGATGGTCCATAGCTGTCCATTTCTTATACAGCAACAGCTGTGCATTTTTACTGAATTTGGAGGTGCATTTGGACACTCAAATCCCAGACAGAGTGGTGAGGACAACAGAAATGTGTTGTCAAGCAAATTGGACTGGATTACATGTGTCCAGTGGACAAGTGTGCAAAATGGACAGCTATGTAGGGGTGATATTTTTTTGGGGAAGACGCCCTTTTCTTTTTTTTAAGGTGAGAGTGGGATGTTGGGGAAGGAATGTAGGTATGTCTGGGAGGTAGGCTGGGTATGGAAACAGACAAGACAGCAGACACAGGTCGTATATATGACACATGAGTGGGTAAACACATTTGACGGGGAGGGTGGTTGGGAATCCTAAGCCCATGGGCTCCCATATGGTTACAGCAGGACTGAGATCCCCACCCATCTGCAGTCACCACTGCAACTTCACTGCCCCAAAGGTGGTTGTGCTGGGGGCTGGACAGGAGGGGCAGCCTGCCCCTCGAGGTGCACCAGGCAGCCCTCAATCTGGCGCAGCTGCTCTCCAAACTGTGATTGTAGGGTGCTGTGCACCAAACCCCGGACCTGACTGCGGGTGACAGCCTCCTGTCTGCTCCCGCTCCCAGGGGGGAATGGACCCCTTCCTCTGTGGTGGTTCCACCAGGAGATGGTGCAGGATCAGTAGATGAGGGAGATCTGGGTTGGGTCCCAGATGTGCTGGGGCCCAGTGCCATGGCCAGATGAGGTGGGACTGGTGGATCCGCTGGGATTGGCCTTCCCAAATGCACTATGGTGTTTAGGTTTTACAAAATATGTTGGTGAGTCATGAACAACACATTTCAAGATTAGTTATAACAACATGCATGGGTGTTCCAATTAACCCCATAAAACAGATTTGAAACAGTTGCATATCTCTTTCACTTCCCTACTACAAAAAATGCATTTGTTCAGTTTTGTGCACTGGGCAGCACCATTTAGCTCTCGGCTCCACGGAGTCTATTCTTCAATTTTTCCCTTGGAACTAGACAAACCTTCAACTTTAGCACTCAAACCATTAATTTCACAGTCAAGCACTTGCTCAAAACTCATAGCAAACACTAATTAACCCTAGCTCTAGACCCCCCTATACTGTCCAGAAGGACAAGGCTCTCTATTCGTCCCCACCAGCCAATCAGAAAAACAGCTTACTCTACCTATTCAGGCATGTCCAAAGGGCAGTTTCCAGTGTACTCTCCAGTCCAACTGGTGAATTTGGGCATTTTGAGGCAATGTTACAACTGCCTCATGTACACAGACAACCCTCTCCTCCTACCACCAAACACTAATATATGCAAGAGATGCAATTATACAGCCAAACTGGAGGTAAAGCTCTCTCAACCCAAGACTGGAACTGACAGTCAAGAGGAGAAGGGTAATACTTGCAACACACCACCAGTCTCACATAGACCTAATAAACCAACACCGGGAAATAACACACATGAATACATGAAAACATACTCGGATGCTCTAAATAAAAATCTGCAAAAGCAACAGAGACCTCCAAAGCAGATATCCAAGCAACCTCCACACCCCATCACCAACCATGAAACACATACTTCACATAATCAGTGTGCCACTCAATCACAGCCCTTAACGCAAAATAACATACCCAACAAACTAGTAATAGGTGACTCTATAATCAGGCACACTGATGTCCCACTGACTAGGCTGGACAAGGAGAAGGTTACAGTTAGCTGCCTGTCAGGTGCCAGGATCCGCCACATAACACAAGCACTCAGGTCACTCTAGAACAAGTACAAATACAACTCTGTCATTGTCCATGTTGGTGTGAATGACCTGATACGTACCTCCCTGGACTACATGAAAAGAGACATGGAAGAGCTCTCTTATCATGTAGCCCAGGTCGGTATGACCCTGAACCTGAGTAGCATCCTGCCCTCACCAAGAATGATGCCACAGTAGAAAGGAAAAATGATCAATTTCAACAATTGGCTAAGTTTCTGGTGTCATTCAAAGGGGATCCAGTATCTGTCCTCCTGGGGTGACATGCTCGACAAGCCACATTGCTTCGCAAGAGATGGCTTGCACCTGTCACCCTTAGGCTTTCAAATACTGGCCAAGGCCCTTGCCGCCCCCATAATTAATGCCTTTTTTAGGCAAGGCTCAAAAGACAAGCCCAACACCAGAAATAGCACAAGTACCCAAAAACTGAGGGTAATGCTACTCAACGCCAGAAGTCTAAACTTCAAAATGCACGCACTCGAGGCACTCCTCAGTATGGAGAACATCGACATCTGTGCAGTAAGAGAAACCTGGTTTAAGGCTCCTGAGACCACCCCAGCACTACTAGGCTATAACTCATACCATACCTTTCGGCCACAGAACCAGGACCGAAACAAAAAAGGCGGTGGTGTATCCATATTCATCAAGGATACCCACACCACCAGGTTAGTGGCACAGCACAATGCATCAGAGATCATCCATGTGCAACTAACAATGGCCAAAACTGCAATCCAAATTGTAGCTTGCTACAGATCACCCACCATGGCCCAGGACCCCCATTCCACATTTCTGGATACACTGGGAAATATGAAGGTCCTACCAAACATCTTAATACTGGGTGATTTCAATTAACCAAACATAAACTGGGAGAACTACTCAAGTACTAACTCCCTTGCACAATGCGTTCTAGAATTTATAAACTCGAACACCCTGGATCAACTGGTCAACACCCCCACCAGAGGGAACAACATATTGGACTTGGTCATCACCAACATGGCACTTTACTTTCACTGAGACGGATACCTGGTGTCAAAATCATGGCCTCAAGCTAAATGCCAAAAAGTGCATAGTCATCCCCTTTGGAAAAAACAAAGTACCCATGAGCTACCACATAGGTGGTAGTCTCCTAAATACAGAAAATGTAATAAGGGATCTGGGGACTCAAGTAGATAGTAATCTCTTTTTTGATAATCATATTGCCAAGGTGGTTAGAAAATCCTTCTATGTGGCCCACCTAATCACAAAAGGGTTTGCATCTAGAACAAAAGAGGTTATTGTGCCTCTCTACTCATCACTCATTAGACCCATCATAGAATACAACGCCCCATTTGGGATGTACCTTACAAGACACCTGCAACAGCTGGGAAGGCCACAAAAGTACCTCACCAAGAGGATTACTGGCCTCAAACAGATGCCCTATGCAGCCCGACTCAAAAAACTCCAGTTGTACTCGGTTGCATACCATTTACTCAGAGGTGATCTCTCCCTGACATACAAGGCCATGTTCAACTCAGAGTTGATGGACATGCTCCACCTAAAAAAAAAACAAATCCCAGAAAGCCACACGCTCTAGAGATATAAACCTCACCACAATGATAAATAGGACATGCTGGAGGGATAGATTCCTATCCCAGAGACTCCCCATGCTTTGGAACAGGATTCCAATATACATCAGGCAGAGCCCCTCACTAACACTCTTCAAAAGAAACCTTGATGGGTGGATAGGAAACAGAAAATTTACCCTGGAGGTCACTGCACTGGCTCTGCTGGACAGTGGTACAGGGAACTAATGGCTCTGCTGGACAGTGGCACAGGGAACTAATGTCTCTGCTGGACAGAGGCACAGGGAACTAATCTAAGGGGGTGGCAAAAGCCAACACATTCTGGCTAGGCTTATAAATGCCCTTGAGCAGATAGCCTAGTACTTATCTGTGAACCTATGAACACATGCATAAAAGGAACAACAGTATGCATTGTAACAGGATGCTAGTAACATTGATGGCAGCAGGCCATCAGCAATGGTATTTGAACAAGATATGTTAACATGCAAGCAATCAAACATATTAACCATGATATAACGCAAGTCCCAACATTAGGTTTGGAGCACAACATACCCACAGTATATGAGTAATAATTATTGATGTAGATGCGGGGTGGGGGGAGAGACAGAAAATCCATTAATAACTGTTTATGCTTCTATTTTCCACAAACAGTACTTCTCAATACTCTTTGGGTCTGCCCTCACTTTACATCTACCTATAGCCATAGCTTCTGTAGTACAAACATACCTATTAAACTGTCAGCCTGGAATGGTATGAGGCAAACTGTGACAACTCTGGGTACATGACTAGAGGGGACTCGTACATGTCAGGGTTACATATCTGGCACAGGAGGAGTACCCTGAACTGCTGTTATGTGAGTGTGCTACTGGCATGTGTCAACTGGTTTCTTATCTGTGTCCAGGATTATTTGCAGCAGTGACCACTAGCCATGACAGTGTGACACTTGAGGGACCTGTATTGGAAACATACCTTTCAACCTCTTAGAGCATGACATCTGGACAACGCCCTACATAAGAGTTGGACAAAGGCCCATAAATATGGATGATTTTTAGATATTACTCTTACAAACTTAGAAAGTTGATAAACTCACAGGTTTTGCATTTGCATGACTTTTCTGATGGATATGACATCTGACACTTGTATGTCTATCATTTTTTTCTAACTTCAGTCTCTGATGGTTTGCCAGTGATTTGCCATGGCACCACTACTTTATGTGAAACGAACCAAAAATCTGAGACAAATATCTGGACATTCAGTGAATATCTGTACAGTTGAGAGGTATGATTCAGGAAGAGTGCATATTGTTATGTACCTACCCTGCTGTCATTTGCAAGCATGTGGTGGGACAATTGAGCAGTTGTACACCGTTTATTAGTATACCCTTCATACAGCTACTGGCAACATTTACTTACCTGTAAAACCTGTGGGGAAAATATCTGTTAACACTACCTGACTGTTTTTGCATTTATTCCTGATTCCTTGTGTGTAGATATGCACACATCTTAGTGCCACTCCCTGGATTCAAACCGTGTCTGGGTGTGCAAAATTAACAACTAAGATATTCCTCATCTCACTGAGCTACTGGGGAACTGCTGTTGCATGTTTCAATGGTTTCTACCTAATAGTCTCGTGGTTAGGCAGTCTGAACTTGTAATCCTGTGATGCATGCATGACAGATAGTTATTGTACTGTGGATTACTCCTTTGGATTACTACAACCTGCAAAGCAAAGGTTAACACAAGGCAATGCTGCATGGTACACACATTGATGTTTTCCATATTAATATTCAGGCTTCAGAGTTTAGTGCAATATATATTTCACATTTAATTTATTACATCTCATTTTACAGCTACACTATCTACGGTTTCTCCTAATGGCTTGTTCACAGATGAACCTCAGTTAATGTATGCTCTCACAGCCATATTTGCTGTGAAGAACCTGTATATATTCTATATATGTCTACAACAACATACCAGAATAAACACAACAGTTTTTAAGGGTCTTTATTGTACTTCAATATTCGTCAGTAATACTTTTTTATTTATTCAGTTCACACAGTAACAGTATACCTAATAGCAGTAAGCAATGCACTCCTTCTTACCTATTTTAACAATATACTGCAAAATAGATGTGTACTCACCACCCTGTTGGTGCAGCCTCAGCAGTCTGTCACAGTGGGCATTGATGTTCACAGCCCTCTTTGCTGCAGCTGTAGGGGAGGAAAAACACACATTTTGCTTATCTGTCTATCACATTCTCAGGTTAGTATTTGCTACAAACTACTTGATAGTGAGGCTTACATACTACTGGAGCATTCTGGGCCCATCCATCTTTGATCCACTGGTCCAAGAGTGCCCTGTTCCTACACTTTAGGTTGGCATAGTGGTGTGGTACCTGCTCACCAGTCCAGGGGATGCCAGTAGCACTGGTGAGGTCTCATGCGAGATGGTCTCAGGCCTCTGCTTTGTATTGGGACCCCTGGTACTGGCCTTGCAGCAGTCTTTCCTCATGGTTTTTAACTAGGAGTCCAACCATGACCCTGGACTTCCGAATGCTTCAGCATTGTGCCCAAAAGCACACTCCCTCTCCTACATCAGCCATTGTATCTGCACAAATGGATTATAACAGATTTTGGCTATATTCCCACCTACGCCATTTAAATAGTGCAATATTCCTGCCCTTTGCTGTCATTGGACCATTTTGAAAAGGTTAAGCTCTGCTAAGCAGTGCGCAAATCTGCTCAGCCGGTTTTAACACTGCTTAAAGGAAAAGTTGTTGACCAGTGTTTAACAGTGTGCAAATCTACTTAGCTGAGCTACCTGCTGCTTAGCAATCACATCTTAGCAATAGTTGCACCTGCTAAGTATAGATGACCATTGCTAACCATTGCTCACTTTTAATTTTTTAAATATATCAGCAGATTGACTTCATTTATTAAGTGCATATGATGTACTTTACATGACCATCCCTCTATGTGCTTTCCTTACATTGGCAAGGGGTGCAACTATACTGTATGGGACACTTGTTTGTACATAGGTGGTTTCACATGTTATATGCACTCACACTTACATTGTACACCAGCTACACTACCCTGGTTGACAAAAAAAAGTTACTACATAATTTAAGTTTAAAAAAATAATTTTAACTGCTTTCCCATATAAAAATAATTTGCCTGTCTTGGTACTCAAACCATGAATGCCTGCCTATAAAGTCAGGACTCTAACCACTACACTATCTCAGGTTGGAAAGCTCACTTGTATATTTGTATTTATCTCCTTCGGAATGTTTAAGCTATGGTAAGCGGAGGGCCATAAAGCGCATACCCGCTTAGCTATGCTTAAACATTCCTTAGCCTAGAAAAAAATGCTAATATTATTATTATATTATTATGTTATATAGTGAGTATTGTGGTGTTCTGATAAGTCATTGAGGACTGCGATCAGTAAATAATGGCATACATTTGGCTTTCAGGTTTCTATCCTTTAGAGATTCCTGCTAATACATATCCTGTTTTCTATCAACTTTCTGAGTGTGTGATGGCAATATTTCAGATGTGTCCCTATTTTTATTGTTTTGTCCCCCCATTATTTGTGCCTTTGTCCATATGCACTGCTGTCATGGAATATTGGCATACATTTGCTTTCAGACTTCCATCCTTCGGTAATTCATGCTAATGCATGACCTGTTTTCTATCACCTTTCTAAGTTTGTGAGGGCAATATGTATGATGTGTCCCTTTTCATGTATTTATCCTCCATTATTTGTGCTTTATACACATTTCCTGCTTTAGCAGGTTGCGGAGGTGTTGTACGGCACTTTTACAATGCAGGGGGTGTGTCACAGAACCTGTCACATACCCCCTGCATTGCTTTCCACTGCCGTGTGTATTTCAGTGTCCGGGGACACTGAAATGATCGTTTATTTCACTTCAGTGCTTGCAGACACTGAAATACTGGCATAATATTACAGTAATTCTCTAAAATTATGCCAGATCATATTAGAAAGTGCAGTACAACACTTTCTGAGTGCAGGGGGCATGTTCAATGTCCATGCACTACTTGAACATGCTCCCTGCACTCGTTTATGGTTTGTGCCCATGTAGGTTAAACAGCAGCGTGTCTTCATGAATATACAAGGCACACTGCTGTGCTATATGTACATGAACCACTCCTTGCAGGAATAGTGCTATTCCTGCATGGAGCTTATTGAATCCCGGGGACTGTCAACTTATTGGAGGCAGATACACAAAATTAACATAAATTTATTTCATGAACTGCACTTCTCGTGCACACATTGCTGAAATTAGTACTTCTGTTCTGCAGTTTTGCTTTTGGGTTTAAATAGCATTGCACTTTTGCTCCTTGTTGGTGTTGTACTGCTGTTCACTTTTGATTTGCTGATTGTAGTGCTATTAAGTTTAAATAATGCTGCACAAATGTGACTTGTTGCTTTGGTACTGTTACTACTGGCATTATTTAAGATAGTATTGCAGTGTTGTCTATTACATATTCTAAGTATATAATAGCAAATGTACTTATCTCACTAACTGACTGCACTTTTTGATTATTGGTTTTGTTGCAGGGACTTACAAGATGGCTGCACACTGAGTAACAGCTTAATTTCAGCTATCTCAGTGGGAAAACAGAAACTCAGAATAGACAGCCAGTGATTTGTCTTTTGGGGAAAATTTCAGTTACTGGCTAGTAAGTGCATTGCATGGATGCCAGCAAAGAAGGAATTCAGAGAACCTAAAAGAAAATTAATCACAAAAAAGGTGAGGAGAAGACATGGCTGGGAAGAATCCTGCTGCTGTTCAGTAAAAAGCAGTTGAAGTTCCACTTTGGTGCAAGCTATGACTTCCAGTAATCCAGAAAAGGAAATAAATCAAATATGCTCTGAGTTGACTAAAATAAATAAAATACTGAAGGAATATGTCGACTCAAATAACAAAAAGCTGAAAAAATGCCAAAGCTATAAACAGATAATCAGATGAGCTGACAAAACTGCAACAATCAGAGGTCTAAATGAAGAAAAGGCTGGCTGAGTATGACACTGCTCAAGGAGAGATGTTTCAAAAAATGGTAGCATTAGAGAACAGAGCACATCGAGAAAATCTGATATTTTTTGCTGTATCAGAGAAACTGGAAGGAATACACTATCAATTTTATGAAAGCACAAATTTGCAACTGGACTGGTATTGCACAGCAAAAGTTGTTAATTGAATGGGTACATCATGTGTACATTCAAAATGTGGCCATGGTAAAGAAGCTAAGACCTCTAATAGTAAAGATGCAATCTTGCCAGCAGAAAGAGTTGATCCTGACAGAACTGTGGCAGAAGGACAAAGTACTAAAAGTTGCAGAGTAGAATGTTTGTGGAAAATGATTACTCACTATACACCAGATAGAAAAATGAGTAAACATATTCCAGCAATCAGGGAATGTTGAGAAGCAGATGTAAGATTCAACCTGCTGTACCCAGCTATTTTCAGAATATTTTTTTTGGAGGGTCAAAGTCATATTTTGAGCCAGAACACACTAAAGAAGAAATACAAATTTTGTCCAACTAAAAGTGAGCTATCAAGGGGATTCTGCTTCTTATTCTTCTGATAATAAATATCATACAGAGACTATGCTAATGAATCATTTACCAATGTTCCAAAGGAAAATGCTTGAAAGACAGAAAAAGCACAGGAGTTGTCTAGAAGAACCAGGAGTACATTGGAAATTAAGCAAGGATTGGAACTGGGAGATGGAGGTCAAGAAGAAGAAAAACAGTAACTTGGAAATTTATGAATAAGTGTGGGATTTCAAAGCATCAGTCACATTTCTGACATATGGCAGAACAAGAAAATCTGGAAATATTGGACTTTTTTTTACATTGTTATACTTGTAGGGGACACCAAAGCATATGCCCCACTTCATGTCATTAATGTTTGGAAAAACATTAAGAGGAGAATAGGAGGGAAAGAGGAAAATGTAAGTAAATATTTTTTGTTCTTAACAATATTTTCATAAAAAGTGACATATACTGCATGTTATAAAGTAAATCCTTTTCAGCTATTTTTTTGTAGTACGGATACTAAAGTAAACAGGTGCTCTTTTTCCTTCTTCTTTCTTTCTTCTTGTTCAGTTTTAAGAAATGCAAACAATGCAATGTAAAAAATAAAGTCTAGACAGCAGAGCATGATATAAGCACAATTCATATGCTTTTTCTTATTTTTACAAAGGGGAATGACTGGATTAAGGCCCTTTGACTTGATTTAATAACACATTTTAAGGGGAAACAAGTAAATAAAAGAACACAATGTAATGACAAGTTTTTCTCTAGCAAGTAAATGTTCACAGTGCAAAATGAGAAGCTTGTATGTGAAGGCAACTGTGTATATGGCTGTCATGCTTCTGTACAGACAAACTGATAACAGCAATAAACACAGAATACGGCATTTTTCAATGGCTAAAATATATTTTTTTCTGAAAGCATTCAAGATGCTTTCTACATCTGGCAAAGAAATAAAGATAAGACAAAAATAGACAGCATTTAGTGTAAGTAGAAGCACAGTCTGTACCATGTATCTTAGCATGGACTACTTTTATTTTAGTTTAATTCAAGCCTGTGAGTGTAGCTGTCAATCTGGAACAATTGTTCCTATGGGGGTTACACTTCATTATTTGAAGATGTACATAGTTTTATGTGTGTGTATTAAGTTAATAGGTTATGGGAGTGCTCTGGGATTCTGTTTGTTCTTTTGTTTGAGGGTTTTCATTAAAACAAAAAGTCTTATATGATTTGACAAAGGATGAAATGGATATAACAAGAAACAACAGTATAAAAGATCAACCTACCAAACATTAGTGTATGCATGCAATAGAAAAGCTGAAATGACATAAAAAAAGCTGTTACACATAAAAAGTGGGAATAGTAACTTCTTGTCATAATGACAACACTTTCCATATTACCTTTAAATGTGAATGGCCTCACAGGTATATGAGTAGCGAACTATATTAAAAATGCAGAATTCCAGGGATGTCCTCTTTCCACTTTATTATTTGCAGTTTATTTAGAATGACTGGTAAAGAAAATAAGGGGCTTAGAAATTAAACAATATAATTGGTATGGTAATCGAGAAAATGTGGCTTTATTTACAGATGATATTATTTTATTGCTGATAAAACCAGAAAAGGACATTTCAGTGTTCTGGAACAGAGATTCAAGTCTTTTTATGATACAAAATTAGTGAAGATAAAACAAAGGTAATAGCTATAAACTATGTACCCACACATAAATTGCTTCAGCAATACCCTTATTTATGGGAACATGATTATATGAAATTCTAAAGAGTATGGATTAAAAAGGATTCTGTTATGGCAGCTAAGGATATGTGGGAAGAGATTGAAAAAAAGATAACACAAAAACTGAGAAAATGGAAGCTCTGTTTTATGCATATGGATAGCAAGACACAAGGAGTGAAAAATGTTTTTAGTGCCTTTAGTTTTATACACAGATCTAGCATATGTTTATGTACCAGAGGAGAAGTTGTGAATGATATCAATTAATAAAGAGTTGAAGGATTTTATCTGGGAGGGAATGAGGGCAAGAGTCAAGTGGGATAAACTGATCCTTTCAACAGAACAAAGTGGTTTGGGATTACCTGATATGAATGGGGTATTTCAAAGCTACTTGGTTAAGGCGCCTATACATAGCACAAGCAGAAAGCTATAATTCAAAGTGAAAATGGATAATGATGAAACAGTAGGGAAGCTCAAGAAATAAGGAAAGACTGTTATTTTGGATGCAGACCCTTAGAGAGATTAACATTAACCATACAGAATACTACATCTATATTCATAGAGTAGCAAAAAGTATTCTAAGAACTAAGCAAGCACATGAATGGAGAAAGGAGATTCTGCCAATAGAGTTGACTACAATTAGGGGTAAAGAGAATATGCAAGAGGAGGCTGGGATTTACTGGAGAAAACCGGCAAAGGAACCATGGTACTGGCAGCAAATAATTAGAGAGGCAAAAAAGGGGATAATTAGCAGGGCATATAAAGCATTGCATAATAACTATAGGAATCAATGAAGGGAGATTAGAAAGGATTGTGAAGAGAAATGGGATAAACAATTCACAGAAAAACAATAGGTGGATATATGTATGGCTCGAAAATATATAACAAAGTCTAGAATATTTAGGATCTTTGCTTGGAAGTGTTTGCACAGGTATTTTTATATCCCAAGCAGACTCCAAAGAATTGTTTTCTCAGGCAGATTGCAAATGTTTGCGGTCTAATGGGGAAGAAAGAGGTAATTGGGTACATTTTTTGGGAGTGTGATGAGTTGCCAGACTTTAAAAATTTCCTCCAGTCTACTCTAACAGAAATACTGCATTAGCAAATTGGTATAACTAAGAAAATAATTTTTTGAGCTATGATACAGATTCGGAATTGCCTTGCTGAGTTCAATCCTGGAGGCTGCCAAAAAAAGCAATTACTAGAAAATGGAAATCAACATCTAAACCAACAGCACTAGAAGTAGTGAATATAGTAACAGAGATAAAAGAACTGGAAGTTGGATCTTTAGAAAGGGATAGGAACAAATTACATAGAAAAAATGTGAATTGTGAGAACAATACATGCAGAATAATGTTTTGGATGAGGAATGAGGTTTAAGGGAAGGCAGGAATTGCATGAGCTATGTAATGTTTGACTGACAATAACTGTACAGAATAGTATAAGTGATGCATAATGTTTGCAAATGAAAATATATCAATATGTTTTTTTTTAATTTATATGAATATACGATTGCCTGTGTCATAAGTGATAATTCAATAAAGATGTTTCTTGTTTAAATAAATTGGTATTGTTGCAGTTCTGCTTGATCTGGTAACTATATTATCATGGTATTTAAAGCCACTGAAACTGCATCAAACCAAGGTAATGTTTTAGTAATAGGCGACTCTATTGTGATGCATATTGAAACCACTCTCACCAGGCTGGATAAGAATAGAGTGACAATCAGCTGTCTTTCTGGAGCCAGGACCTGTGCTGTAATGAGTGCTCTTAGATTCCTCCATCCTCAAAAATATGATTGTGAACTGATAGTGGTCCATGTGAGGGTGAGCGATCTTAGACACTTTACCCAGAGGGATATGCAGAAGGATATTACTGAGATTGTTATGCCTCTTTCTGAGGCAGGAGTGGTACTGGTCTTGAGTGCTATTTTGTCATCACTCAGAATGATGCCAAGATTTTAAATCAAGGTAATTGGCTTTAATAATTGCCTATGTAGTTGGTGTCATTCTAGGGGGATCCAGGATATGTAAGTCTATGATGAGATTGCTGACAAGTCTTCCTGCTTTGCCAGGGATGGCCTGCACTTTTCTTATGAAGGCTTTCACATTCTGGCTAAAGCCTTTATTCGATCCACAGTGCCTTTGTTTTTGGCAGAGTCCATTTGATGGACATTTCAACCAAGTAAATTCTAAATTGGAACACAATAATGTGGTTCTATTCAGTGCCAGGAGTCTTAACAAAAACGCCTGAAGTTGAGTATCTCCTGTAACTTGAACGCATTCATATATGTGTTACAGAAATATGGTTTCAGAGTAATGAAAACACTCCTATTCCTTGGCATAATGCTTATCATATCGTTAGACCCACTGATAATTGTGTGTGTGTATCAGTATTTCTCAAGGATATTATCACTACATCATGATAGATTCCTTGGGACAACACATTTGAGCTCCTAAAGTCCAAATC
Organism: Protopterus annectens; assembly: GCF_019279795.1. Lineage (NCBI taxonomy): Eukaryota > Metazoa > Chordata > Ceratodontiformes > Protopteridae > Protopterus > Protopterus annectens. The sequence continues at coordinate 581,419,734 of NC_056741.1, read as the reverse complement.
ACCATAATCAAGACTAAATATTACTTCTTAACTAGCAATAGAACATCCTCTATGTCTGTTTCTGAGCACGATAGTTATCTTAATGCAGTAGTTGCAATTCCCATTAAATCCAAGATCTTTCTACTGCAGGACTTCAACTATCCATGAGTACAGTGGCTGACTTATACTGCCATTGGTGAGTTTGCTGAGTGCTTCCGTGTCATTATGAATACTAGCTCTCTTTCAGAATAGTTAAACATCCTGCTAGGGTCCCCAGTATCATGGATGTAGTTTTCACAAATATTGCCATTTCTTACACAACTCCATATGTATCATCATGCCTTGTTAAATCAGATTATAATTTAGTGACCATTTCCTTTAAAACTGGTAGTACTTCCCCTGTAAATAGCTCTGTGTTTAGGGACTTCTCAAAACCAAACCTTCTTCAGTCACTTGATGACTTAAATAAATTTTGCTGTAATCCTCCTCTGAAGGATTCTATTGCTAAAGCTGCTAACTATGTCTCTGACTTCTACTCCCACTTAAATAGTTGTGTTGATAAGGGAGCCCCTATCTTATACAAATATAATGAGAAGTTTTAAAAAAACAAACCCCTGTGGTGGAATACTGATAGAAATAAATTATATAACAATAGAAAGAAACTTCTGAATGCTTATGAGATTGCATTCTGTCTACCTTAAGAGCACACTTAAGGAAACTAAAAAAGAGAATCATTAGGAAGCTCAAAGCAGAGTGTGAACTTCAAATAGCCACTAAAACCAAAACTAACTGCAAATCTTTCTTTAATTATGTCAGGAATTTAAGAACTAATACCAACAATGTTTGGAGTCTGCCCACAGTAATACACCCTCTCTGGCCCAAAGGAAAAAGCTAATGTCCTAGGTAACACATTTAGTGGAAATTTTACTCCCCCACCACACAAAGTTATACCTATCCCACAGGTTCCACAATCCAAGCCACCCCATTTAATTACTATGGAACAAGTTCTCTCAACCCTTTCAAAAACTAAGAATGCTTCATCCATGGGCCCTGACAAAATAGCAGATTGCCTGATTATCAGTACCAAATATGGCATTTCTGAACCCCTTTAATCTAAGCCTATACACTGGTTACATTCCTGAACTCTGGAAAACAGTCATTTTTAAAGCCATTACACAAATGTGGCCTAACCATGGACCTAGTAACTATAGACTTATTAGTTTCACTAGCCTTGTATATAAAGCTATGGAACATGTTATCTCAGACTTCATTAATCTGGACATTGAAAATTTCTTAACACTGGACTCTCATCAGCTTGGCTTTATCAAAAGAAGTTCCTGCCTCTTTAACTTCATTAATTTATTTGAAAAAGTAACTGAAGCAGTGCATAGTGGTTATGCAGTGCATACAGCACATCTAGACCTGGCCAAGTCCTTTGTAACAGACTTGCAAAAATGAATGTAAATACTTGTATTGTACAATGAACAGCTAACTGACTGTCTGACAGAACTCATGTGATTAGAGTAGCAGGTGCCACTTCTGAAAGCAAAAAAACATTACCAGTGGGGTATCCCAGGGCTCAGTTTAGGCCGTCTCCTTTCTGGCAAATATTTCAAAGACCTTCAGGCCAGCATTCTTGGTCCATGGTTAACTAAGCTTGCAGACAACTGTAGACTGGGGTGCTGTTATTCAGTCTTCAACTGACTCACAATTGCTCCAACATGGCTTAGCCATGTTAACAATTGGTGCAAGGACAATGATCTCAAATTAAATGTAAAAATATAGTATAGTTCATTTGAGCAAACAAACAAGTTTCACTTACCATGTAGGAGATGCACCCTTCCAATCAGTGTTGTAAGGGATTTAGGTGCTTTTGTTGATAATTCCTTATCATTTGACTATTACGTCTACACAGTAGTTCATAAATCCTTTTATCTTGTCAATCTAATTTCCAGAGGCACCTCTGCTAGATCTAAATAAGTCTTAATTACTCTTAGCTCATGTCTTATCAGACTCATTACTGAATACAATGCACCTTTTGGCATGTATTTATGTAAAGATATCACACAACTTGAAAGAGGTCAGATTCATGACTAAAAAGATCGGCGGTCTCAAAAATCAGCAAGACAGGCCAGCAGGCCTTTCACTATACTCAGTCTGTTACAGACTCCTCTATGAAGATCTATGGCAAGCCTTTTGTGCCATGAAAGATCCAACCCTATTTGACCTCCTATTCCTTCACACAACTAAGAAAATACTTAATTAAAAGAACTAAACTTTCATCAGCAGATGTATAAGGAATGTTGGCATGATAGATTCATATTCCAATTTATCCCTCACCTCTGGAACAAACTTCCACTACATGTCAACAACACCCTTGGAACCTTCATCATACACTTAGGTAATTGGATGGACAGCCTCAAATCCCCTCCTGGTCTATCTTGTCTTCCCCTCCTTGAGGCTAGAGGAAATTTTAAATACGTGTTTGTTTGGCTTGGCTGGAAATCATGTGCAGACTGGTTGCCTAGTATTTACCTATGAGCCTATAAAACTGTGGAATAACAATATAGCTCACTTGGCTTTTCACATCATCATCATCAGCCCCCTTTTCCCATTTTTCTACATGGGGTTGGGGTATCGGGTTAACTGTCACCAACTCTCTCAATTCAGTGCCACACTCCTGCCTTCTTCAACACTCATGCCTGACTATCGCAGATCTTTTTTCACACAATCCATCCACCTCTTTGCTGGATGTCCTCTCTTCCTCGTACCTTCTTCCTGTCTGTCCTAAATCTTCCACACCAGATTGTCTTCTGCTTTTCTACACATGTGCCAAACTACCATAATCTGTTCTCTTTGATCTTTTCTGCAATTGGAGTTATTTTGGCTTCTGCTCTTATGTCCTCATTTCTTTGTCTGTCCCATAGTGTGCATACTAACATCTTTCTCAGGCACTTCATTTCTGTCACCTCTAGCTTCTTCATCTGTTCTGCCTTTACTGCCCAGGTTTCTGTACCATACAATAGTACTGGTCGCACCATTGTCTTGTACACCTTACTTTTCAGCTTCTTTGGCATTTTTCTGTCATAGACTACACCTGATATTCTATGCCAGTTGGCTGCAGCCCATCTGATTCTAGCTTTGACCTCTTCATTCAGACTGCCCTTCTCCTCAACTACCCCTCCCAGATGCTTGAAGCTTTTTACCTGTCCCACTATCTTCCTTTCTATCTCTATTCTCAGCTTCTTCTGATTTCCCCAATTTGCTGCCATTACCACTGTCTTATCTATGCTTAGTTTCATCCCATGTGCCTTCAGATTTGCATTCCATTCTCCTATCCTTTGCTGAAGTTCTAGCTCAGAGTCTGCCTGTACTGCCACATTGTCTGCATACAGCAGCTTTGTTGATCCGTCCCCTCCAATCTTTTTCCTAATGTAGTCCATCACCAGTATGAACAGCAGTGGGCTCAGAGCTGAATCTGGTATACACCCACTCCCACTGGGAACCCCTCTGTGAGGTCGAACACTGTTCGTACATGAGTCATTGGATCCTTGTACATAGTCTGCACTAATTTTACCAATGTTTCTGGGACTTCAGACCACCGCAGTACTGCCCAGAACAGCTTTTTTGGGACCTATTCATATGCTTTCTTCAAGTCTAGGAATGCCCAGTTGGACTCTATCCTCATCTCTAGCTTTTTCTTAAGTATCTGTCTCAATGCAAACATCAGGTCATTTGTGCAACATCCTGATCTGAATCCAAACTGCTCATCTCCCATCTTACATGCTACTGCTCTGCATATCCGTTTATCAATCACCCTCTCCAGAACTTTCATGCAATGTGATAGGAGTTTGATGCCTCTGTACTGTCCACAGTTGTGGATGTCCCCTTTGTTCTTGTACACTGGCAGGAGTATGCTTATTTTCCAGTCATCTGGGATACACCTTTCTCTTCACACTGCTATTAGTACCCTCAGGAGCCATTTCTCCCCTATCTCACCCAGCATTTTTATCATATCTACTGTGACCTCATCTGAGCCTGCTGCTTTCCCTGACTTCATCTTCCTTAGTGTTGTTCTTACTTCTTCTAGAGTGGGCTCTTCTTCTTCTCCTCTCATTGTAGGCTGTTTCTGGAGCAATGCAGTTTCTGTGGGATTTTCTTTATTCAGAAGCTGCTGGAAATACTCCTTCCATCTGCCTTTGATGTCCTCTCAACTGGTGAGCAGGTTGTTGCTGGCATCCATTATGAAGGGTGTCTGACTATCTTCTTTATCTTTCTGTCTTTGCCTTGCAACCTGATATAGTTTCTTTGTTCCCCTTGCTGAGTCACTTTCCAGAAGCTGGTAGAGTGCCACTGATGCCCTATTCTTTGTTATTGCAACTTCTTTCTTAGCTTCGTTGTGAGTCAACCAGTAGTCCTTCCTAGCCTGGTCAGTCTTTTCCATTTCCCACTTCTTCCTGCACTCCTTCTTTCTTTTGATGACTTTCTGGAATTCTGCATTCCGCCACCAGCTTTCCTTATGTACCTTATTTCCATACCTGGCTTGGCCACATATCTTTTCTGTAGTCCTAACACATGTTGTTTTGGGCAGTGCCATTCTTCTTCAACTCCACCTATTGCCTCCTCTTCTTGGGGTGCTAGAGCCCTGAATAATTCCTTGAACTGTTGTGCTTTCTCTCCAGTCAGATTCCAGGTCTTCACCTTCTTTGATCACTGCTTGCAGCTGATTGTGGCAACTAGTGGTTTATGCTGTGGGCTGACTGTTTCAGTGGGCATGACCTTGTAATCATGGATTCTACCCCAGTGCCTTTTCCTTACTAGGAGGAAGTCTACCTGACTTACAAGTTGACTACTCTTGTATGTGATCTTGTGACTGTCTCTCTTTCTGCACCGTGTGTTGGCTACTATCAAGCCATTTGCCAGACAGAAGTCTAGAATGGCCTCTCCTTCTTTAATCTTGTTGCCCCACCCATGTGGACCCAGGCAGTCTTCATATCCTGTTCTGTCTGTCCCTGTATGTGCATTCAAGTCACCCATTATCAACACCAGTTCATGTTGTCTTGCTTTATCTAGTAGGTCTTGAACTGCTGTCTGAATGCACTCTTTTCCTCACTATCACAAACCTGCTTTGGGGCATAGGCTGAGATTATGAATACTGCCCTATCATTACACTGGAGTCTGACTGCCATGAGTCTGTCGTTTCTTCTAATGATATCTCTTACTGCCTTCTGAAACCTTTCTCTCACCACAATTCCTACACCATTTCTAGCCTGCCCTCCACCTGAGTAGTAGACTCTGGATCCCAGGCCAAGTGGCTTTGCTGCACTGCCCTTCCATCTCATCTCTTGGATACATAGGATGTCCAGCCTCCTCTGTATCATCATGTCATCCACTTCCAAGCTGCGTCCTGTCAGTGAACCTACATTAAGCGTAGCAATTCTCAGTTCATGTTTGGTAGGTTGGTGGGTTTTACGTCCAGCTTTCGCTCAACAGAGCTATCCCAGGTAACCCAGGCTGGGCAACTAGACACTGGCCAGCCAGTAGCTTATTGACCCAGGGCTGATGGGCTTTATGGTGGGCACACACTGGCCAATAGGGGCACATATACCCCTCCCACCATTAACAAGGGTCCCTGGCATGGGTCAGAGTAGGCCAGGTCCTCAACCCACTTATCACCAGTAACTACCCATGCCCATTTTTGGCGAAATTAGTCAACATGACTGAATCACCTAGAGCCATATTTTACAAAGTGTTTACATTATTGACAATATTTATCGTACCTCTTAATGCAAGACTCACAGTCCATGTAGATAAATGTTTACACCATGTTTACTTCAGACAGACTCAGTCCCACATAATTCTTGCAATAACCAAGCAGAAAAACAAATTTCACTGCTGCAGGGCTGTGCTAGATTTGCCTTGCAGCCCCACAAAAAGTCTTTGGTTGATCTTTGTTTCATCCAGTACCAGAAACCATGAATCTTTGGATAGGGCCCCAGCTCTACCACATGAGGAATCTTCCAGATGAAGAACTAGCTTCATGATTTCTGCCATCCATGCCACAGCCTTTTATGCACTAAAAGGGGAATTTGTTTCTTTCTCATAGAATTAATTATGTGTCAGTTTTTTGTAAGAATTTAAAGGTATACGGTACATTTAAAGGCATACTCTCCATTTCCATTTTCAGTTTTGATTTATGCAAAAGGTTTGTAAGACAGACATGTGAGTGGAAGGGTGGCCTAATGGTTAAGGTGTTGGCCTCACAAACACAAGGTGCAGGGTTTGAGTCTCACAAGGGATAATTGTCTAGGCTAAAAATGGCTTGCAAGGGCAGTTAGCTTAGTACTAATCTATGAACCGAACCTAAAAGACCTAGAGCTCCATCAGCATTCTTGGATGGCTGACAATATACTGGAAGTGTTGGAGAGATTGTGCCCTTTGACACAATATTATATTGTCATTCTGTTGTTTACTCAGCCACTACAAGGGGCATGAACTGTCACTATGTGTCTGCTTAATACATAGTAAAATGTGAATAAAGGCTCACTTCACAGCTAAGCATTCCCAACTGATGGCTGAATAGTTTTGTCTCATCATTGCTTACCTCTGATCCAAAAGGTACAAGTTATGCAACATGCAGGGTGCTCCTCACTGCTCCTCACCTTGAATAATCTGAGATGAATACAGACCTCAAATCTACTTCTGACAAATCTATATAACTACAAATTCCTTAGGAGATTAGGATTAGTTAATACTGATTCAGAACATAATATTATTTTCTGTTTATTAAATTATTTAGCTGTTTCAACAGACCACTACAATTTGATAGGAGCTTTCCCTTTTTTGAGATCTGTTAAAAGACAGGAAGTAGCTATAAAATTAGGTACGTTTTCTGTAATACTTCTCTAGTCCAAGAAAAGCCTCCGCATTTTCTTAGCAGAGTTTCTATTTTTTCAAGTTGTGGCCTTACCACCCCTCTTCCTATAAGATATCCCAAATATTTGGCTTCTACCAAGCCCAATTTACTTTTTTAGCATTGAAAGTCAAGCTTTATTGTTGAATAGCCTCTAACACAGCCTGCACATTTGGTAAATGAGACTTCCTGTCCTCTAAATGGATGACCACCTCATCCAGGTATGCAGCAACTTTGATATTTTATTCATCAGTCTCTGTAAAAGTTGCTGGAGATCCTTGTAGGGCCAATGCTAGAACTGTTTAATAAATAAGAATAAAAATTTAGAGGATACAAAAGTTGATACACATATTAAAAAAAATTTAGAGGTTACAAAATCTGATACACGTATTATTATAACTCTTGGGCTTTTCACATATGCTCCTTTGCTATGCGAATAACTAGCTTTAGTCTATCATGTAAACTAATATAATTTTCTATCACACTTTAAAATAGTGTCATATCCTCTTCCCAAATCTCTTTAGCAATATCAAGCAGTTTTCTAAGGTGCTGCCATACAAAACTTCAAAAAGGAGAAATCTAGTTATAACTCATGGTGCCCCTCTTATTCCAAACAAATAGGGTTAACAACAGTGGTTTAAGGAGTAAAATAATGAAAAGCAAAATTGTGTGTTGAGTTTCATTTGAAAAAGATTAAATTTGGTGAAGCACAGTAAAAGTATAATGAGCTCTCAGGACAGTTAGAGATAAAAGAATGAGCAAACATAGCAGAGAAGACATAAAAATAGACTGGTGAAGAAGAAGAATTAGCACTGGAGCCTGTAAAACCTAAATTTAAGGTGGTGTATCTGGGAGTACAACAGCTAGCTTATGAGGTCTCAACAATTGGCTGGCTTTACTAGTGTAATTCCAGGGAGAATCCAGCATGTGGCAGAGTAGGATGTGGTGCCTGACATACCTACTTTCTTTCCTAGGGATGCCCTGCACTTCACCTCTCATGTTTTTTTTTATTCTGGCTAATACAGTTGCAGTCCCCATAGTGCATTTTTAAAGGTAAGTTCAACTTGTGGCAATCTCTGTGTAACAAATTCTAATTTGGCCAGCACTAAGGCAACACTGCTTAACATTAGAATTAGGAATAAAAACTAAATGGTAGAGTTGGAAATCTACTTATTTCTCAAACACATTTATATTTGTGTAATTACAGAAACACAATTCCACTGTATTGACAGCACTCCCACTATGCCATGGATTTGTGCCTATCAGGAATGCAGGTCCTCTGGGAGTGGCATGGGTGAATCAGTATTTACCCATAATTCCATAATCTTGAGTAAAATCCCACATGATGCTAACATGAAATTCTTGATGTCCTTGTTTCACTTAACAAAATCAGGTATCACATGATTGCTGCTTACAGATCCCCTTCCACGGCTGCTGCTGAGCATGAAGTGTACCTGAGCCAATCCAGAAAAGAACTATCAGACCTATGACATTACACATGGATGACTTTAGCTACTCACTCATCAGCTGGAAAACCTATACAACTATCAATAAATCTGCACACAGATTCCTTAGTTTTGCAAGTGCCAGTTCCGTATGCCATTCCCACAAGATATTCCCTCTGAGCATCTCTGCTTCTTTCATGAAGTCTGACCATCATGCTGTTAACTTCTTCCTTATAATCAATGCCAAGGATCTCTGAAACCCAAATGGATTTAGGGTACACTCTAAAGCCAATTACACCTCGTTTACTGACAATATGAAAAATGCGAAACAGCATATGTACCACAAACCAAAATGACTTCAATATCATTGTCACTGCATATGCCTTCAAATGCTACTCTTGTTTACATAGCTATATGGAAGCATGTTTCCACCCATCATAAATACAATGGTAAACTCAAAAATAAATTCATAATGTGGAAGTCTAACATCAACAAATGTAATGACAAGAAGAAATTACTGGTTGCTTATAAAAGACCATCTGATCTCCCTGGCATAACACTGACTTAAGCATAGTTTGCAAAAGCCTTAAGTGTACTATTAAAAAATCAAGGCTAGCTTTTAGCTTAAAGCTGTCATCAGCACCACCAAAGGCAATCATGAGAACATCTTTAATAAAACTGGGAGACTTAGATGTAGCACAATATTTTTCTAAGCTGATGTCCAATGGTACCACTTATTCTGGGCCTTAAGCCATTACCATAATCCTCAGTAACAACTTTACCTCTAACTTGCCTTTTCCTACTCACTCCACCATCTCCTTTATTGCTTGCCCTAACTACCTCTCCTCCTGAAATCTTCGTAGAAGAGGTCCTATATGCATAGTGTAAAACTAATAAAAAAAACATGAGCTCCATTGGTTCTGTTACCATCCCCAGCCTAACTCAGCTACTTCTACACATATCAAACCTAAGCCTCTCCACTGGTTATACCCCAGACACTTGGAGAGCTACCATAGTGTTACCACTGTGTAAGGGCTGCCCCAGCAAATCTACTGGTAATTAGAGCACCATAAATTTCATCAATATCATCTGTAAGTTAATGGATTGCATCCTTATCAAACCAACAATATAGGTGAACTCCAATTCTTTGATCTAGATCTGTTTGGTTTTGTGAAAGGGAGATCATATTTCCTTAATCTTGTTGATTCTTTGAAAGGGTTACTGAGGCCCAGGATGAGGACCAGTCCTCCACACTGCTTATCTCAAGCTGGCCAATGCATTTGATACCATTCCCCATGAAGGTGTTAGTTACAAGCTCACCTAACTAAACATTAATCCCTGTGCTACCTGTTGGATAGCTGACTTACTGCTAGAACCAATACAGTTAAAGCTGACAGTACCACCTACATACAAAAAATGTCGTAAGTGATGTCCCACATGGGTCAGTCCTAGGCCCCCATCTCTTTGGCATCTGCTTCTCTGATGTGAAAACAGAAATCAAAGGGCGAGGGTTTAAATTTGTCGATGCCTGCAAATTAGCTGTTATTGTGACCTCTCACTTCTGGAGTTCACATCATACCTCTCAAGTGTACCTCATTACGAGGAACGTACCTCATTTGGGGTCTGAAAAAGTTCATGTTCCTCGAAATTCCTCAACGTTCCACATTGAAAGAGTCTGTCACACATTCAGTGTTAGGATTTTTTTTAAGTGAAATCCATGGTAAATAGAAATTAATCATATTAATTCATTAAAGGATCTTCTTTATATGTAAAACCAGCATATTTTAACCATCCTATGACCTTCCTAGTTGAAGTTGTTAGTAAGCCATTAGTTTGTGTTCCACATTTTGCCCATTTGTTCCACATTATGAAGGCGAGTGTTCCTCATTTTGGCGATGGAAGGTTGAGAGCTATAGTTCACATACTCCAGCAAGGGCATGACCACACCAGTTCCTACTGTAATGATCATGAGCTCAGTGTCAATGCCAAAAAATGTAACGTTATATTTGGGAAGTCGGGCTTCCCTAGTGTGTGCCGTATAAAAGGTACCACCTTAGAACTGACACTGTCATCTAGGTTCTGAGGATGTTTGTCTAAAATGAACTGTTTCAATCTCCATGTATCAATCATGGTAAGAAAATCTTTCTGTCTAGCACAATTAATTTACAAGAGAATCGTCACTCTACCCATCTGTTATTAGGTCACTCACCAAATACAATGCTGTCTTCTACAAGTATCTATCCAAACTGTTTAACTAGAGAGAGATCTAGGGGTTTTGTGGTTTATACAATCTGAAACTTCAAAGTTACTACAGCAGCTTTTTCAAAAATATCATGACCTTTCCCTTTTGGACAGAAACCACATGACTAAACCCAATGCACATCTATGCTGTTGACCCAAAACACTTTAAAATCATCTTAGAACTGAAGAATTATTGAAGTGTGCTTTGGGGTGGGAAGGAGGCAGTCATTCTGCAAGACAGTCTGAGTAACAGGAGTCCTCTGGTGCTGATACTGTATAAAATCAACTTTGTGTATCGGAAGGACATTTGTATAAGTGCTAGTTGCTTGGGTCCTGAAACTATACATCTTTATCATATCCCCCTCCCCCAGCTTCCTGCCTAGATAGTAAAAGGGATGGTCGCATGTGAAATAGTGATAATTCATGTGGGAGAGGTGGTGGGTGGAAAGACAGCCACTTTTGTTTTCATGTGTGCACGTTTAATGCTGAGATAAATTCAACTGCTATTGGAACTGCTCAGCTTATTTTCATGAAAAAAAGATAAAAAATGACAGACTTACATAGCACTACCTACAGTTAATGTACAGCTATACAGAATGTGATAATTGTAACTATTTGCTGAGAGACAGGAACATTTAGTTCTGACGTTTCTAGTGTTACAATTCTACTGTGTATTGCATTAAGGTACATTGCCTCCTTAGCTTACTACAAAAGCAGTTTAGCTATTAAAACATGGTACAGTACACAAACAGTGCATGCAGCATAAAAAAGGAAAGATTCCCAAGCAGTGTACACAAAGGGTAAGACATTAATTGTCATCTGTGTCATGAGATACCATAAAGCCTGTTCTGAGATTTTTAGAAAAGGAATGAATGCAAAATGCAAATGATGGTATTCCGTTCATAAATTAAACTAATGGTGTTGCACATTCAGTTTAAAATAACAGATTGTTTACTGATGCAAATGATGGTATTCAGTGCACAAATTAAAATAATGGTGTTGTACATTCAAGTAAAAATAGGCAAAGGTTACAGAGGTACACATTTAGCATATAATGCCAGGAAAGCAATGCAAACAGAATGAAAACATAACATTTCAGTGGTACGTTCACTGGTTTCTGCCTATTATGGAAGTCTGACTTCCAAAGTGAAATTATGTGATCATATTCACTTGGGCTGTGCTTGCAAATAGTCCATTGAGATCAGTGCCTTCCCCAGTAAACAAAAGTAAGTAAATAAATAAATAAACTCTTTCCTTTCCCTTTTCATCGCTGTTGTCTGTTGTGTAAGCTATTTATTTCTCCACCCATTGTTTTCCATAAATCCATAATACTGAGTGCCCATAAAACAAACCAGTATTGCTCCTGAGTAACCTCCATTAATACAAATTGTCTCATGCTCATTTTCCCAGAGCTTCCATCTGCTTGGTGCCCCTGTCATTCCCTGTGATGGTTCTTTGGCAGATAAGAGATTTATTTTATTATTTTGCATTTCAGTTAACTGCTTTAGAGTGCTACTGCTTTATTGTTGTTTTATTTGTTGATTTTGCACTTTAAATCATTTTAAAGGTCCCTAACACTTGAAATCTCCTTGTCTGGGTAGTTTAAGTTGTCTTGTGGTAGCATTATACTCTCAAACAGTTTTTTTTGTGTTTTTACATTAAGAATATTGGGATAGTCCATCTAGTGGTAGTAGGTGGTGGCCTGGTCTGTCTGAGTTGAGGAAACACATGAGAAAGCTGTAAATGTAGTGTTTTATTGGCCAGAGGGTTTATAAGCCATTTTCCTGTGATTTAAGTGACTATATATATATATATATATATATATTTGGCACTTTTGTGTACCACTGTCCATCGTGCAGTGGTGCTTAGTAGTGCCCTGTATAGACATAGACACCTAGAAATAAAATTTTCTTTATAACATCACCTATGAAACTGTACCAGGACTTCAATGAGTTAGAGTACCTCCTTTGCTCATTGAGTAGCACAGAGCAGCTAGTTTGGAAATTGAGGACCACTCCCCCCTAAATTCAGTATTATATAACCTAGTCTAGTCTCTAGCCCCAAAAGCACCCTTAATCAGCTCACTATTAACCTCTTATACACCACACCCTTATGGCTCACTCAGTGAAGGACCTGACATCTTGCATATGCACTTTTGCAGTTTCACTGCAGCCTATTTGGTGGATATGAGTATATTGAGACAATGCAACAATTTTTTAATGTTCACTGACAACCATTTAATTCCCAGAGACACAAATACAATATGTAAGAGATGTATATATACAATATCTCTGAAAACAAAACTCTCATGTGCAAATACTCATAATAACAATAATCTGGTTGTCAGAAACACGTGCTACACTCATCACACATAGTATGCACCCCACACATATACCTACTTATTCTGAGGCATTTAAATGCAATCTTCCGAAACCCCAAAACCTCCCAGACATTCCAACTACAAAAATTATTCTCAGCAAACTCGAAAGAGCTCGACAGAAACAACAGCTACCACGACACACACACAGCCACATCCAGTGGAACCTCAACTGCCAAGCCCATAGGGCAAGCCAATACACTACAAAGGACTCTATGGGACTCCATTGTAAATCATACTGATGCCCTACTCACCAGGCTGAGCAAGGAGAAAATAATGGTTAGTTACCTATCAGGTGCCAGAATCTGCCAAGTTACACTTCCACTCAAGTCACTGTGGTACCAGTGTGATCCAGTCATAATCCATGTAGGTGAAAATGACCTGAGACATACCTCCCTAGACTATACTGAGAGAGACCTTATAAAACTCTCAGACTATGTGCCACAGGCTGGTATGTGCCTACCATTGAGCAGCATTCTACCTTTACTGAGGGTGATACCACAATATGAACAGAAGATGACTGACTTTAATAATTGGCTAAGTTTTTGGTATCATTATCTGGGGCACAGTACTTGTTAGCATGGGAGGACTTGGTAAACAGACCACGCTGCTTTGCCACGTATGGTTTGCACCTGTCTCCTCTAGGCTTTTGAATACTAGCTAAACCATTCTCCTCCCCAGGCAGCCTTTTTTTAGGCAATGTCAAACTAACAAACCTTCCAACATAGCAAAATCTACCCAAGAAAATCTAAAAGGTATTACTGGTCAATGCCAGAAGTCTAAACAAGAACACATTTTAGACCTGCAACTGCATAGACAGGGATTAAAGGTGAAGGTGTCTTGCTTTACATCAATAAATGCACAGATTAAGCAAAGTGAGTAACCAGTACAAAGGTTGCACTGCACACCCATTTTCATCATACGGAAGGGGTGTATCCACTGCATGTACACATAGATGACCCATGCTTATGACCACTAAAATAATTATCAACACCTAGACCATGTTCAGATGTGCCATTGTGGAAGCTGACCAGCTTCACATGAGCTCATCATGGTTTGACAAGGCTTGCAGTTAGAGCCATGATAGTAGGCATGACTACTGAAGTCAAATTCATCAGTGCTTCATTGCATGAAAAACCTTGGTGACAATCCCGAATACAGACAGTGCTCCTGCAATGGTCATAGTAGGGCCATGTCAGCTTACAAACACCATGGGCAAAGCTGGACAACTAGTGGATCCATGTTAGGACTGTATGTATCATGCCAGGTATGGGAATCATCATTTCACTTTAGTACTCTCAGCACCATGAAAGGAGTGCATTGCATACTACACAGATGGTGCCAGTGGTGATTGCTTTAAGATCTATGAGATCTCTGTACAATTGCCAGTAGATTCCAACAGCAGCTATTGCTGCACAGGAATATCATGCAAACTAGTCATACCAGAGTCAGCATCTGTGTCATCTGCAATAAGTAGGACCATGCAGCTACTACCTCTGTAGATAACTTAGTTGGCTGATGCCTTGGTGTGCCGAGGACAGGAACAGCAATGTCCAGTGAACCTCATCATTAGAGTGTGATGGCCACAGCATACAGCCATGCCTCTAAAGCATCCACTTCTATCATGACTGGCTTTACAGCAGTTGTCATAGGCATAATGGAGCTAAACAAGAAGTGCCTGACAACCTTGTTGTGTGCCACTAATTATAACATGCATATGTTGAGCACCACAGTGCAATCATGGACAAACATCCACTTCAGAACTGTGTTTTTTTATCTGCTGATGTGGCTAGCAAATCATTGGAATGACAGGGTGCAGCTCCCTAGAGAATGTTGTAATCATGACACCAGGAAGAAACAGCACTGAAACATAATGATTAAAGGATGCAGTCATATGTTCGTGCCATTTAATGGCATCATGCAATAAAAGCCATGATAAAACATTCTGTACATTGTATCCACCTCTCACTGTCAAACTGATATGCTGACTTCTGGATGAACCTTTAATGATGTGCAAACATACACTGAGATCATTAATGCTCATGTTCCCATTGGTGCCAAAATAAAGTATATCTACATGGGACTTGCACTTTATGTTTTTGTAAACTCATCCTTTGGAAGGTGGAAAAATGAGCCTGACATACAAGTGAAAGGATATGAAGCAAAAGGAAAGCATCCAGTGGAAGACCATGATGTCCATCAGGGGTATATTGGGAAAGTAGCATAAACACCATATAAAATTGATGAATTTGTTTTCATTAGAGAGTAGGAGAAAGAGACAGAGAAAATAGCGATGATGTGGGTGCATGAGATGTTATGAAGGAAATCTGAGGAGGAGGAACTGAGGAGCAAGGATGGTGAAGGAGGAAGAGCCATCTAATACATTTGAAAGATACTCACCTTAATCTGCACTTAAGAAAGTAATGCTCTCAGCTCTCTGGTATTTGCCTGAAACTACTGGTTTTAAACTTAAAATAACATGCTGCCTTAAAATTTTGAATGGTTCCTTTAAATTATTATTTCTTTGCACCTTGCCAGCACTCTCATCATCAGTTTGCAGGGACACAGATATCTGTGATGAGTTGACATCACTAGCCTGCAACTGGATGTGAGAGGAACTCTGAATTACCAGTTCTGCTCAACCAGCCAAGTGATGGGAGTAATACTACATTTTAAGTATCAAAGTTATTTTTAATGTTTTAAAATGAGATGAGATGAGATGTTCAGAAACACATTTAGGGCTTTAGTGACAGTCTTGCTTTGGTCTTCAGTGGGACAGAATTAAACGCGTTTTGGGATAATCTTTAAAATTAGCATTTCAGCAGGTTGCAGACTCAGCATGGTGGCTATCAGCGAGAGAACAGACTATCTACCTTCATGATGGACTGATTCAAGCCACAGATTTAGTGGAATAGCCAAGCGAAATTACAATGTCTGAACTTAGTGATAATGATACAGAGATGAAGGTAAGTAAGCGCATACTTTCCAATTAAAATGTGACATTGACA
Organism: Protopterus annectens; assembly: GCF_019279795.1. Classification (NCBI taxonomy): domain Eukaryota; kingdom Metazoa; phylum Chordata; order Ceratodontiformes; family Protopteridae; genus Protopterus; species Protopterus annectens. Next base: position 581,403,771 of record NC_056741.1, on the reverse strand, counting down.
GTATGCAGCGAGTGGGTTTGTAATTGCTAAGCCAGGTGCTGTCATTAACTGAGTGATATGGTGCATGTATTAGCATCCACTGTTGGTGGCCTAACATCAATTGAGACAAAATGGTGAAGGAAATATTAGGCAGGTAATAGCCTTCTAAAAATAGAGATGCTGCACATAGCAGAAGAGAAGGAAAAAACAAAACAGGAAAAAAGGTCAGAAATTTATTTTAAATAGCAGCAGGGTGTTAATATAATTCATGCTTAGTGTTGATGGTCTGGCAGTTAACAAACATGCATGAGCTCTTAATAAGTTACTTTTCCAAGGTTTGATTCAGACAATCTTCCTTTGCCTGCTGCATGGCTCTTGACAAGTCACTTAACCAGGCAGTACTCCCAGGCTGATCCTGAAAAAGATCTATGTGGATCAGTAGTCTAAGGCACAACAAATATAAATAAATAAATCAGCCTCCATGTCGTTATTTTGGAGCACTTAGTCCACCACCACATTTCACGTGTTTGTGCTGATGTGTTTAACAAACTGCTTCTGTCTTCTGTTTTTGTTCTGGTTTCCATTTTTTAAATATTATTATTATTATTTTGTTTATTTAAGCTTTGACTAAGTAGATGCACACTACTAAATCTAACTGTCTCTTCCAAAGGATGACATAAAGCCACTAGTCTGGTTATGTGATTTTCTCACAGGCCCAGATGATGAGTGTAGAAGTTGTGAGAATCTATATCACTTGATCAAGACACAGACGTTTTTGTAGCTTTTTGTTTGTCTTTACACAGTAAGCCATTAAGCTTTTTCCATTAATGTGACTGGTCTGAGAATTAAGGCTCTGAGCTTTTAACTAACTTCACCCTATAGTGGATGACAGTTAAATGCACAGGATTTAGGCGACAAGCCTTTAATGAGCTTCATCCTTCAGTCCAAGCATTGATTAACTCAGCCTCCATTTGCCTATTGTACATATTTGAACAAGTCATTTAACTAAACACTGCTTCTGGGCTGCCTCAGAAAAGAGGTTTCTGTCTAATGAGTTTACTCATAAACAGATCATTATAAAATAAATTAAAAGTAATACGACTAGCTCATGCCCGATCACTATTTGGATACCAAGACAATTAGTAGTGGTACATTACTCAGAGATGTTAGTCATTCACTCTACTAGTATAGAACAGCAGATTAAATCTTTCAGTAACAAATGAGCATTGGCTTGGACTCTTGGATTTGTGGCTAACAGTCTCTATTTGTACAGTGTATGATCTAGTTAGAAAATGAAATATCTACTTATTTTTTATTAATACTTTATTTTTCATGATTTTTTTCCAATTTGCTTGTGTTTATTTGTCTATATCCTGACAGTGTGCGGTCAGCTTGTGTGACAGCGGTTGCACATTCTCTGGTTTGCAGAAGCAATCAGTTATTCAGCTGTAGATCTTCCGTCACCCCATTTTCTTCCTCTTCATTCTTATCTTCATCATCTGCATACCTATTTCCCAACAGTGATACAGCCAAGTGCAGATTTCCAGAGTGCACCTTTACAGCATCAGGCACATACTCCTTCCTGACATCCCTTTAGGCTTAGGTTAGCATCTTACATTGCTACCTTCTCTTATCATGCAGTTCTAGGATGTCTCTCAGTGTAATGTTAAAGCAGAGATATGCTAAGTCCCTCATTTATGGATGCATGCATACCCTTCTTGTGATTGCTTTTGTTCCTGCAACTGTCTTAATTGCAACAGTGTCCCTGATCTGAAAATCACCAGAAATACCTTGTTAATTACCAAAGTCAAAACAGGTTTCCTCTGCTCCCACAGAAGTACTTAGATATAATAACATTACTAATTTTGTAATGAGTATGATACAGGCTCATTTTGGACTTTTGGTTGCTGCCTTGACTTAAATTCATTTCAGAGAGGTGCTCTGTGAAATGTAATGTCCTTTGGCAAAACCAAGTAAAATGCAAATGCTGGGTTTATTGTAGATGGTTCACCATAACTACTTTACATGCAATTCCAAAACAAGTTCAGGTAACAAAAGTAAAAAAAAAAAAGTAGAATTAGCCCCCTGCTGAGATGCAGCATCGGCAGCCTTGTAGCACCAGAGGTATTGGCTAGTGCAGATAAAGGTGAATGTGGCCTTATCTCTTCATCCACAGCTGGACCTGCAGAAGCAAGTACTCACAATTGTTCATTTCATACTCCTCTGCACTCAAACATATACATGTAAAACAGGTAAGATGCCATAATAATAATAATAATGGAAAAAATGCTTACAGTACACCTCTGGCTGTCTCTGTCTAACATCTACCTGACATCATGGAACCAGACCACAGTGTTGCCATCTCAGCTCACTGTAATGATGCCAGCACTGCTCACCAGAATGGGTGATGTCAGTGACATGACATCATCCTGGCCAGCTCAGGCTAGATATTCAATTCACCATGGGCCCATCCAGCGGTGCTGGAAGCTGTTGATGGCTGGGAGGGTGGGGGTGAGAGGGGCACTTAGTGATCTAAAAAGGGCAAGTTTTTAAAAGTATTTACTACCACAACATAGGTTCACTTGGAGGACATTTTTAAGCTTAACCAATTTCCCTTTTGATGCTTGAATTAACATTTCCAGATTGGTCTTACCTATCCCATGGCTGATAATTGTACATTAGCCCTATTGAGAATAACTGTGATCATACCATAGATAATTTGAGGGGACCCATGTAAGGGATGCAGCATTTAGGAACTGCATCTATCCATTAGTGGCATGAGGGCAATCCTGGAGTACATTTTTGTTACCTATTCTTAGATCCAAGTTGCATTTGAATATGGACAGGGATGAGCTTTGTTTTAATTGAATTGATAGTCTGTTCTGGAATAGTGGTAACCTCTGTGATATATATCCATTTCTCCAAAACATTCAGTTTAGATACCTGGACTGAGTATTTCTGATGCCATTTGACTTGTTGATGTTCAGTAGGTCCATCAGTATTAGGTCAGAAGATGCCTTGCATGCCAAACTCAGATCACCTCTAAGCACTCTGTCGGACACTGAGTATAGTGATAAATCTTTGGGGTGGACCATGCAAGACCTATTGTTTAGGACTTTTATCATTTTAGTAAGGTATCTCTATGGGTATTACAATTGTTTCACAGGTATGGACAGATACATGCCAACGTGGGCATTATACAAAATGATTGACCTAAGAGGGCTTTGTAAAGGGGGACAATAATATCTCTAGATCTAGTCACAATCAATTTGTTTATAAGCTGTGCAATATAGAAAGACTTTATGTCTCTGGCTGCATGTTGGTCAAAAGTTAGGTCACTATACACACAAGTTCCCAAATGCCAAACAACTGGGTCAGTTCTCAAGGGGTATTGTCAATTTGCCAGTTCCCTGGAGTAGATGACTTATCATAGGATCTCTAGTTTCAATTCATGATTCTGGCACTAGTTATTGTTTGGGACAAACCTTCCTGCATGATTGTTAAGTCATTTGGGGATTCAATAACTGCTCCTAGCTTGCAGTCATCTCAAACTTAGTCGGCCAAAGCCCGTTGGTATTTCCTTTTATTTTTGAGATGTATATACCAAAAAGAAAAAGTCTCAGCACTTAACCCTGGAGGACTCTATTGGTGACTGGTCTCTTTCTAGAGGTAACTTCCCCTATTTTGATCTCCTGCATCCTGTGAGCAAGTTAGTAATCCAGCTAGTGATGCAAGTGTTTGCTCCTACATTATTCATCTTTTGTACTACACCTGAGTAGGGGATTGTGTCAAAAGGATTGGCCAGGTCAAGGTAATGTGGTGTGAACTGTTTTACCTTCATCCATTGTTTGGTGACAACAGTAAAGCTTAAAATTTGCCCGAGATTTTGAGCCTTTCCAACTTTCTACTGATTCTTGGCCTAAGAGGTTGAGAGATCAGAGCATATGTTTGACTGCCCCGATTTTGTGTCATATTTTTGGTCTTTTCCTCATATGTGATTTTCTAGCAAATTTATGAGGACTGGAAAACTTAAATAATGAGACACTTGAGTTTCAGACTTCTAGACTTCATATCCTTCAGAAAATGCAGGCTAATGCAAATCCTGCTATTCTAGCAACAAAGCATATAAGAACAATGTTATATTTAAATTCTGTCCCTGATTCTGGACCTTTGATCTTTATCCTGATCCATTAAGTTTTTGGCTTTATCCCTTGAGCTATGAGGTTTTGAAGTTTAAATAAGAACTGTGAGCAAAAGCTGTTTATTAGTTTCAAGCTCGACCTGTTGCATTTTTTTATTTGATCAATTAAATAAAAAAAGAAGTGCAACAACAACTGGACAACTTGAAAAATAACAATAAGAATAATCTAACTGAAGGCTTAAAGTCAGGCAAGAAGCTTTAATAACTTTTTTATAAGCAAAATAAAAATCACACAGTCTTTTTTTATTGTTCTTTTAAATAAATTAATGTTTTTGGCATGACTAAAAATCTAACAAAACTGGGGCGACTTGCATTAATGAAATAAATGAGTTAAGGCAAGGAAGAAACTGTATTAACTTCTGAAAACACAGTAGCAGCAAAGTTATTCCAGTTTCTTGCCTGCATTAAGTCTTATTTTATCATCGTTATCATTGTCATTATTTTTACTGTTGTTACTTCATAAATGACTGCCCAAAATGTACCTGGGTGGGCTGCTGCCACTTCAGTTGAGGTCCACAATCCACAGAACTGCAGTGACATGTCCAACAATATGACTGTTAATTATTATTAATTATTAAATAAAAGTGAAAAACATAAACTATCAGAAGTTGGAATGGAATAATGAAGTATCAGTTGTAAAAAATACGCAAAAAAAATCAGCTGTTCAAGTGGTAAACTAAACCAAAAACAAAACCACTTAAATCAACCACCACACAACAGTGCTTGGCTTTGTGAGCTCTGTCATGTGGAGGTCGATTTAAGTTGTAAAACATAAGCAATTTATTTCCTTTAATGTCAAACACAGATCAAAAGTGCTTATTATTTTTTTACAACTGACACTTTGTTGTTTCATTCTAGCTTCTGATCATTTATAGTAACAGTGCAAAATACTAGAGCTGGATCATGGTTAAATAGGGCCCTAGGCAGGGTAATATATTAGGCCCCATGAGCAGCCCCTTCTGCAGCAACCCCCTACCGCTCCAGCAGCAGCACCCTCCCTAGCTACTTCACTGTTCCATTACTAGGCTATTTCTACTCAGTTACCATAAACACTGTTCAAATCTGTCAGCGTGCATACTGTTTTCTTATTTACTTCTACAATGATTATAGAAATTTAAATCAAATAGAACATTAAGCCATCTGCTAAACAAACAATGCAGTCTCTCAATGAAAACAGACTTAGCACAAGAAGTAAATTCTCTGCCCTTGAAACTCACATTCATTGAAATGGCATGAAATTCTGCATTCATTTTGCAACTGGCCAGTGGGACTACCTCTGGACTATTTTCAAACCATAAGCTCCTTACATATTTTTAGGGCTATGCATACATGTATACGTTCTTTGATTCACCTTCATGATTGTATTAAATGATATTCATTGTATAATACAGCACCACTTGTTAGAATGTGTTTTAAATTTATAGTTTTGAACAGTCTTCTGGTAAGCAATGAAATAAAATGTATGAACCAATAATGACAAAACTACCCATTTCAGAATATTTCAATGATAAAAGGCCACTCAAACTTCTGTCATTACAATCCACCAATATCAGTAAATATGCAAAATCTCTGCAGAAGTAAAGTCATCTAAATAATTCCACATTAAAGGGATTTGTAACTAATGAAGAGGTTGCTGCTAGCAAACAACTTTATATTTCATTGTTTCATCTAGAAATAAAGTGCCGGTTGCCCTTGAAGAATAAATTACCTATGTTGCATTAAAAAATGATAAGCCAGTAATATTGCAATAGGGAATGGATGGCAAACTGATAACCAGTTCATAGTTACAAAGTAACTCCTCCAAAGCAGGACATTCACAGGGCTGCAGTATCTACTCCGTTTAAAGTACAATACAGTACAGCAATCCATCTGCATACTATGGGAGTAGAACCCACAGCCTTCTGCATCAAAAGCAAGTATACTACTTGCTGTGCTACTAACAACACAAGCACACTTGGCATAAGCAGCACTAAACTTCTCTTCCTCCAAAGCTCTCAGCTCCTTGCAAAATCCACTTGACATTCAACTACATCTCTCAACTTTGCAGCACAAGAAATCTGGAAAAAGCCAAAATTTATTTTGGGGAGGGGCAAAGGCCTAAAACCAGGGACACATTTTAAACATTGCTTGTATAATCTTAGAAAGTTGCTAAAATAAAGTGTTTTGTGCTACCATGTCTTTCCTGAAAGATAGGAAGACTGAAACTTAAAGGGCATCATTATTTAGTGAATTCAGTTCTCACAGATTTGCCAGAAAACCACAAATTTTAAGAGGAACAGACAAAAAGCATGAGCCAAATATTCTGTGAAAATCTGGACAGTTGAGAACTATGGAGTCAACTCCTTGAACTGCAAGTGGTGGTATGGATAGAGAATTCAGGCTCTTGTTTTTTTGTACCTAAGATACAGGGTTTGAGCCTGTGTAATACTAACCACCAGCTATACCTAACTGGGGCATTTTATACACACACACACACACACACACACACACACGCACACACACACACACACACACACACACACGCGCACGCACACACGCACACACACACACACACACACACACACACACACACACACACACACACACACACACACACACACACACACACACACACACACACACCATATAGAAAACACAAACCCAGCAGCAGCATATCAGAAAACAACAAAACTCTCCTTACCTGTAAGTATGTCAGGGGAAAAGCTGTGCCTGAAACAAATGCACTGTCCTTAAGAGCTGTACCTTGGGCAACAACAAATGATCAGGTAGGCACTTACCAGAAGTTTAAATTTTGCACCTAAGTGTGGACTGTGTTTGGTGCATGACGCACGCATGCATGGGTCCTTCTTAAATAAGACACTGATGCTGCCACCACCATAGAGTTTTTTTTAATTGTTGAAGCTGCCATGGGGGCTATACAAGACTAGATAGTCATGTAAAAGTGTGTGAGGGTGGGCACTCCCTCCCCCTCGCTCTATGGTTCTGGTACGCTTGGGCTTGGGTGCCATAATCCTAAGTGACATAAAACAGAGAAAGACAAAGTCCATTAATAACACATAAGTAATGTATTTTTTTCCAAAAAAAAAATAATCAGGCTGTGTATCCATTGTTAATATAAAGGACTTTGAACACACTTCTCCTTTAGGACAACAGATTGGTAGGTGCCATTCCCCCAACACAAACGAAAAGGTTTGTACAAACCCAGGAATAGCACATAAGTAATGTGTGTTTTCCACAAAATAATCACGTACAAATTACTTTTAACAGTGTGTATGTCCCCACAAAATATGTGCCAAGTAAATCCATTTATCCGTTCAAAGTCATGACTTAAAAGCCATGTCATTTACCATTTCAGTGTTGGCCATTGGACAAACTGTGACCAGATATAGCAGCACACATGTCATAAATCAATGCCAAATGTCACATCATCATTGCTGTTTCATAAACTCCCTTCCTCTTTGTTTGGCAATGTTTGTCTTTGCTTACCATTACACAAATGTGGTTGGAATGGCTGTGCGTATTTGCACACTGATTGTAAAACACAAGCTCACACATTGGCAGGAAATGATTTCTGCTGTTGTTTCAGGACCTTCATACATGTGGCAGGAGATGGGAAGGATGATGCCAAATTCAGGGAACAGAGGTGGGGTGTGGAGGACCCAAAAATATTTGTTGCACTCTTCGTGAAGTGCTACAGCCCTAGGCTGCTACAGGGGGAGTATACTGAGTCTCAGTACAAGGCTGAGTCTTGGAAAAGCATAGCCAAAGCTATCCATAGTACCACTGGCATACCATGCATTGAGGAACAGTATAGGCACCACTACAGTGACCTGTAGAGGCACAAAGAGGCACAACTCGATCAGTGGCTGGATGAGTTTTGAACTGTTAACACTCCAAATTGTGTAAGTATACAGATCAAGCAACTTGAAATGATATACACTGGTGTAGATAGCCAAAACTGGTATGCATAATGCTTGCATGCCTCTTTTTTCTCATTCTTTATTTTACAGCTGCAGAGGAAATCACAGCAAACAGGGAGGCACATGCTGAGAGATTTGAGCGACTCAGAGAGGCAAGTGATATGTCTACAGCACAACTGACCCTGATTTTAGTAAATATATTGTGATTCCATAGATCAGTGGAGTGACTCAGAGAGGCATGTGGTATGTCTACAGCACAACTGACCCTAACTGTAGTTAATATATTATGATTCCATAGATCAGTATCAACTTCAGCATGCATATATTAAATGTAACAGCAAACCTGCATGCTTTCTTCTATAGCGCTTGTTAATTGTATTAGGCAAATATAACAGTCTGTTCAATTATATGGGTTCAATTCCCACAATTAACCTTTAGGTTCACATGCAAAAAGTATCATTTTTAAATTTGAAATGCAGCAATATTGGCTTTAATGCCATGTTGTTAAGTTAATCTGTAGTAACTTGAAAAGCATATATGGAATATGTGTATATTCCAAAGATAATTTGGGACAATCCACAATAATTTTTGAGATTGTGAAAACACTATAGCTACTACAATAAGAAAAGGATATTTATTGTAATAAACCATGAATGTGAGATATCATGATTTTAATCACCTCTTTCCTTTTTTTAAACCAAAAACTGGAGACGGCAGAACAATAAGCTCCAAATGGCAGGCTACAATCACAGTTCGTCTCAACGGCATATACCAATCCCAAAGGTGAATAATCTTCAGTTTTCAGAAAGTATACTCCAGGCAAAAATGGAATAAATTAATTTATTAATATAAAAGGCAAGTGCTTTCACCGTTTAAGGCTTCATTAGGCCAATTCAAAAATCCATTGACATAGAAAACATCTTAAATACTTTATGGTGCGATGACATCATTTCCACTTTCAATTAACATTAGGAACAAGAAATAAACGTGCTCCTATAATTAAAGTGCAATTACCAAAACACTATTATTAAAACAAGCATACTTATAAAAATACGCTGTAAAATTCCATTATTTAAGCTAATAAATGGAAACTTAGCTTATTAGCAAAATATCATACAAATACATTAAAGTATATATAAATTAAACCTACTAAATATCTATAATATTAAAAACTTCATGAATGATAAAAAGTTTCAAGAAATCTAAACTCATATAAAGACATCCATAAGGAAGATAGAAAATACAATAAATAAATTATAAAAGTAACATACATACTTAAACTATCTTCCATTCAAACATCTCGATAGGCAACATCTTATATGTTTACTTAAGAATACAAACATATAAAATACAAAACAATAAATAAATCAGGCAATATAATGCCAAGCTAAATAATCCATGAGACTACAACTAGACCTAAAAAATATATACAACTCATTACCTTAGCGGTCTACCTTTTAAAATTGGCTTGATGGATACCCTATCGTTCAGTCGTGGCATATTATCTGCTCTAAGCCTAATAATCCACTGACTTTCAAACTCTTCAGTTTTATTCCTAATGTCCCCCCCCTTCTAATATTGGGAAAATTCCTTTGAATCACTTGAAATCTGAAGGTATGGTCTGGAGTCTTACTGCAAACATGTTTGGAAAGGGCACTTTTCGAAGATTTAATGTTAATATCATAAATATGTTCTCTGATCCTATCCTTCAACCTCCTGTCAGTCTTGCCTACATAAAATGCTGGGCATATAATACAGGTGGCAAGGTAAACAAGGTGTTGGGTAACACAACACCTTGTTTACCTTGCCACCTGTATGGTATGCCCAGCATTTTATTCAAAGGAATTTTCCCAATATTAGAAGGTAGACCGCTAAGGTAATGAGTTGTATATATTTTTTAGGTCTAGTTGTAGTCTCATGGATTATTTAGCTTGACATTATATTGCCTGATTTATTTATTGTTTTGTATTTTATATGTTTGTATTCTTAAGTAAACATATAAGATGTTGCCTATCGAGATGTTTGAATGGAAGATAGTTTAAGTATGTATGTTACTTTTATAATTTACTTATTGTATTTTCTATCTTCCTTATGGATGTCTTTATATGAGTTTAGATTTCTTGAAACTTTTTATCATTCATGAAGTTTTTAATATTATAGATACTTAGTAGGTTTAATTTATATATACTTTAATGTATTTGTATGATATTTTGCTAATAAGCTAAGTTTTCCATTTATTAGCTTAAATAATGGAATTTTACAGTGTATTTTTATAAGTATGCTTGTTTTAATAATAGTGTTTTGGTAATTGTGCTTTAATTATAGGAGCACGTTTATTTCTTGTTCCTAATGTTAATTGAAAGTGGAAATGATGTCATCGCACCATAAAGTATTTAAGGTGTTTTCTATGTCAATGGATTTTTGAATTGGCCTGATGAAGCCTTAAACGGTGAAAGTGCTTGCCTTTTATATTAATAAATTCGTTTATTCCATTTTTGCCTGGAGTATACTTTCTGAAAACTGAAGATTATTCACCTTTGGGATTGGTATATGTCGTTGAGACGAACTGTGATTGTAGCCTGCCATTTGGAGCTTATTGTTCTGCCGTCTCCAGCTTTTAGTTTATGTTTTTTCTTTTTGGAGATTATTACAGCAGCTATTTATTCTTGTTTTTTTTCTTTCCTTTTTTTCCTCTCACCCCACCTCTTATGTCTCTCTCTCTTGTTTTTGTAGGTTATCTGGTATCACACCATTCTGATGTCATATCTCTTTTAACAAACCAAATGCATTTCAACACAGAGAAGTGAGCCAACCACTGTGGCTCAGTCTACCAATCCTCCACCACTTACACACCAATACCGAGCACCTCTAGGACACAACCTGGCAGTACTGCCTCCACAGCTCCTGCCCTACCTGGTCCATCCACATCAGGATCAGGTATCACTGCCCAAGTTAGTAGTACTGTGGTACCCGCCAGGAGTACTGGTGGTGGCAGGGACTACGTCATCCACCAGATGCTGCCAGGGATGGTGCATGATCTAACAGAGACTGGCTGGCCTTAGTGCCTGCATCAGCCACCTGTAGAGATTACTCATTAAAACAGAAAAGAAACTCTAACATCAAGCATTCTCACAGGCAACTGAAGAAGAGGAAAATGATGCCAGTTCTGAGTGTGAGGATTAGATTCTCACTGTTCCCAAACTTGATGGCATGTGCTTCTAATGTCCCCTACTTATGCCCAATCTTGATGTCCCCCAACCTTTTGTGTCCATCATCATCCCCGTGTCAGTCTTATATATCCTGTTAGTTTGTATCTGCTTCCTTACTTACCCTACCTACCTGGCCCTCAAATTCCTAGGTCCCTTCCTCAAAATTCCTCTTATTTTGAAATAAAGAAAAAAAGAGTACCTGCCCCACAAACAAACAAATAATTGTCCCATACATAGCTCTCCACTTTGCATATATGTCTTCTCAACACACTTGATTTAACCCAATTGGCTATACAACGTGTTTGAGTTGTTGTCACCCATCCATGTTGGGTTACAGTCCAAAGTCATCAAATTTTGTCTATGTGTGCACATTACTGTGTTGAAGAAGTGGATATCTATGGTTCATATCCTAATTCCCATCTGCAAATTCCTGTATTGCTTCCCCTTTGTTCTTCTCTCTGCTTGCCACCCCATTTCACCACTTTCCTATCAACCCCATTTTCACATATTTAATCTGGTCAAAAATAGAATGCCACACTACACACATGACTAGAAATGACCCATTAAAAGTCATCACTTTTTGTCCTCTGCATTTGTGTGGAGTTTGGCATCATACACCACTGCTAAGCAGAGGTGAATGGTTGTTCATATCCTATGGCAAAACCTGGTGAGTTTTTGCCATCAGTTGCACTAGTCCAGTTATCTCCATGTAATGGTGCATAAGCATGCTGTGCTATAGGAATACAAAGTTAAAGCAGAGTAAAGCCACTACTTTGAAACAGTTTCTCTGACAGTTCTGTACACTGCTGGATGTAACAGTGGGTAACTTCCTATGTGTAATGTTGACATAAATCACTTGACCAAAGTTTTCTTTTGCCTATAGCAACAAGGATTCGATTTGAGATGCACTTCAAATCAATTCTTAGTGTGATGTTATATGTCTATGATATGTTTAATCACCCACATGTTAACATTTACCACAGTTATGAGTTCTCATGGAGATATATTGGATACTGGCCAAAATATTTGCTTTGACATCCATCCCCACAACTCTGACATATTTATCCAGCCTTGTTCTGCTTGTCATAATCCTGTTGTCCCTCTACTAACTGTTTTTTACCCCTATGTCAGTTGCTTCATGCTGCAGAGTATGACAGCTTAATAATGAGAACAGATCAAAAACATGTCCATGAATGTTACATTACACCAAACATTTGTTATGCGTGTGTTACATGACACCAAACATTGTTATGTGTATGTTACATTACACAAAACATTATTATGTGTATGTCCATATGTCCATCTCTCTATGTATGCACCCCTTCACTCCTAGCCCCATATACAGGTGTGTTTCTATTAGGCTAATGGATGTACAGGTCATCTCATGGTTTCTGCATACTGACATGACTCTGCTGATGGATAATACAAACATTTTACCTTGATTCAATAAGTGATCAAACCTCCTGTGGTGTGCAAGGTTTCAAAATCTGATGTAGGATTCCCTTTGTGTCTTGTTCAGGTGATGATGGAGAAAATGTTAATCAAATATGATGTAGAAATTGTTCTTACTGTAAAGAATCATAATGCACACATTTCTTGAGATATCCCGCCCTACACAAATAGTTAGCATATCTGCTCATTCATATTAATCATTTCAAAAGATGTACCACTCCTTGTCATTTGTATTAAGCTGTACACACAATTAACTTGTGATTTGCATTGAGGCCAGCAAAACAGCTACTAGTTTTAGAAGTGTACTAAGGTAGGCATTACTGATACAATTTGGGGAAGACACATACTTTACATTAATAGTTACATTTGCACTCATGATCACATTTACTTAGCTAATGATATCTTGACACCATTTGTAAAAACAAAAGAATCATCTGAATTTGATCCCTGGCTCACCTGTACTCTTATTAAGAGCTCACTGCTCTTACACACTGTGCCACAGAAAAAACTAGGCAGCAGGTGTATTTTACACACTCAATGCTATCCAGAGTGCTGATGGCTGCTTATCGCTGCTGAGCTTGTTTGTGTGAAGGAAGGCATACTAAATTACATTTTTCACTGTTTTACTTAAGCAGAGAACTGTGTATACTCGACACTTAACATTTCACAAATGGATAAGACAAGGCAAACAGTTATTTATATAATAAAACTTTGGCCCCAACATTTCAAAGATAGACTACAGCATGCACATCATACTAGCTGTCAGTAATTTCTCCCATAACAAATGTTGCAAGCCTGACACATGAAACATTAACATCAAACAGATGTATTTTACAGTTAACCCCAATCAGGTCAGTTACTGTATGTTCCTACTTGTGCATTATTTGATAATGAGTAGCAGTGGACACCGTTACTTCACCAGTCCAAGATTAATTCCTGAAATTCAAATCACACATGCGCGAATACTTTGTCATCATCTGTGCAAATCAGCTTCTCTGTGCTACGTTTTGGGAAGAGCTGTATAGCATGTCTAACTCTGGTTATTGGGCTGTTATTCTCCAATACATGGAAATGCATTCATAAATACAAGATAAGGGCAGTGACATATGTGCAACAAACAGACTAGTGACTGCATGAGTCAGTAGAGCATACTCCAGGTCCTGCTGTCATTTGGTTTCATGTTCCTTCCATAATAACTGTAGTAATATGCCTCCTGAGAACTGTTGACATGGGATGATGCTATGTATATTTTTGCCTTACAAAGGCATGTGTTCTTGTAGTGGAGTATATCAACATTCTACACAGTTGTCATGCAACCATCACAGTGACAGATGCAGTGTGGCACAGGTGTGCATTTGTATACCTAGCATCTGAAAATATTATCTGACATACAGCAATACTACATCATACTGATTACATAGGTGCATATGCCTGGGTTCATCCACATGTTGGAATGTTGTTATATACACAAACATATGACATGTTCAGATTCACATGCACTCTTGGGGAATTCATTGTATGGTGTTCCCCAGCAGCACCGTATGACTATCAACATGTGTCATAAATTGTTCTGCATGAACGGCATTCACCTAATTTGTAATGTGTCCATATATGATATCAGGGCCATTGCCCACACATTTCCACTGATAAATATTTAGGTACATGATGTTTAAGTGATGTAATGATGTGAAACAGGTAGAGCTGTACAACTGTGTTAACAGTTCAACTATGTCACATGTGATTCATACCCAAGGTTTTATTTAGAGGTGATGTACAGTCTGAAATCCAATTGTAGCATAGGTGTAGTGTGACTGTACTACATCACAGACATACAACTACATCACATCAGTATTACCACTTGATAGTTTGCATAATCACATATGGATGTATGTCAGCATTTCATGGCAGTATAACATTTTCACTGGCAATGTCGGGGGGCAGTGATCATGTGGCACCAGAGCCGGATCCAGCACTAGGCAACATAGGCATTTACCTAGGGCTCTGTGGCTGAGGGAGCCCTCTAAGTCCAAGAGGCTTCAACATAATAAAATAAATAAATAAATAAATAAATAAATAAATAAATAAATAAAAATACTTCCTGACACTGTGGTAGCAGCATCTTCAACTTTAAGGAGAACCATTGGTGCATTGCATGCATGCATGCCAATGTGGATGTAAACACATTCTGCACTTGCGCAGAATTTAAACTACCTGTTCTGTTGATAGAGAAGGTAAGTGTGTGCATGTGTGTGCACTTTTATGTGTGTATATCTAATTTAAACTACTGGTTCTGTTTGTTTCTGTGCATGAGAAAAATTGTGGGTATGCGTATGTATGTGTATGAGTGCATGTAGTTTAAACTAGCTATTCTATATGTATGATAGGTAAAGTGTGTGTGTGTGTGTGTGTGTGTGTGTGTGTGTGTGTGTGTGTGTGTATGTATTGCTGTATAGGAGCAAAGGTGTTGCATTGCTATGTGAGAGAGTAGATGTGTACATTTGTGTGTATTGCTGTGCGAGAATGTAGATGTGTGTATCTATGTGTGTGTTGCAGTGTGAGAGCAGAGAGAGATGGTAGGGGTGTGTGTGTGTGTGTGTGTGTGTGTGTGTGTGTGTGTGAGCAGACAGAAGGTAGGGGTGAGAGTGTGTGTGTGTGTGTGTGTGTGTGTGTGTGTGTGTGTGTGTGTGTGAACAGATAGAAGATAGGTGTGTGCGTGTGTGTCCTTGTGTGTGTGTGTGTGTGTGTGTGTGTGTGTGTGTGTGTGTGTGTGTGTGTGTGTGTGTGTGTGTGTTTAACATAACTCTGAACTGCCCAGATTTAGCCTCATTGTTTTGGTCAGTTTCTCATAAGATTTGTGGTTTTCTGGCAACTCTCAGAGGATTGAAGTCACTAAAGAATGACATACACATGAGTTTCAGACTTCATATCCTTCAGAAAATGCTAACACAAATCCTGTTATTCCAGCAACTTTCTAATTTGAAGAGTAATTTAAAATCTATTGCTATTTTTGGGCCGTTGTATCCCCATTATTTTAGGCTTTGTCCAGATTTCTTGCACTAAGAAGTTGAGAGGTATCATGCATACTTCTCAACTGTCCAGATTTATGCAGAATATCAATATTTGCCTCATATTTTTGAGCTATTCTTCATAAAATTTATGTTTTTTTGGCAAATCACTGAGGACTGAAATAAAATAAAAGCATACATTTGAGTTTCAGACTTAATTTCCTCCAGAAAATGCAAGCTGGCACAAATCCTGTTATTCTAGAATCTTTCTATGTTAAAAAGAGAACAATATTAAAAATCTACCCCTATTTTTGGGCCATTGTATTCCCATTATTTTAGGCTTTGCCTACATCTTGTGCTAAGAGGTTGAAAGTTATGGTAATATGGTATGTAATGCCCTAGTTTTGTGTGTGTGTGTGTGTGTGTGTGTGTGTGTGTGTGTGTGTGTGTGTGTGTGTGTGTGTGTGTGTGTGTGTGTGTGTGTGTGTGTGGAGGGGGGCAGGTTAGTCAATTAACTTGATCAAGCTGGACTTTTAACTTGGTTACAGCAGACAAGAGCCTGAATACTCTATACCAATTACCAGACTGCTGAAGGAATTATGAACTTCTATGTAAATATGAGCCTGAATCATTTACACCAACTACCAGTCTGCTGACAGAATTGTGAGTTTGAGTTTCAGTACATTTTCAAGGATTTATGAGTTTCAGTACATTTTCAGGGATTTATGAGTTTCAGTACTTTTTCAAGGGATTATGAGTTTCAGTGCATTTTCATGGAATTGTGAGTTTCAAGGGAAGAGAGGTTTACTGTTGCTCATGCTAAGATTGTTGTCAATGTGCAGTGAACTTTTTTTTTGTAGCAAATGGCTGTCACTCTTTGTGCTGTAGAATTTGAAAGAAGTGTTAGTAGCTGTAACATCTGGATAATAGCCCACCAGACTGTCAACAATAATGCAACATTCCCCACTATCCCGGGTTAGTAACTAAGGAGCTTCCATCCTCACTACTAATTCCAAAAGGAGACCGTCACTTCAACAGGAGTAATATTTCATAATTTTCCCGTAAGAGCACAACAGGAACACGCTCTATAGCCTAGAACTGGACTGTATACTTTTGTCCACCCCTAATGTAGCTCCTTATTACAGACTTCAGAAAAATATGTCCCAGTTTAAGACCTCTGATATACTCACACTTAAATAAATTAAATCTCAGACAGCCAAACACTTCTGAGGAAGCCTGACAGAGATTTCCAGCTGTGCCTCTTCCCCAAAATACTGTAACATGCTGCAACCAATCAGAGAGCCTGCATGGCCTTTTAAAGGGATGTCAAATTATGAAAATTAGATATTAAAACAAATAAAAGCGAATGACCTAAAGCAGCCAGGCTTTTGGAGTGGCCTGGGAAGTTATGAAAGCAGGTATAAGCACTCTAAATCACTAAAGAAAGCACTGATTGACAAGCCACAATGTAATTTAATAAATATATTTAATAATGAGCAAAATTATTAAAAACATAAAACAGTAATTTGCAATAAGCAAACAGAACTCAATCACCAGTAAAATGTAATCAATACTGTAGGATAGAAATCCAACATTTAGAAAAAATCTAACTGATTAGTTAAAATTTTCCTATCTGACTAAAGAGCCCCTGATCTAAACTAAATTATTACAACAGAGTAAAGGCAGTCTTGCAGTTCTTGGGGAGTCTTTTTGGGTATCTGCTGCACAGTAAACTGTGAACAACTGACACCTGCTATAACTGTTTGTTAACTGACAACTACTATAACTGACTTCAACTTGTCTTTTTCAGCAGGCTCTTTTATAGACTAGCCTATCACAACTGTTGCAATTTTCATTTCATATTTTGAAAATCAACCAACAGCTGTTTACTAAAGTTCCTTCCTGTCTTTCAGCCTCTGACAGTAACACATACTGTCAACATTAAGAAGACATCATCTGCAGATCAGTTGATTATGAGACAGACTGCAGTTAGAATCTTCTTCACAAATATGGACAGTTAGAAATGTAAATGAACACTGTTCAAGTCTAAAACATTATGTGCAAACAGATTATAAATCAACTTGTAAGAACTTATTTACAATACCATAGCTAGTCATACTAGCATAAAATACACAGGTTCATCTGAAATGATGTACATAAACTACAGCCAGACATGTTAGCACAGATGCCAGTGCCTAATTTCTTTACATTTCTCCACCTATGACTCAAGCATGGTTTTCAAGTAGCCCTTGAAAAATGACACTTGAGAAAAAATGGGTCTGTCTGGGAATACCAATCCCCTCCCCTCCCAGGAAATCCATTTGCATTGGTATTATTAACCCCACTGCAGTGTTCTTCTCCTTCTGATGAAATGTGGCTGAGTACACCCCCACCCCATAATTTGAAGCATCTACTTACAGAACAAATCCTTTGTTATAATCTGGTCTGACTAACACAGGGATTCCTCCCAAAATCTCTACGTTTTTAGAATGCCTGTTCACAATCTGTGGTCCATAATACCTTATCTGATTTATTTTTCCTAGTTAGGTCAGTAAGGTGTACAGCTATTGTACTATAATTGGGCATAACTTTCCTATACTATCCTGCTGTCCCTAGAAATGTTCTCACTTGCTTTTTAGCAACAGGAACTGACCTAATTCTACCAATGACACTTACTGGGTTTAATGATTAACTTTGCCCATTTAAATTGGTCTGCAAATGCCTGTAGGATAGTCTTTCATGTAGAGTTTAACCTCTCCACAAGATCATTAGTCTGGGGATAGTAGGGGTGGTCTCTAAATGTTGCAAACCACAACGGTTACACAAACAAGTCAGCAGGTCTGACACAAAGTTGGTACCTTGGTTAGTCAGTATCTCCCTTGGACAACATACTCTGCTGAAAATTTCTAGTGAAGCATTTGCCACCTTTGCTACATTAATATCACTTGCAAAAGGAATAGTAGGTACTATAGCTAGAAGTGGCAGATAGTACGCTCTAGGCACTACCAACGGCAGTACTACCTCACCTTCCAGCCCTCCCTAAGGAGTCCACTCTTTATACAGCAAATCTTCCTTCTCTGCCTCAATGTCACCTGCACAAGAAATATTAGGGACTATAGCTAGAAGTGGCAGATGGTAGGCTCTAGGCTCTAGCAGCTGCCATATTACCTCACCTTACAGCCCTCCCTTAGGAGTGCACTTTCTAAACAAAAAACGTTCCTGTATACAGACTCACCACTTCTTTGAGCCTCAGGTGACTCCTTAGCCATCTCCCTCAAGCTTTGGAATGTAGGGTCTGTAAGTTGAGCTTGCCTCAACTCTACCTTTGTGATTCTCCCAAGCTCTCTTTCTACAGGAGGTATAGTAGCTTCCAACAGCTGTACCTTACTGTCAATCTGGGTACTACCACTCATCTCCATCCTTGCTGCCACCATGTCCAAGGGAACATCAGTACCTAACACCAGCTGTAGCTCACTTCCATACTTACTGCTACAGGATAGCTCCTTCTCTGAAACAGCCACCACACCAGTCTCAACTCCATGTATGAGAT
The DNA here is from genome assembly GCF_019279795.1 of Protopterus annectens. NCBI lineage: Eukaryota > Metazoa > Chordata > Ceratodontiformes > Protopteridae > Protopterus > Protopterus annectens. The sequence continues at coordinate 581,384,455 of NC_056741.1, read as the reverse complement.
CTGTCTGGATCTCCCCCAGGCTACTGGACCTACACTCTTGTCTCCAAGCCTGACTACATGTCACTGCATGCACACAAGGTACTGCATCATCAGAGTCATTCCCTATTAGGACATCTGCAGGAATATCCTCAAACACAAGCTCCCCTTCCACAGGATGCCTGGCAACATCTGACAGTTATGCTTCACTGTCAATCTGGGTACTATCACTCACCTCCATACTTGCAGTCACTATGTCCAAGGGAACATCAATACCTCCCAGTAGCTGTGGCTCATGTTCTGATGTACTGCTACAGGAGAGCACCTTCTCTAAAACAGCCACTACACCAGTCCTACCTTCAGATATGAGATCTGCCGGGATCTACCCCAGGCTATTGCACCTACATGCCTGTCTCTGAGCTTGACTGTGTGTTGCTGCATGTACACAAGGTACTGCATCATCAAAGTCATTCCCTATTAGGACATCTGCAGGAATATTCTCAATCACAGCTACCTGATTGCTCCCTTTCCACTCTCCCAGTCAAGATGAGCCCTAGCCAAAGGTATTTGGAATGGGGTCCATCCCAAAGCTCTGACTGGAGTGGACTGTCCAATAAAGTACTGCTTTTCTCTAACCACTGCAGGCCTCACAATGGTTATATTAGAAATGGTGTCTCTCTTAGTAGTGCCCTGTTTATCATTTACGAAGATAGGATATAAATTTTGGTGACAGTTTGTCACCCCTTTTGTTTCTAAACAACTTACCACTGGCAGTTTGTCATTCCCACTTGCTGGCTCCCTCGCCTTTTGTTTCTCACCATGACTCAATGGACATTTGACTGCTATGCGTCCCCTCTGGTTACATTTAAAACATCTAATCCCTAACTGTGTACTTGGACTATTAGTTTCCCCTGTTATTCATCTTCTCTGTTGGAGTGGTTTAGACTGCCCCCTATAGATTCCCTTATGTCAATGTGCAGCATTGGGTATCCCTTTCTTATGCACTGATGCTCTGCTTGCTAAGAAGAGATCCCTTTTTCTCTCCATCTTCTCTGCAGAGTTACACTCTCTGTCTGCTAACCAGATTCTCATGTCATCAGGCAAAATACTGAGGGCTTGTTCCCTCACCAAAAATTCTGCCAGGACCTCAAAAGTGGTGACCCAACACTAACTCACCCATCTGTGAAAGTAAGTACTTAAATCAGCAATATAATAATGTACACTTTCATCTGTCTTGGGTCTATGTTCATGAAACTTTTTTTCTTTAAGCTTCAGGTGTTAGTTTAAAACAATCATGAAGACAATTCTTAACTTTATCATAATTCAAACGATTTATATCAGACAATTTTGACATGGCCTGAACAGCTTTACCATGGAGTGAAGGAGTCAGGATCTGAACTCAGAGATCACAGTCAACATCATACTGTCTAAATATCCTCTCAAATATATGAATAAAACTGTCTAGTTATCCCCATCTCTGTATTGAGGAAAAAGTTTACTGACCTTTACAGCTTCTGGGTTCAGATTATTCACTTCCCCATTACCTCCATGACCTTCTCAAAGGTTATGAAGCTCCACTTCATGCTGGTGCTGTCTCACATTTTCCTCAACTTCTAAATGTCTCAGTTTCTCTGGTGATTCCAGTTCAAGACGCTTGGCCGCCAGTTCATATTGATGTTGTTTCTCCTCTGTTTCCAGTTCATATTGACACTGCTTCTCATCAGCTTCCAGTCACAGTGTGTCTAACTCCATATGGGTTTTCAGGTCCTCCAAAGAAAAGGTGGACTGTCCTGTGTCGGCAGGCTGCCCATCCCCAATACTAAGCTGGATATCCTCCAAACGACTGATCTGAGCTGAAGCTGCAACTAAGGCTGAAATAATTTCTTCTTTAGGTTGATGTGCAGCAGTCCTCTGGCTTCACACTACTTGGCCAACTGGTTTGGTGTCAGCTTACTATAGTCTTCTGCTGACATCTTTGCCTGCTGTCCCTGACTAACTAACTAATGATAAATAAAACTGTGGTGAACTGAGATTTTGTATGTTTACTTTGTGGCTGTCAAGAGGGCACACCTTAATGACAACTACCCACACTATCAAGGGTCATTAACTAAGGAGCTTCAATCCTCACTACTAACTCCAAAAGGAGACCGTCACTTAAACTGGAGTAATAGTTCACAATTTTATCCTAAGAGAACAACAGGAACATGCTCTATAAGATGGGACTGGACTGTATACTTCTATGTACCCTTAATATAATTCCTTATTACACACTTCAGAGCAATGTGTCCCAGTTTAAGACCTCTGATACACTCACACTTAAATAAATTAAATCTCACACATTCAAACACTTCTGGGAAAGCCTAACACAGATTTCCAGCTGTGCCCCTTCCACAAAATGTGGTAACATGCTGCCACAATCAGACAACCTGCATGCCCTTTTAAAGGGGTGTCCAATTATGAAAATTAGATATTAAAACAAATGATAGCAAATGACCTAAAGCAGTCAGGCTTTCAGAGTGGCCTGGGAAGTTATCAAAGCAGGTATAAGCACTCTCAAATCACTAAAGAAAACACTGATTGATCAGCCACAATGTAAGTTAATAAAAATATATACTAATAATGAGCAAAATGATTAACAATATAAAACAGTAATTTGCAATAAGCAAACAGCTCAGTCACCAGGAAAATGAAATCAATACTGTAGGATGGCAATCCAACATTTAGAAAAAAATGATTAGTTATAATTTTCCTATCTGACTAAAGAGTACTGTCTCGGATCTAAACTAAATTATTACAACAGAGCAATGGCAGGAATACAGTTCTTGGCGAGTTCTTTTGGGTATCTACAGCACAGTACAAATGTAGAAAACTGACAACTGCTATAACTGGCTGTTAACTGACAACTACTATAACTGACTTCAACTGTCATCAGCAGACTCTTTTATAGACTAGCCTAACTGTCACAAGTGTTCCAGTTCTAATTTTTGTTTCCTATTTTGAAAATCTACCAACAGCTGTTTACTAAAGTTCCTTCCTGTCTTTCAGCCTCTGACAGTAACACATACCAACTTTCAAAATTCCAATGACATCATCTGCAGATCAGCTGATTCCGAGACATACTGCAGTTAGAATCTTCCTCAGAAAAATGTGCAGTTAGAAATGTAAAGAGATTATAAATCAACATTTAAGAATGTATTTATAATATCATAGCTAGTCATGCTAACATACAATACATAGGTTAATCTGAAATTATATACAAAAACTTCAGCCAGACATGTTATCACAGATAACAGTGTCTAATTTCTTCACAGTAGCATAATTGCCATTGGTGTAGAAGGCTGTGGATTCTGCTTCCACACCGTGTATATGGAGAGCTGATATTGCAGTACCTTTCAATTGCTGATTATTTGGTGCATTTTAATTGGGGACAGGGGTTCTGCACTCTTGAGTTGTGTCCTCCTTTGTATGAGATGCCTAGTAACTATGAACTTGTTGTCAGTTTGTTAGTCATTCCCAATTGCAAGATTACCAGCTTACCGATTTTTTTAATGCAACATATGCAATTAATTCTTCAAGGGCAGCAGGCACTGAATCTGTAGATGAAATGCTGAAATGTAAAGTTGCTTGCCAGTAGCAACCTCTCCATTAGATACAGATCTCTTTAATGTAGAATTATTCGGATGACTCTTACTTCTGCGGACATTGTGCTTACTGACTGATATTGGTGGATTGTAATGACAGAAGTTTGAATGGCCATTTATGGTTAAAATTTTTTGAAATGGGTAATTTTGTCATTATTGGCTCATACATTTTGCTTCATTGTTTATTGGAAGACTGTTCAAAACTACACATTTAAAACACATTCTAACAACTGTTGGTGTATTATACAAGGAATACAATTTAATACAATCAGGAAAGTGAATCAAAGGACACAGACATATATGCATGGCCTTAAAAATGTGTGCAATGAGCCTATGGTTTGAAAACAGCCCAAAGGTAAACTTAATTCTCTGCTGACCAGATGCATTTTCTTTGAATATTGGTTTAAATGCCATTTCAATGAATGTAAGTTTCAAAGGAAGAGAAGTTTACTGCTCATAGGAAGTCTGTTTTCATTGTGGGACTGCATTGTTTGTTTAGCAAATGGCTATCAGTGTTTGTGCTATTTTATTTCAATATCTGTAATCAGTGTAGAAGTAAATAAGAAAACAGGTACACTGACAGGTTTGAACAGTGGTTATGGTAAATGGGGAGAAATAGCCAAGTAATGACATACTGAAATGGCTGGGGAGGGGGAGCAGGGGTAGATGCTTGCTGCAAGAGGGGCTGCTTCAGGGGGCCCCAGTCTATTATCCTGCCTAGGGACCCATTTGACCATGATTCAGCTCTGTGTGGCACATGTGTTGAGGTTTGACATGTACTTATAGAGGGTGCTCCATGCATTGTTTAGTATGTGTACAATCACAGTGACAGCTTCCTCGATCACTGACACTTGACTTTCCACTGCTGTACTTTCTGTTCAAATTGACATAGTTGATGCATTGCCATCAGTCTCCCATATTGCTGTACCATGTGTCACTTTTTAATTCATACATCAATTGCAGATGCTTCAGACAATTTCCATTGCTATCACATGTGGCAGTTGCATGCAATACCCAGCTGTGTGTTGGGAATCCACTCACAATAGTGTGCTATTTGTATGTGTTATCTGTATTGCCGATACCTACTTCAATCAGGAATGCTTTAATCAAGTGTATCACATTTTACACAGTAAGCTTGCAGACATCTGAAGGCCATACAGAACTACTCTTTGGGATGTCTACCCATTAGGATTTGACAGTGCAGACTTCCCTTCAAGGTCTTCTACTAGATACTTCTGTCATAAGACTTTCTATATTGTACCCGATAAATGCACAGCTCAATGACATCATTGATAACATGGGTTTGATTCTTGTAGGTGGTAATTGTGGCATATGTGTCATGGAAACCTCTAAATTGGCCAGCATTGATCTTGATTTCAACTCTACATTTAACACTGTCCCCTCTTAACCCCACAAAAAAGTAGTAATTTTTGGGGAAGGAGTGGTGAATTCCCCTTATAGAACACTGACAGTCATTACAGTTGTACCCGTTTGTTTCTGGAGAACATCTGTAACAAGTTACACTCACATATTCTGTCAATTACACAGATTAATGGTCATCATATTTTAAAGCATCCATGATTGGGCCTGTTTCTGTTTACATTTGTCCAGGCACTTGGGGCTATGTGTCCCTGATTGGTTGAGAGCTATGACAGCATATCAGTCAGATTCAAGAAAGTCATTTTGCAGTTCTTTAGAGTATGCACATACCTCCTATTGTTTATACCATCCTTGCTAAATGTACTCTTCAGTGAGTATGTCAGTTTTCATATCCCAATCACTCATCTCCATTGACATGTAACCTTGTGTGACCATCACATATATACTGTCATGTGTGATGATATAATATCCTTGCACAGGAGGTGTAAACAATAGTACATACTGTGCTGTCTACATATGTGCTTAATGTTATGCCACTGACTTGTCATGAGTGTACATACATTGACATACCCTGTCTTGGGGACATTGCCATATTTACCATACCCTCTTCCTCTTTATTCATTCCTATCATTAATATATGTGTCCATTTTCATAAACACACTTTCCCTGCCCAGTTTATGTTTCCTTGTATTCACCCTTGCCATTTACCACCTCCATTATTTCATTCTGCAAATAATTGTTATAGTGTACATTGCAATCAGAACACTTTTCTTTACTGTGTTATTACTGCTGTTGTTGCAGTATTTTCACCCCGGCAGTCATTGTGGCTGTTTGCGCAATCTTACATAGCAGGTTTGCTCATAGGCAAACTTGAATGTTTCCTGTTTCTGTGCTCATCTTGTTCTGCATGGTTTCCTAGTGAAAGCACTGTTGCTGGCCACAAAACCTTGCTTGTATACATGTAAGTGTGAGGAGCAGCATGAATATGCAATTAGTGCTGCTGCTCATTGCGCTAACATGTAAACTCTGTGCAGGCTTTGCACAAAGCCTGCATGGAGTTTATTGAATTTCCAGGCATGTCTTTTTATAAATTTAAGTAAATTTAAATAAAAAATAAATTATAACATTTTAAGTAAATTTGACCCTTGTCATTATTAGTATTTTTCACAATATTGCTATACATCAGTATTTGGAATTATAATAGGATCCAGTTAATTTTTTTATTATGGCATATAGTGAATCTACCTTCAGTTATATGTTCTAAAAATGCAACAACAACTTTGTAGGTATTTACTCTGACCATATTGTTTCTGGCCATATGATAAACTTTCTAACTGGTTAGATACTACAAATAATAAAACTAGGAGTGGGACTTTCCTTTGGAGCACAGGAGGTACATAGATCACTAATAAAACCATATTCCAAGCTAAATTATTCCCCAAGATTAACTATAGTGAAGTTTATATAAAATTTAGCTAAAGTGCTGCTTGGTCAAATCCACCTGTCAAACTAGGAAAAAATAAAATAAGATTTGATAATGGCTGTCCATCTTTGTAAAAAGGAAATATTGTTGGACACTTCTTAATGAATTAACACAGGTTGTGGATAGATTGTATTTTTTTCTGGCTATATTTCACTGATTTTTATAATATTGCTTAACTCTTTAAGTATACTATCTATGTCTGTTTTATGTTTGCTACTTTCTAAAACTCTCTAACTCTAATCTGGCTGTCTCCTCACAGTAAGACGCTGTCCGGTTTGATTCTCAGCTAGAGCGTCTTCTGAGTGGAGACATGCGTGAATGGGCGTACCTTCATTGAAGGTTGTGTGTCAGGGCTGGTAACTCGGCACGTAAAAATCAACTACCAATCATTAGCGGACTGGAGTTCCACTGTGGCGACCCCTAACCAGGAAAAGCCGAAAGACACAACAATTAGTTAATTAATATAATCACCATATTACTTTGAGGCAGATACCTAAAGACCTGTACATTTTTTTAGATCTAAATCACACTAAATATGATTAGCTATCAGTTCATAGCATGCTGCAGAACTCCCTCCATGTTTCCAATATTCTGGATGAACTCCTTTGAAGCAGGAACACTGTTATCCTTGATGATTTTACTGATCCAATAATTAACTGGATATTAATTTAGTTTGGAGTACTAGTTTGGCCATTTTCTAATCTATTTTATTTTTTTAATAGCTAATTTTTAATATTTAAAATTTTTTATTTTATTTATTTGCAGTTTGTTAACTGGGAAAGTCCTTTGAGCCAAAATGAGCCCATTATCAATGGAGGCCCAGGGAGAAAAGCTCCATAAACAATTATTACAAAGCTAATGTCAACAAAGTTAAGTACAATACAATTTTCAAAAATACAAGTGAAATGCATTAAATGGCAGTTATTGAATACCAAACTAGAATATATATATATATATATATATATATATATATATAGTAGCAAATGTCTATTGGGTAGCTGGTCTTGGTGATGAATATACAATAAAATATATTATAATTTACTGGATTATATAAAAGGAGTACAGTTTTGGGTGAGATTTTAATTGTACACTAAGGATAACACAAATGCAATTAAATCACATGGAATCTCTGCTAGAGATAACTTTTTAAAAAGTGGAATTAATCAGGTAAATTTATATATCTGAGTGGAAGAATACAAGAAAGCTCTTTCAAATTCACTTATTATTCTTATATGTTTTGTTACTCTGACTATAACAGAAAGAATGTTTACATCTTTGGCCCTAAATGAGACGGTTAGTAACTTTAGAATGATAGCAAGCCTCATATGAGATCATAAATGTTTAACATTAACATTAACAGTAAATAATAATAAGGTAATAAATATGATACAGAGTACCAGTCTATATTACTAAAATGGAAACACTTAAACAATGACTCCTAGAAGAAATGAATAATTGTCTTAATTTAATGACAAAAAAGATATTAGTAAATATAAACTCTGAGATACTTTAAAATCTAGTGTATATATAGAAATTAAACATTGGATACAAAACAAATACAAAGAATGGGACAATGAGCTGATAGACATACAGGGTTAATATATCTTACCAAAAAAAAAAAAAAAAAAGCTAAAAGGAGAAAAAATGTTGACATAGTAAAATCCCTAAATAGAAAATATAAGCAAACACATAATCATTAAAAGGAAGCAATGCTAGAGTAATGGAAACTTACATAATAAAATATTATTCCTAGATGATTACATTAGCCAATAGGTCAAAATATTAAATAAATCAACCAGATTAGTATTATTAAGTGTTTAAAGTAATATACATAAAACAGACACAGAAGGCACAATTAAGGAGTTTATAAGATATAATAAACAAATCAATGAAATAAATGAAATATAGCAGGAAAATAAACAAATACAATCATTTTGGACAATAATATGTATATAAGGATATATGTGTGAATAATATGTATAACAGGTAATATGAGGATGCTAAAGATCTATTGACAAAACAAATTAGTGGAACAAACATTATGCAGAAAAAAAAGAAACTAAAGGAGAATAGAGATTCAGGGATAACTAGATTAATTCTAGAAGTTTATGCATTTAATTCAAATTAAAGTTCAATTATACTTTCACAAAAAGCAGGTCATGAGTCTAGAACCATAATAAAATGAAAATAAAATAAAAAATTATCAGTACACTCACTGTTGAATCCAGGAACTTTAATAGTGTAAATAAAATGTAGCAAAGATTAAATGCTTTCATTGTAAGACATCTTCACAACCATTCATTAAAGTAGAATTTTACGTGCATCCAATATGAATAATTAGGCAAATATATCCGCATCAAAAACAACCAGTCATATATCACCACAGGGACATTAAAACCATAAAAATTACTTACAAAATAAAAAAAAAATGCATTTTTAAGTGCCATCACATAAATGCACCTTTGCTCCCCCACCCTCAAAAGATTCAAGAAAGTAATTTTGCAGTTCTTCAGAGTTTGCACGTACCTCCTATTGTTTACACCATCCTTTCTAAATGTCCTCTTCAGTGAGACTGTCAGTTTTCATATCCCAACTATTCATCTTCTTTGACATGTAACCTTGTGTGACAATCACATATATATTGTCATGTGTCACAATATAATATCCTTGCACAGGAGGTGTAAACAATAGTACATACTGTGCTGTCTACATATGTGCTTAATGTTATGCTACTGACTTGTCATGAGTAGAAATACATTGACATGTCCTGTCTTGGGGACATTGCCATATTTACCATGCCCTATTCCTCTTTATTCATTCCTATCATTAATGCCTGTGTCCAATTTCTTCAACACACTTTCCCTGCCCAGTTTATGTTTCCTTCTATTTACCCTTGCCATTTACCCCCTCCATTATTTCATTCTGAAATAATTGTTATAGTATACATTGCAATCAGAACACTTTTCTTTACTGTGTTATTACTGCTGTTATTGCAGTATTTTTCACCCCGGTAGTCATTGTAGCTGTTTGTGCAATCTTCCAGAGCAGGTTTGCTCATAGGCAAACTTGAATGTTTCCTGTTTCTGTGCTCATCTTGTTCTGCATGGTTTCCTAGTGAAAGCACTGTTGCTGGCCACAAAACCTTGCTTGTATACATTAAGTGTGATGAGCAGCATGAATATGCAATTAGTGCTGCTGCTCATTGCACTAACATGTAAACTCTGCGCAGGCTTTGCCCAAAGCCTGCATGGAGTTTATTGAATTTCAAGGCATGTCTTTTTATAAATTTAAGGAGATGGTCACATTGTGCAGTTAGCCTGTTTTTTTTTTTTCAGATGCCTGTTTTATAAAATAGCTTAGAAAATGGCCAGACTAGTACTCCAAACTAAATTAATAGCAGGACTCTTATTTTTGAATAAATCCATTCAAGAAATATTTTCCCAAAAAAAAACAACTCAATCAATAACCGAGCTCCTTACCTTTTGTGGAATAGTAAAAGGAATTCAAAATGTTAATAAATAGCCTGTTGAAACTGAAAACGTAAACTGCAACAACAGGAAAATAAATCAGTGCATGAAAGGTCGGGTGGTGAATGAGGTATACATGATTTAAAGAAGACCAGTAGTCCCTATAGCAACCGCATACAGGAAGTCAGTCATACAGGTAACCATATAAAGTAAAATACTGCATAAATTCAAATCCATATTAAAGTAGTAATAAAATACATATAATATTATAATAGAAGATCAGTTAAAGATAGCATCCATACCATCAAACAAACTAATATTAGAAAATCGATGAGAAAATATTATTGCTTGTATTACATGTTTCTATTCTTAAAGATACCACCAGACTTATTTCTCTTGTGAACATTTTTAAGCCTGTACTAAGTGAAAAACTGTACATATGTTTGTAAAGCACTATAATAGTGATATTCAAACTACCTTATGAGGTGTTTGTTGCCAGGACAGAGAGCAACATTCTGTAACGCTGATTCAGTAAATTTAAATATGAAGAACAATATTTTTTAAATTACAATTTTAATGACATAGTTGAGATTCTAACACATCTTAAACCATATATCAATACAGTCAGAAATCAACATTGTCAACAAATTATAACAAACATATATTGTGAAATTAAACATTGACCCATCAGAAGTATAATTAAAAATAAAGTTAAATATATTTTATACTGAACTTAATTATTTACATTATTTAAAATGTCTGTTTCTTCATTTAAATTACATTAATTCAAATAACTTGCTATTCAATAATGTAGGCCATCATATGCATATAAATATACATATACATATAAATATATCTTTTACAATTGCAGAGTATCTTGACTATACTTATTTTATAAGTATAGCAACTTTTGGACAAAGGTTATAACTTTTTAAGGATTCTTTCATGCTCACCAGACTACTGTTATTTTTTCTTTGATATATAACAGTGACATTTCTCACAAATGTGAAGAAAGGAGAAACAAGTTATTCAAGCTTTTAGCTATTGTCTTTTTGGCCCCTCCTAAAAGTCTTTATGGTGTGATTTTTGCTGACAAATGCAGAAATAGGAGCATTAAATAAAACAAAAAGTCTGTATCACTGGCATCAATCTAACAATAAAATTTGATGCCAAAAACTTGAATTTTGTCTATAATTTCAGTAACAATTCACAGCAATATAAATATGGTGCCAATCCATTTAAGAATTTTGTTACATCTTAAACAACATACATCATAATTATTATTTTATTATTTTCATAATCTTATAAGGAATGCACTGCGTAAATATTTACAAGAAAATATTACCCAGAAAAGAAATCACATTTTTCTTAGTAGATCCTAAAATGGGAATTTTATCTCATTTTAAAACATTGATTAACTAGTTTGGTTCAAATAATTCCAATAAGACTCTGAAATAAAAATACTTGCAAGCCAGTATAATTTTATGAAACTGTAATAAGACTGATCTAGAAGACTAATTCTTAATAATTAATGGAGCATTAATTCATTCCCTTTCTCTATCTCTATCATAACATGCATTTTATAAAACATAAACTGCTAATCATTTCCCAAGGGTCTGCTACGAGTGCTCACATATCATTAGCTCATGACATACGTCCCTGCTGCCATTCTCTCATATTGGCAAATGCCCTAATTCTCTCTAACTCAATCTCCACGAATTAAGAAGAAACCAACTCTGCCTCCAAGAACCCTAACCTTAACTTCACAAACTTCATTCCAGTACCTAACTTCCTGATTGCTCCCTAAACCTAAAATCCCTCTCACTTCCCTAAGCCTTATTTTCTGATCACTCTATAAACCTAAAATCTCCATCCCCTCTCTAATGCAAACTTTCTGAAACCTTCTGATCATTCCTTAAACCTAACCCCCATCCCCAACTCTAATCTTCTAATCATTTCCTAAACCTAAAATCCCCACCCTGACCCTATCTTTCCAGTACCTTCCAATCACACCCTAAACCTAAAATTATCCTCCCCTCCCTATCTCTAATCTTCCAATTGCTCCTTAAACCTAAAATCCACTTCCTTCTAAACCTAAATTTACAATCTCCCTATCCCAATACCATCCACAATCACTCCCTAAACCTAAAAGTCCTGTCAGCCTCCCTAGCTCTAAAGTCCATGCTATACTCCTCATTCCCTTCCCTATATCTAACAGCACTTTTTCAGGTCATCCTCTCCACTTTCTTGGTACATAGAGAACACTTGGTTTTGTACATCTCCTAGGATGCTAGCAGATGGTACAACAATTGTGTCATTCAACTTATGTTTATATTTGAGCATGAGCTAGTCAGGCAGATGGTTGGAAATGTTTTATAACCATTAAAGTCCATGGGTCTCAAGCAGCTGTAGAACACTCAATTCCCAATACTTAATGTATATTGCTATATGGCATTATCAACTGAAAACAGTCTAGCTTATTTTAAACACTTAAACCAAAATGAAAATTATTCCATTTGTCTATCCATTATTTTATTATATGAATTAGAATATTGGAATATAAAAGTTTTGAAATATTTCAGTACCCCATTAACATACCTAGAATCTGTTGGAGAGGAACTAAAATATTGTAAGTAGTCATTTACTATCAATAGCATCATATTATTACTTTTGTTTAATGATTCATTGGAAATGTTGAATGTTTGTCTGTCTCATATAACTTTGCTTAACTCCTTCCAATTTGTAGTATAAGATTAAGCTACTCCATGAATTACAAATTTTAATACTAAAAAACTGTAAATATAAAATACATATGATTTAATATGCAAAAATTAATTTCCCTATTATCTGAGATTCTAATATGATGTGTAAATGCTTTTCTTGTAGGAGCACTGCAAAGGAGAGAGATCAATATTTTATTCATTTTGTGAATATAATTTTGTTTCATTTATATTATGTATAAATATTCAGCAGTAATATTGTTTTAATTGGAATTATAATATTTTCAATATTAAAAACATTTTATTCCACTTTGAAATTATATCCTTTATACTTTGAATAAACATGCTTAATCAGTTTGGATGATATTATTTAGTATTCTAAACATTTTAAATTATTATAGTTCCATTTATAACTTTAGGTTGAAATGCAATATTATAATTAAATACATTATTTGTTTCCCTTTCATCAAATGTGAAATAATAAATTATTTCAAATATCTTGAAATTTTATCTAAATAAATTATTGAATATTTAATAATAATTACTGTTAATAATATATTGTCTACAAATACACCTGGAATAAAAGGTATAGGTTACTTTGAAGGGTTTTATAGGTATATATTTGTTCAATCTTAATGAATTTGCAAGTGGTTCCATCACTAAAGCAAATAAAAGAGAAAAAAGAGGGTGGTCCTGTTTAGTTCCTTTCCTTATGTTGATCATTTGTTTATATATATATATATATATATATATATATATATATATATATATATATATATATATATATATATATATATATATATATATATATATATATATATATATATATATATATATATATATATACCCCTATTTTATATAAAATTTAGAATTATATAACGATTTTAATAGATATACAAATCAATCTCAGAAGCCATATATTTATAATGCTTTAAACATATATGACAAATGTACAGAATCAAATGCCTTCTCCATAGCTACACTAATAACTCATAATTCATGTTAATTATAATCAGCATAATGAATTACATTGATTATTTTCTTAATATTAATCAGTGTCTTCATTTTCTGTATATAGCCCACTTGATCTTTAGCAATTAGACATGGCACTATTTCATTTAATCTATTAGATAGTATGGACATAAATATCTTAGAACAATTTTAGCAATATTAGCCTTCAGGATAAACATAAGATTGGATTTTGATCTTACTTCAGAATAAAGGTTATCAACATATATCTCCAAGGTGAAAGTCAAGAATCCTTTTTATATATTATCAAAAAAAAGTTTTCAGTAAAACCATAACATTTTGCATGAACAAATAATTACTCTTACAAATTAAACCATCTGCTCCAGGAGCATTGTTTTCTTTTATCGTTTTTATTTCTTGAATTATTTATTAGATGTAGTTTTTTATTATTCTAATATTCTCCTTAGTTAATCTACTATTTATCTTTTTACTTATAAAAGTACTTAATTCTTCATCTAATACTGTTATCATTAATATCATGATATTTTAAAAGCTAATAAGATGTCTTCAGTATATGAGTCGGTCCTCTTATTACCCAGATTTTGGGTACAGTTTTCTGATTTGATCTAGTTGTTAATTTAGATCTCATCAACAGTTATGTATAACTCTAGGAATAACTAAATAATATTTTAATTTCATAATTTTTAAACCTACTGACATTTTGTGATTTATGATTTTATGATTTTAAAATGTATTACTTATTTGAAAATGTTTAATTTAGCAAGATTTAAATCATCTTGTAATTTAGCTATTTCATTTATAAATACTAGAAACTAAACTGCTTTCACAGTCAGCTATGTGACTATACAATAGCTTTTCAGTTGCCTTTAGTAGCCTGCTCTTCAAACTAGTGTTGCTAAAGTCCACATCACATTTTGGCATTTTTTATTTAGAATAAATATAATGGCTCCTTCTAATAAAACAAAATACTTTTACCACTGCATAGAAAGAATGTTAGTCTAGCAAGATACAAAATATAGATATTCATATGCTTTAAGATCATAGTATCATAGAAGTTACAAGACAACTGAACATAAAGGCCATTCTTGCCTTGCTAGTAGCTACCATTAGCCTTGCTTTTCATTTGAAGGAGGGCCAGGACCATCATATCAGGGGTGAATTTATGAACACCTTTCCAGCTGTCCAGTTCCTTTTTAAATGCAGAGAATGTATCACACTGCTTCACTTGGAGAAAGAGTTTTTTTCTAGAGAAGGGGTAGTTGCTGTGTGACAAATCTATCTATTCTTTTATTTATTTGAAAGATAGTAGATTTAGATCCCTCACCATGGTGTTAGCTGGACTGTCTGATTTTTTTGAGGTATAAAACTTGTTGAACTGTTGGGTGTCTTATAGCCCTATAAGCAATACACAGTTATTACCTAAGCAGTCTTAAAGACAGTGAATAAAAGGATAAAGCTTCCAGTCTATATTTCTAGCTCAGATCTTTTAGGCCTCCTGCTCTTTTTAGCTACAACCATCTGGAATCTTGCCAATTACTTGATATACATAATAAGGTACATTACAAAAGGTGAATTGTATTCAATAATGTGTCTATTCAAAGTGGAATACAAGGAAGGGAGGATTTCTTTTGATCTGGAAGAAATTTTTTTTTGTTATAAGTTGTGCAAAGCAAAAGAATTTCCTAACCAGCACTGGAATGTGATAGTCAAATGTCAGAGATCTGTCCACCCATGTATCCATCTGTCTTACCACCTTTTCATTTTGAGATGGTGCATTATCTAGGCTATAGGCTAGAGCTGGCGTGTGCTTACCTAAAAGTATAATGGTGCACTTTTTGGTACTGAGTTTGAGCCTGTTTTCAGTACACCAGTTATTGACAAGTGTAAGCTATGCTGGAGTGTATGTATGTCAGAGGGAGACTTGACAACAGCTCCCAACTTACAGTCATCTGCAAACTTTGTCAACCAAAGATCCTAATTTGGTAAGTGGAAATCTGAGAAACAAACAAATACCCCAGCACATATCCTTGTGGAATTCCACTGGTTATTCACATGCTGTCAGAGGATGCAGTTCCTACTCTTACTCAGTGGGTCCTATCTCTAATCCAGTTGGCAGCCAACTAACCACACATGGGTTGATTTCAGCAGTATTCATTATATTTGCATTTAGTATGGTACAGAATGCCTTATATAGGTCAATGCACATTGTGTGGTCAGCTTTTCCACAGTCTACAGTTTGATTGACTCTCTCTCCAAAAAAGTTTACCAGATTTATTAGGCAGGATCTACCCTTGACAAAGCTGAACTGCTGGAAGTGGAGGCTGATTTTTTTTATATCATAGTTAATTTGTTATGTTATGATGTATTCAATGACTTTGCATATAAGACATGTTAGACTGATGGGTCTATAATTCCTAGAGTCTGTGGTGAAGCCACTTTTGTAAAGTTGCATTAAAAACAGCTGTGTGCCACTCCCATAGGTCAAAGCCAGTTGGTAAGCTCACGTTGAAGAGTTTGAGAAGTGGGTTCACCAATACATGCTTAGTGCTATTAATTAGATAACTGGGTGCATTGTCAGGCCTCATGGATGACTATTCTTTGTTTTGCAAAGTACCTTCATTCCATGTTCTTTCATGATGGTTGGTGGATTGATTCCATGGGGGATAAGTGTATTTAGAATAGATATCTCTAGGTTGACGTTAACACTGAATTGATTAGCCAATATGCTTGAAATATCCACTTGATTGGATTAGCTGGTACCATTGTCGATAAGTTCGGAGTAATCTTATATGTTGTTTCTCATTTTCCTGATATAACTAAAGAAGGATATGTAGTTGTCTTTGTTTTTTTAGCTAGATATGGGATGCCTTTATTTTTCTTATGTCCTTTTTTATTTTCTTATCTAGAGGTTTGATGTTCTCCTTAATTTAGGGGAGCCATTTGTTTTGTTACATAGGTTTAGGAGTTTATCCCTTTTATCACATACTGATTTGCTTTTTAGACCTCCCATTTGCTTGGAGCTAGTTGAGACTGTCAAATTATTACATTTGTTTAGGCCTGAGTAGAACTTTTTTGAATATTTTTTAATGTATCAGTATTTTGGGTAATATTATTATACTTCATCATTGAATTGTAGAAGATTTATAAGTTTGAAGTCTTTAAACTCTTTCACATTTTTTCTGATGGTTTGGAGATTGTGATGGAGAAAGTTACTAGTTTGAAACCTGATTTGAACAATGAGGGAGATACCTTGGGAATGGTACATACATATGATACATTTGTTAACACAAGGTCAACTATATTTTGTTTTCTTGTAGTTATCTTAGCAATCTGGATCAGGAAGTTTTTGTTTATAAAATGTAAGAATTTTTGAACATATCTAGTTAATTATTGGGTCAGTAAAATCATCAAGGATAACAGTGTTCCTTCTTCAAGGGAGTTCATCCAAAATATTGGAAACATGGAGGGAGTTCTGCAGCATGCTATGAACTGATAGTTAATCATATTTAGTGTGATTTAGATCTCAAAAAATTTATAGGTCTCTAGGTATCTGCCTCAAAGTAATACGGTGATTACATTAATTACTAAATAGGTGAAAAATATTAAATCTAACCAGATTTGTGTTAGAGAGTTTTAGAAAGTAGCAGACATAAAACAGACATAGATAGTATACTTAAGGAGTTAAGCAATATTATAAAAATCAGTGAAATATAGCCAGAAAAAAATACAATATATCCACAACCTGTGTTAGTTCATTAAGAAGTGTCCAACAATATTTCCTTTTTACATAGATGGATAGCCATTATTAAATCTTATTTTATTGTTTCTTAGTTTGATAGGTGGATTTGACCAAAGCAGCACTTTAGCTAAATTTTATATAAACTTCACTATAGTTAATCTTGGGGCTAATTTAGCTTGGAATATGGTTTTATTAGTGATCTATGTACCTTCTGTGCTCCAAAAGAAAGTACCACTTCTAGTTTTATTATTTGTAGTATCTAATCAGTTAGAAAGTTTATCATATGGCCAGAAACAATATGGTCAAAGTAAATACTTACAAAGTTGTTGTTGCATTTTTAGAACATATAACTGAAGAAGATAGAGGTAGATTCACTAGATGCCATAATACAAAAATTAACCGGATCCTATTATAATTCCAAATACTGATGTATAGCAATATTGTGAAAAAATACTGACAATGACAAGGGTCAAATTTACTTAAAATGTTACAATTTATTTTTTATTTTATTTATTTGCAGTTTGTTAACCAGGAAAGTCCATTGGGCCAAAATGAGCCAATTATCAATGGAGGCCCAGGGAGAAAATCTTCCTATACAATTATTACAAAGCTAATATCAACAAAGTTAAGTACAATACAATTTTCAAAAATACAAGCAAAATGCATTAAATGACAGTTATTGAATACCAAACTAAAATATATATAGTAGCAAATGTCTATTGGGTAGCTGGTCTTGATGATAAATATACAATAAAATATATTATAATTTTACTGGATTATATAAAAGGAGTACAGTTTTGGGTGAGATTTTAATTGTACACTAAAGATAACACAAGTGCAATTTAATCGCATGGAATCTCTGCTAGAGCTAACTTTTTAGAAAGTAGAATTAATCAGGTAAATATTTTTTTCTGAGTCGAAGAATACAAGAAAGCTCTTTCAAATTCACTTATTATTCTTACATCTTTTGTTACTCAGACTATAACAGAAAGAATGTTTACATCTTTGGCCCTAAATGAGACAGTTAGTAACTTTAGAATGATAGCAAGCCTTATATGTGACCATAAATGTTTAATATTAACATTAACAGTAAATAATAATAAGGTAATAAATACGATACAGAGTACCAGCCTATATTACTAAAATGGAAACACTTAAACAATGACTCCTAGAAGAAATGATTAATTGTCTTAATTTAATGACAAAAAAGATATTAATAAATATAAACTCTGAGATACTTTAAAATCTAGTGTATATATAGAAATTCAACATTGGATACAAAACAAATACAAAGAATGGGACAATGAGCTGATAGACATATATAAAAAAAACAGCAAAAAGGAGAAAAATGTAGACATAGTGAACTCCCTAAATAGGCAATATAAGCAAACACATAATCATTAAAAGGAAGCAATGCAAATGGAAACTTACATAATACAATATTATTCCTAGCTGATTATATTAGCCAATAGGTCAAAATATTAAATAAATCAACCAGATAAGTACTATTAAGTGTTTAAAGTAATATACATAAAACAGACACAGAAGGCACAATTAAGGAGTTCAGAAGATATAATAATAAACAAATCAATGAAATAAATGAAATATAGCAAGAAAATAAACAAATACAATCCTTTTGGACAATAATATAGATAAAAGGTAATATGAGGATGCTAAAGATCTATTGACAAAACAAATTAGTGGAACAAACATGCAGAAAAGAAAGAAACTAAAGGAGAATAGAGCTTCAGGGATAAATAGATTAATTCTAGAAGTTTATAGATTTATTTCCAATTAAAGTTCAATTATACTTTCACAAAAAGTAGGTCATGAGTCTAGAACCACAATAAAATGAAAATAAAATAAACAATGGCCCGTACACTCACTGTTGGATCCAGGAACTTTAATAGTGTAAATAAAATGTAACAAAGGTTAAGCACTTTAATTGTAAGACATCTTCACAACCATTCATTAACGTAGAATTTTATGTGCATCCAATATGAAGAATATCAAAACCACCAATCATGTATCATCATAGGGACCTCAAAACCAATAAAAATTACTTATAAAAATAAAAAAATACATTTTAGGTGCCATGACATAAATGCACCTTTGCTCCCCCACCCTCAAAAGAAATATAATTGTATGTAATGCTAAAATGTTTAAACATCCTGAAACAGAGTATTGTATTGTACTGTAAACATATGTAGTATTAGTAGATATATGGGTAAAGTAATAGCCTCCTTTGTGTTTACAACATTGTGATCCTCTTTAATTTCTCCTCTGACTCAGTTACTGTGTAAATTCCAGGCTGACAGCATAGTAAAGATACAAATTAGGTAAAAGCTCATTGGAATTGCTGAATCCCAAAAAGGAGTAACCCTGTAGTAATGTTCATTTCAGGTAGGCACTTCCACAGTGTTTTTTTTTCAATGGATGTCAACAGTGAGTGATGACATCGGGGGGAGGGGTGTCAGGTTACACTTTCAAGTTGTACAGGTCGGTCTGTAGAGGGTGAAAGTGCATGTAAGCTATGCACAAATCACAGGTTGTGTGTCATCCTCAGAAATGTTTTGTAAACTGTGTCTTCTCTGCCCCTTTCAAATAATTTTTGTACATTTTTTATGTCCTCGCTTGCATGGTGGTGAATGTAGTGCACCCACGGGAAATGGAGGAATGAATGGCAGCTTTTTTGTGCTTGTTATGTAACTAGTCCTGTGGCACCATGTGTGTGGGTAAGCAAGAGTGCAGATGGTCTTGGTTTCAAGTACAGGGTGGGCAACATTTCCTTTTTATACTCAATGTTTGTGCATTTGGGATGTACCTTACAAGACACCTGCACCAGTTGTAAAGACCACAGAAGTACCTCACCAAGGGGATCACTGGCCTCAAACAGATGCCCTATGCAGATCGACTGAAGAAACTCCAGCTATACTCGGTTGCATACTGCCTACTCAGAGGTGATCTCTGCCTGACATATGTCCAACCCAGAAATGATGGACATGCTCCACCTAAAGAAAACCATATCCCCTCGAGCCACACACTCTAGGGATGTAAACCTCACCACAACAATAAATAGGACATGTTGGAGGGATAGATTCCTGTCCCAGAGACTTCCCATGCTTTGGAACAAGATTCCAATCTACATTAGCCAGAGCTCCTCACTAACACTCTTCAACAGAAACCTTGATGAGTGGATGGGAAACAGAAAGTTTACCCCGGGGATCACTTCAGTATTTCTGCTGGACAGAGGCACAGTGAACTAACCTAAGGGGGCGGTGAAAGCCAACACATTCTGGATAGGCTTATAAGTACCTTTGGGCAGATAGTCTAGTAACTACCTATGAACCTATGAACCTATAATATCATGGTAATGGAGGAAAATAATTACAATTTTGCCATGCTTACTTTATTTATGCATAGTTGTGTGGGGGTACATGGAGGTGCACCTAGTGCACTGATGAGCAAGCAGCAGGTGTGTGTAATAGATGCTAATCACAGTATAAGCAGGTGAATTCCATGTTAATGAACCGATCCAACATGGTGCAGCTATTCAACATGATATAAATCATCCATGTAACCTCCATTCTTGTTTTTCCTAAATACTTTAATAGCATTGGAGTACACAAAGGAAATTTTAATACAATGTTAGGGGCTGCTGCAACTTTGCTACATATTTATGTGCTACAAGCTGAAGTCAGTGTCGCTGGTGCTGATGGCAATGGGCCTAGGCTGAAAAGGAGAAAAGTGTTCAGGCCCAGGGTAACTTATCAGACTGTACATGACCTGATGATTGTAGAGCGCTACAGGCTGGACAGTGACACCTTACAAGAACTCTGTGAGCTCTACCTCCCTCAGCTCAGAGCTAGAACCAATTGAGGGGAACCCATCCCAGTGAAAACTAAGGTATGTGTAGCCCTTAGAATATTAGCCACAGGTACTTTTCAAATACCGATTGCGGACATGATGGGCGTGTCACAGGCATCAGCATCCAGGATCCTCCACCAATTCCTGGATGCTATACTCATACATGCTAGTGAGCATATATGTTTTCCCCATATTTCTGAGGAGAGGGCTAGCAAAATGCAACATTTCTATTCTGTAGCACATTATCCTGAAGTACTGGGTGCCATACATTGCACTCATGTACAAGACCCACCTGGTGAGCAGGGTATAATCTATATGAATTGCAAGGGATAGCTCTCCATCAATTGCCAAGTCATTTGCAATGCCCAGAGAATAATCTTGAATATGTGTGCTAGCAATCCTGGCACTTATCATGACTCCCATATCTGACATACATCGCAGCTGTATCAGATGTTTGCTTGGGGGGGGCATCCCACAGGGCCATATACTGGGGGATGATGGCTATGCACTGCAACCATGACAGATGACACCCATGAGAAGTGTACATACACCCATGGAAGAACACCATAATGAGGCACATGCTCAAACCAGAAACATCATAGAGCATGTGTTCAGGCTGTTGAAGTTACAGTTTTAGTGCTTAGATACATCTGATGGAGTCCTGCAGTATAACCCAGAGACATGCACAAATCTTCACAGTATACACTATGCTACACAATCTGATCTTGTGGAAACAGCAACAGCAGGATCAGGTAGGGAAGGGACACACATCTCCCCATCAATGCCTAGATCACTACAGCCACAGTCAGAGGAGGGCTCAGAGGGTGAACCACCAGCTGCTGTGCCTGCAGGCAGATGTAGGAGTTCTCAGTATGCCCTTGCTTTGGCTAAAAGACAATACATAGCACATTTACTGGCCACCTAGGTGCTTAATACCTTTCTCCTACTCACACATCTATAGTAAAATTGATGCCAGGCAACTCAAACAACCTGTACCTCCCCATGTACTGGCTGTGTACTGCTTGTATCAGACAGAGTCAGCCCTGAAGTCAAAATATGTCCACTGCTACATTTGCAAGGTAAGTCCTGAATCTACAGTGTAGTTTTTAATAATATTATGGCATACCCTTCTACTTAGTAGGCTGGAACAGTAATTAAGTAAATAGTGCAGTGGACTTATGCAAAAAGCACTTTAATATGTGACAGCAAAGAAACCTTTACTTTACTCATATGTGTCCATTAGTAAGTACTAGGCCTCAGGTTTCAAAGATTCACACAGTCCTACCTCTGATGTATACAGAACTGGCATCAAGTATAGCAGTGGTCCCCAAACACCGGGCCACGGACCAGTACCGGGCCGTCAGGTAAGTGAATGCCTGTATGAGTGTGTGTGCGTCTGTCTGCATCTGTGAGTGAATGTGTGCATGAAAGCAAAAGAGTCTGTGTGTGAGAGAGAGATCTGGAGAGTGAGAGTGATGTGTGAGTGAATGCAGAAATGAATGAAGAAGTGGTTTGTGTGTGTGTGTGTGTGTGTGTGTGTGTGTGTGTGTGTGAGATCGGGAGAGTGAGAGCAATGTGTGAATGAATGCAGATATGAATTAGGAAATGACTGTGTGTGTTTATGTGTGAGATCAGAAGAGTGAGAGGGATGTATGAATGAATGCAGGTATGAATGATGAAGTGACTGTGTGTGTGTATGTGTGAGATCAGAAGAGAGAGAGGCATGCATGAATGAATGCGTAAGTGGGTGTGTGGCATGTGGGTGTGAGATTGGGAGAGTGAGAGCGATGTATGAATGAATGCGTAAGTGGGTGTGTGGTGTGTAGGTGTGACAGTGAGAGCGATGTGTGAATGAATGCAGGTATGAATGAGGAAGTGACTGTGTGTGTGTGTTTGATCGGGAGAGAGTGAGAGCGATGTGTGAGTGAATGCAGGTATGAATGAGGAAGTGACTGTGTATGTGCGTGATTGGGAGAGCAAGAGTGATGTGTGAGTGAATGCAGGTATGAATGAGGAAGGGACTACGACTGTCTGAGAAATCGGAAAAGAGTGAGAGTGATGTGGGTGAGTGAATGCGTGCATGAATGCAAAAGAGACTGTGTGTGTGTGTGTGTGTGTGTGTGTGTGTGTGTGTGTGTGTGTGTGTGTGTGTGTGTGTGTGTGTGTGTGTGTGTGTGTGTGTGTGTGTGTGTGTGTGTGTGTGTCATGGGGGTGAGAGTGAAGAGTGAGAGTGATCCCTGGCAGCAGTAGCAATGAGGTCTGTGTAAGTCTGGACCATACCACTGGACACATACCTCTCACCCTCTTAGATCAAGAAATCTGGACAAAGCCAAAAATAGTGGGGGTGCAAAGGCACAAAAATAGGGACACTTTTAAGTACTGTTCTCACAAACTTAGAAAGTTGATAGAAATGCAGATTTTGCATTAGAAGGGTATGAAGTATTAAACTCAACTGTCTGTCATTATTTTCTGACTTCAACCTCAATAATCTGCCAGTGATTTGCCAGAAAACAACAATTTTATGAAAAAAAGACCAAAAATATGAGGCAAAAATCTGGACATTTTGCAAAAATCTATACAGTTGAGAGGTATGCTGGACAGAGCTAAATAATAGGGACAGATTTAAAATATTGCTCTTATAAACTTAAAGTTATTAAGGTTGCCATTAAGTTTGCTTACCTCTCAACCATAGTAAATTAGTGTTATGCTGTTAAGCAGAATGTACACTTTTTTTGGTAATTGTCTTTTTATTGTACTTTTGGGCTTTTCTCCCCAGGTCTCCTAGTTCAGTCTGGCAGCCTCATTAAACAAATGTCAAATAAATAAATAAATAAATTAAATATGCACTTTATGTGCACCGCAGGGGGGGGGGGGGCACCTTGGGAAAACCTAGATTCAGCAAGGGAGCCGAGAATCGAAAAAGTTTGGGAACCACTGCCATAGCAGTAACAACTTTGCTTAACCACAAAAGAACAGGTTTGTAGCATAACAGTACATGAGCTACCCCAAGAGCAGTGCAGCCTTGCTTATGCCATAACAGTAACTCTGCAATGGTTTCCCCCAAAATAACAGTATATGGCTGTTTGTGCCATCCAACCTGGCCTTCACTTGCTGGCAAATGCATATCATATAACTCCCAGTTAATATCTGCACACTTTTTAAGGCCAAGGTTATTGAATGCCTTACAAACTTGAATGTCTCACAATGCTGTCCAGATAACTGATGAAGTACTAAGTAACACAGATAAGTAAGACAAAGCTGTATATCTGCAAGCAGAATTCTAACAGGTTGTGTGATCAGTAAGTGTACAATACATCTAAATATAATAAAGAGGGTTTAAAGTACAAGTCACGGCTGAAGATCTCATAGCAGTGTACATTCTGATGCATTTGTTTGTGTGAACAATAACTTCAGTTCTTTGCTGCAAAGCTGTTTGTGTGGCAAAGAGGGCTAAGGCATCCATCCTGTTTTCTGAATCTGCAGAATTATCAAAGGATCAATCCGGTTCAATGGAAGTAACATTACGAAGAACAGTAACGGGCTTAATGATGGGTATGAGCAATCCCCTGTTAAATCTGAATTTAGACAAAGTAAATAGTGGTTTGCTGGTGAATTTAAATGCAGATACTGGCTTTGAAGCAAGAGAGGTCATTGTGCCCCTGTACTCTTCTCTTATCAGGCCAATGATTGAGTACAATGCCCCCAGTCCACCTGACTCTTATCAAGCCCAAACAAAGACCTCGACGTGGTAGAGGGAGATGTGGGTTTGGGGGGATCTCTCAGGGTTACCTCTAGGAGATCTCAGAGGCATAGTAAACCTAAACCTTGTAGTATTCTCAGTATTCTCATAGGCGATAAGCCACATACACTCTGGCTAGGCTTATAAATGCCCTAGGGCAGATAGCCTAGTACGAACCTATGAACCTATGAACCTAACAAGAGGTAAAGAATACGGCATATAGACTAAAATGACTACAATGGCACCGCTTCCATATGTAAGCCTGCCTGCATTATCAAATAAGACCGAGGGGTTTACGAGTAAAATGTATGTCTAGCTACAACAATACATATCCGGACCTGTTGACGCAGTGCAAAAAATCAACCTAGACTCAAGCTTCCAGTATATGAAGCTACTTATTGAATTTTTCAAGCCTCAGGAAGAAGAAGTTTCTAGGCTAATAGCGAATAAACAAAAATAATTTGAAAGCATGGATTTATCTGAATCAAATCTAATGAAGCTGGAGAGTTTGCAAAATACATTGGACATCTATGATGCTAAACTAAAAAGTATAAAAAGCCACAAATTATCTAGAGACTATAAACATTTCAAAAATGGCCATGTTTTTGAATGGCCAAAGGAACAGGTTACTGATAGTGGTATCAGTAGTAACACTAGTGGCAATAATAAGATGCAACCCTATTTGAAGGCTACAGAAGAGAAGCAAACATATACATCATATAAGAAAATGGGTAGCAATCAACATCAGCTTGTAGTACAAGCAGAGATACACTCTGAGGAAACTTCTAACCCAAGGCAAGGAGTTTTAATTGGCAGTATGCGACAACAGGAAGAGGAAATTGTGAGAGGCAAAGATAAATTGTTAGAAGTAACGAATGATAAATCAGAAGTAACAGCTGATCCAATGACTCTTGTAGGAACTATATCTAAGAAGGGAGCCACTCATTTACCCATCTTCCAACAGCTTCCTTTTTTAATTCAAATGAGCAATCCCTGAGCTCCTAGAACTGTGAGCAGAGGCAGGGAAAAGAAAAAAAGGAAAGTGTATTGAATGAGAATGCTAGTTCTATAGTAATAAACATCTCTGATAGTCAATTGACAAAGAACCAAGGGTGTATTCTTGAAAAACATTTGAACTTTATACCATCTATACAGTCTCGTTTGAATGAATTCATAATAGACCGTAATGCTTTGCAAGGAACATTACTTTAAAACATATATTTGGCAATGAGAAAGTGGAAACATCAAGTAATGGGAAACAATATAAAAAAATGAGTACGTTTGTGCCACTTAACCACCCTACTGTAGATATGTTTATACACTTATGTGACAATGAAATAGCTGCTCAGAGAGAAGTAGGAAGGGCCAAACATTTCTTTAATTTAAGCTATGGTGAACGTCTTGTATTGGCTGAATTACAGAAAAGGACAGATATAATAATAAAACCAGCAGACAAAGGTGATGCGCTGGTGGTGATGAATTCATGTGATTATGTTAGGAAGATGGAAGAAATATTGAGTGATAGGAATACTTATGTTATGATCAGCAAAAAGGATGTAGATATACTGATACTAAATGTACAAGATGTATTATATGAGAAATTGATGTGTAGATGTATTAACAAAGAGCTATATGATTTTTTTGAAGTAGCTTTTCCCACTGTACCTGTCATAAGTGGATTACCAAAGATCCACAAAGATTGCTTTGATCTGCCCATGAGCCCCATAGTGGCAGGTAGAGGGTGGATAACTGAGCCACATTACATCTATCTAGAAGGTGAGCTTAAAAATTTACCTGCAGCAAAGAAAGTTTTAAAAGACTCAGCACAATTCTTAAGGCAACTGTTTGACATAATAGAACTGAGAGAGTCTTATGAAGGGCTTTTATTGGTCAGAATGGATGTGAACAGTTTATTTACATGTATTCCGAATTAGCATGGAATAAAGGGTATACGAGATTATGCTAATCATGAACTGGTGGATGTTGATCTTCTATGTAGCCTTTTAGAGTTAGTGCTAGAGAATGATGTCTTTATATATGGGAATAAGCACTACTGGCAGAAACGCGAGTAGCCATGAGCACCCCTGTGCAAACATCTATGTGAACCTTGCTTTGGTGCGAAGGGAAGAGCAGTGGTTTGCAGATGAAAGAATAGATGGAAAGGACAATTTATTCTATAATAGATTTGTGGATGATGTTTTCCTTCTGTGGGAAAGGAACAAAGCTACACTAAATGAGTTTGTCGACTTCTTATTGAGTACAACCACATTTCTGAAATTTGATGTTAACTCATCTGATAAAGAGATTGAGTACCTAGATGTGAAGGTACATCTGGGGACCAACAGGCATTGATACTGCATTGTACAGAAAACATATGTGGTGCAACCATATGTTGCACTCGACCAGTATGCAGGTATGCATCCTAGGCATATTTTCAGGAATATAGTGGATAATCAAATGATACATATCTCAAAGTTATGTGCCAAAGAGGAAACTTTCCTGAAGGAACATAAGGAACTACTAAAAAACTTTGAAGAGACAGGTTATACTGAAAAAGCCATTAGGACGAAGACTGTGAAAGTAAGTGAGTTGAGATCTACTAAAGGGAGACTTTACTATTCTAAGTATCAAAACTATGAGCAAACAAGTCCCACAGTACCAACTACAAATAAAGTAAGATGCACATTAACTTATAGTACTGATAATAAGATATGTGATGTCATCAAAAGTATTGGCTAGTATTGACTTCTGATGCCAAAATAAAATAAATTGTTGGTGACAATCCCAGCTTTGCTTTCACAAATAAGAAAAGCCTGAAAAGGCTGTTATGCCACAAGGACGGTATCAATAAAGGAGCAAGCAATGCTGCGTATACATGTAAAGGCACTTGGAAATGTGGCTGCTGTAAGGCTTGCAATTTGATTAATACAAGCAACATTTTCAAACATCTGAAAACAGGAAAATGCTATAGCTTACGAAGTGGGGCCACTTGTACCACCAGAAATGTGATCTATATCACTACATGCTCTCTTTGCTCAGCCTATTATATAGGAAAAACAAATAGAATGCTAAAAGAGCATATCCTATGGCATTTATCTTATATAAGGAATAAGTAGGTACAAATTCCTTCTATTCACATGTGAAGCTTAATAACAAACATTCGTTCAACTTTATGTTCATCTCTGTTGTAAAAGAAACATCGAGAGGAGGTGACTTGTAGAATAGAATGGAGGCAGAAGAACTCAAATGGATAATAGACCTAAGGGCAGATTACCCTCCAGGCTTGAATGGAATGGTACCGTTGAAACCAATTCGAAAGAACGTGGACTAAATGGGAGGCGATTGCAATAGCTTTAACATTACTGGCCCAAACTACGGGAGTATTCATTTAAGTGACAACTACTTTGGGGAATGCTTCATATGAATGATAGCTATTATGAGGAAGTGATATAAATTGAAGGAGTGGTCCTTTGTGTGACAACTACTGCATGAGGAAGCGATGCAATGGTTTCAAAAGATCGTGATTGGTTTATCCAAGTTTTTATACATTCAGTTTTAGTCTCAGAAAACAGGATCTGAAGAAGGCTAAGGCCAAAAGTGCTTGTTTTACTACTTATTAGATTGGTGTTGTTGCATTAAAGTTTTTATGTGAATTCTGTGCTTTGTTCATGGTGGTACATTCAACTGTTGTTTTCCGAATCTGCAGTGGTGTGAGAGTTCAAATCCTGAACTATGTAGAAATATCTGATGAGAAGTATCATTTTGTTAAGCAATAACCCATGCTTCGGTGTGGGTAATGCTGGATTTACCCACGGTTGGTGTGGTTTGGTTATGAGGGTGAAGCCTGAGTGACCAAACAAAGATAACTGTGGGTAAATCCAGCATTACCCACACCCAGAAGTGGGTTATTGCTATTATATAATGACATTATTTAAGAAATAAAAATACTTACTTTTCTTAAATAATGGCATTATATAATGCCTCTGTGCTGCCCTTCCGCAGCTGTCTGGTATTCTGTGGCAGTTCTGATGTACTGCGCATGCGTATGCTTATGCAGTACATCAGAGCTGTGTGTGGAAGCAACGGAGAAAGGACGATCTCCGTTGCTTTTTTAAAAGTGTCTCGCTATATTAAAAGAGTTTAACATAGTGAGATAGCTTTAAAAAAAGCAACAGAGAAAGGAAGATCTCTGTTGCTTTTTGTTTTAAGATATCTCGCTATGTTAAACTCATTTAACATAGCAAGATTACAGCAACAGAGCTCTTCCATTCTCCATTGCTACCAAAAACACAAAATAATCAAGACTTATACTAATGGAAAAAGTCCGGGCGACCGGACCTTTTCCATTAGTATATGTCAGATTTACAATGGGCACACTGACCAATCAGCGTGCACGTATTGGAATATTAAAGGGGGGTTCATTGTATAATATTATATATGTCCTACCTTGGTATTGCTTAGTTCACATATGTCTCCCTTTCCATTTGTTTTCCTACCTTTCTTTTGTTTTATTCCACTGGTTTTGTGACACACCACATAGCACAAACACAAATAACTGCAGATTTGGCTGTGTTTATATAACTTGGGCAAATTGTGGCATTGCTAAAACCAGACCATCTAGGAAGCAGACAGGCAGACACAGAAACTGGATACATTCAATAAATGCTTTTGGTTATCGTGAAAACCTGGCATGGAGTAACTGTCACATATTTGCAATGCATCTCACATTTGTGCACTGCTTACCTACATGCAAACAGCTGTATCACATGCATATATTTATTAATGATAGCGCATATCTGCTGCATACCTTTCAACTCTTTAGATTTTTGTAGAATGTCCTGATTTTTGTATCACATTTTTGCCATGCTCTTCATAAAAGTTGGTGTTCTGGCAAATAATTTGAAAATACTTGAGAACTGAAGCCAGAAAACAATGACAGACATTTGAATTTCAAAACTCCTACCCTTCAGACAACTCACATTAATGCAAAACATGTTAAGTTTGTAAGAGCAGTAGGCAAAACATCCCTGTGTGTGGTCCTTATTCAACCCAATATGTATGGCTTTGGCCAGATTTCTTGCTATAAAAGGTTGAGAGGTATGGCCCAATGTGCTATGGAAATTTATATACAGTATGATGCTGTCTGATTTAAGTTCATGTGTTGGCCACACATCCACAAGCATTACAACCCCAGGCCCTCAGTTTATTTTTTACACACACATATATCAACCACATGACAAAGTCTACTTTATAATGTTTCAAGCTCCCTCATGGACAGTGCCAGTTGGTGCTGCTCACAACCTTGCACTGCTAAACTCAAACATCCAGATATGTTCAATAAGAGTACTTGTGTTTTTATATAGCTAGGCCTCTAAGCAGCCTAGTGCTATTAGGCTATAAGCCTCATATATGCCTATGCAGACCTCCCAAGCTGTTGTTCCTCACATGGCCTGCTGATGTCATCTACTATAAGTTCATCTACACTGCTGTATAAGTCAGATTTGTTCCATGGCATGTGTGTTAAGTACTGCATTCTGTAGTCTGTGTACTTAAATAGACAGGGGTTCTGTTCTCACTTCAGTTGACTATGCATGTGTGTGTGTGTGTGTGTGTGTGTGTGTGTGTGTGTGTGTGTGTGTGTGTGTGTGTGTGTGTGTGTGTGTGTGTGTTTCTAGTCAGCAGAATAGAAGTGCTATCCTACACTTACTTCTCCAATGGCATGGCTGGCCATTTTTTTGATAGCTGCTTATCCCTACGCATTCATTCTGTACCAGCCTCCCAAGCTGTTGTCTCTCACAGAGCCTGCTAATGTCGTCTATTATGTGTTCACCTGCACTCCTGTAGAAGTCCAACTTGTGCTGTGACATGTGAGTTAGGTACTGTGTTCTGTAGTCTGTTTACTTAGATAAGTAGGGGTTCTAATCTCACTGCGGTCAACTGGTGAGTGTGACTCAAGGCAGCAGTGTATAAGTGGTATCCTACAGTTACATCTCCATTGGCGTGGCTGGCCATTTTTTGATAGCTGCTCATCCCTGTTGTCTAACACAGGGTCTGCTAATGCAATCTGCTATGAGTTCCCTTGCACTCCTGTATAAGTCTGATTTGTGCTGTGGTGCATGCATTAAGTACTATGTTCTGTACGCTGTGTACTTACATATGTAAGGGTTCTATTCTCACTGCAGTCAACTATGTGTGTGTGTCTCTTTGTATGAGTGAGGTGTAACTTGATATTACAGAAAGCATTTTACACCAACAGGTGGGACACATATCTTGTCCTTAACAGACACGGTTGATGCCATCAGCTATAAAGGGTTGTCTGACACACTGCAAGTCAGACTTGTGCCATTGTGCATGTGTTACATTCAGTGTTCTGTACTCTGTGTACCTAGATAGGTAGGGGTTATGTTCTCACTGCA
Source organism: Protopterus annectens (assembly GCF_019279795.1). Taxonomy (NCBI): domain Eukaryota; kingdom Metazoa; phylum Chordata; order Ceratodontiformes; family Protopteridae; genus Protopterus; species Protopterus annectens. The sequence goes on along the minus strand of NC_056741.1, from coordinate 581,353,037 downwards.
GTCAAGTGTGTCTGTATGTGTGTGTGTGTGTGTGTGTGTGTGTGTGTGTGTGTGTGTGTGTGTGTGTGTGTGTGTGTGTGTGTGTGTGTGTGTGTGTGTGTGTGTGTGTGTGTGTGTGCATGCATGCATGTGTGTCTCTGTTTTTGTAAGTGAGTTGTAACTTGATGTTACAGACAATATTTTACACTAGCAGGTGGGACACTTTTAGTCCCATATGTTCAACAGACAATGCTAATGTCATTGGCTATATCAGGGTATTGTATATGCAGGTATCTCACCACGGAATGATCAGACAGTAACCTGGGTGTCAGGCTGACATCACATCATGTGATACAAGACAGATTATAGTGGCATGTGTTTCCATCTGTATACATACGTCATGGCATGGTTTGTAGGCTTTGTATTAGCTTGATGAGAAAGCTTTGTGGGGTGTCCTGCAGATGCATGTTTCTAGTGAGCTACATGCAACAGAGAGAATAATACTGTACTGTTCTGATGAGATTATAGTACAGTGCTGTCATGCAATCCAGAGATCTGAATGTGATGGCCTGACTTATGATGTGTACCATAAGTTTGTACTGGGTAATCATTAAAGAGAAAAGCTAGAAAGTAATGAGATACATTGCAGTTGTTGACGTCACAACTCTTACAAGTGAATACACTATAAAGTAGTGAAATGATGATGCTATCCACTGTACAACGTGACAAAGCAAATCTAATTCACAGGTACAAATATCATTTAAACAACACAAATGCAGATATACTAAACAATAATATAGCTAAGCATCCTGTGCATCAGACACAAAGCTTTAGTTTCCCTGAATATAAAAGAGAGAAATCAGGGATATGGCACAGTTATCATCACTTGCACAGAGTGTTGTGGGGAGAGGCAGGAGGCTTAGGCTGACAACAAAGGTTGTTGAGTGTATGTGAGTAAGAACAGGGAAGCAGGCAGACTAAACCATGTAACTGTTGTGTGTGTATCTGTAGGGGTCCCCCATGTGAAATTGGTGTGTGACAATGTGCATGAACACAGCCAAGCTCAGTGCTAGCTCTATGTCTTGGTATGTTGGACAGGTGTGAGCTGTGGATGGTAGAGTTGTCAGTTCATCATTATCACTGTCAACCAAGAGACCTGGTTCTGCCAGGAGATGCACTGGCAGCTCCACGCCCAAGGTCAGATGCAGTGCTACTACCTGAATGTGACTGTTATCTGCTGGACATGCTACCTTCATCGGAACACCCAGGAGCATAACCCCATGGCCTGCCACTTCTAGGTGTGGGCAGCATAATTCCTGATGGAACAAAGGAAGCATTGCTACTATGGGAGCGTGATCGGGCACAGCCATGTTGGGTAGAAGTGGATGGTGTGGCTGACCTACACCCACGTGGATGATGTCCCCCTCCCAGCAGATGTGTCACCACAGACACTGCACAGCCCATGATATAAACTCCTTGTTCCATCACAGACACTCCATGTTCCAACGTGTCATTCAACTAATCCACTGAATTGGCTACATGCTGGAAGCAGTCATGGATGTCAGACTGTGCCACATCTAGACCTCTGAGCATTTGTCTGGTGCTCCTTTGAGAATATGTCTTGTGACACCATGATGGCTCAAAACATCTGTTGAGAGACACAGGAAGAGACACCTGCACCAGGTGGAGGAGGGACAGCAGGCCTCCTCCAAGCACCCCTATCAACCTTCTGTGTGACATTTCTTCAACACTTTGGCTATGGACAGATTCAACAGGCACTGAAACCACAGTAGCCACACTCCCTGATCAATATCCTCGTTCCCAACCTGTCCAATATCTCTGGCCTCAGTGGACTGGGTAGGCATAGGCCTACTGGCTGTTTCCTGGGAAAATGAAGGGGGTCACTGCATGTCAACCTCTGTGACAAATTCAACCTCTGCACTCTCCAACTGTGCCTCAGTTTGGCCACCATCATCACCAGTGTCTGTTGAGACACTGACATCAAGTGTCAGACTGCCCACACGCCCACTGTAATGCTCACCTGTGATAAAAAGGGATGAATGCAGTATTACATTAATACCTGCACTACTATGGTGCAATATATGCTAAAAAGAAGTACACTGCTGTCACTATTACAGATAGTCCAGCAATAAACACAACAGGCCTAAGAGAACACATATCTTGAAATTTATCTGCAGTACTGACATAAATGTATTAGGCTTACCATCTGCAGGAGGCCTGCATCCCTGTATTCCTGATGACCCTGAAATAAGTAAAGCAGAGTTTATGGCAACATCATAACATTTAACAGTAAAATAGGGGGTAATACATTTACACCTCCATATTTTAGTACCTCACATGTCAACAAGAATGTGGCTGACAACTTCAAATTATGTTTATAAATGTAGAAATCCTAAATCCATCCACACAACAAACAACTGACACAGACATATATACATTATTGAAATTATTGCACTATGCCACAGTATACTAATACTCATCTAACAAAACATACCCAGAAGCTTCTCTTGGGATGCAGGAGTTGTGCCCACATCCAGAACATACTGTGCCATGGATTGCCTGGAGATGTTCTGGGTGGTAATTCTCACCAGGAATTCCTTAGTGGCATTGAGAGGGGGTTCAGCAGAAGGGCCTCCACCTGTGACTTGATGATTGCGTGCTACATGCAGCAGTTACTATATCTATGGCTCTATGAAACACCTGCTCATATGTGTGACTGTGTCACCCAACGGTGTTAATGTTGGCCACTAATTCATCCCAGAGAGCTGTACACTCAGCCATATTGGCCCATCCCTGGACAGCAGCACAGCAGCATGTTGCCTTAAGGCATCAATTATCAGATTATTCTCTGCAATTGTAAATGGGGACCTACAATGAGCAGACATATTGTGTCCTACAAGACAAAAGAATGATAATGCATGAGGATCACATAAATGCAACTTAACTGTTTACAGATAAAGCAGTAAAGGAAGGTTGTCAGTATTACCCCCTGAATAAACATGAAAGAGTCTGCATATTTCAAAAAATAACAATATGGAGGGTGCAAAACAAGGAGACTAACAAGAGAAACATATCCTTGTTTGTGCCATACCACTAAGTAAAATATCCACCCAAAATAACAGTCTAGTCTGGTTAATGCCCTGCCAGTAACTCATCTTTGTTCCCCCCAAACAAAATGGAATGCTAAGTACCCATTGTGCTAACAAAACATCTTTGAAACAGTAAAAGTGCTATCAAAACACCTGTCCATGTAACATGTACATATTTATAACACAACATTCCATTTTCAGGTATTCTCAGTGTTGCGTATCTATGAAATGACTTGACAATGAAGGTCATGCCATTATTACACTTCTAAGTAATGCATACAGATTAAAGCATACAAGTCATTACTCCACATTTATTCTTAACTGCATTCCAGCATATGCATTATGTACATATCAAAATGGGAACATACCTGCCGGAGTGCAATACTCCTTTTTAGAGATATACTTTAGGGAAATATGGCTGTCTTAGTGAGTTAAACAATGTACTATGCTCAGCATCATTTTGGCCTTTTTAATGGAGTATGTTAATAATGGATTGCATCTGTCTTAGTATGTGCTCCAGAGATGCTAATTACTGCATAGGCAGGTGAATTCCATGGTAATCAACCACTACTGTGAAACTATTCGACAAGATATCCATGCCCAATCCATGCTGGTTTTTCCTAGGGATTTCACAAAGTGTGGAGTACAGACACAGCATTTACGAGGTAAGTCCTGAACATGTACTATAATATATAATACCATTATGGCATATACTTGTATTTTATCATGTGGTACAGTAGGGAGAAGTCAAGTAACATGTGACAGCAGAGAGTTATTTCACTTGTATGTGTCCGCTAGAAAGTAGAAGTCTTCAGCCATGCAAGATTCATACATTCATAACTCTCCAAAGTACTGGTGATCAATGCATAGCCTCAGTTTAGCATCATATGTTTGTAATGAAATATCTTTACATAGAGATGTTATGCCATAACACAAACTCATCTTGGCCTTCCCCCTCGAAAGAACAGTATACCCTTGCATGTGCCATAACAGGAATTCACCTTTGCTCTCACCACCAGCAAAACAATGTATGCTTTTTTGTGCCATCCAACTTGGCCTTCATTTGCTGACAACTGCATATCATACTATTCTCAGTTAATATACACACACAGTGTAAGGTAAATGAGGTAGACTGGCTTTCACACTGCATATCTCTGAATACTGGTCAAATAACTGTTGAATGACCAAGCAACACAGTTTGGTATAATTTCAAGCAATAGTCCTAACAGGTTGTGTGATCACTAAGTGCAGTATATCCAAATCTGTTTCATATAATACATGTATATATAACAGCTGATATATTTATATCAGTTAAAATACGTTGTGGAAGATTGTTGTGTGATGGATAACTTAAAGTTGTTTGCTGCCAAGCTGTTTGTGTGGCAAACAAGGATAAAGCACCCATCCTGTTTTCTGAAGGTGCATTGGAACGAGATTTGAAATCCAGACCTCTGCATACATACCTCCTGTGTAGCAACAAACTGTGTTCCCTTTTTTCTCCCTCTGTCTTACTTTAGTGGGTGATAGAGGGGCATAGTTTGCATGATGTGCCACTTAGCACAAATGGGTTTGGCTATGCTAATCAGTTTTGCATGCAGAGAGGCATTTCACAAATTGGACAACTGGACCACACAGGTAGCAGACAGGACCCAGACAGCCAAAAAATAGAAACTGGATGCTTTCTATTAATGTAATTGTGCATCACATAAGCCTGCTAAACACTGTGGTACTGCAGTTAACAGTGAGAACTTAATAATGAATACTAACTTAGGGGATGTTATGTAAATTGCTCTGTGGCAGCAGGTGTTAAGTCTATATGGTCCTGGGTTTGAGTACAATGTATACAGTCTTTGTTTTACTGTTGTGACATTGCAGTATTTTGCAATGAACTGACACATAGAGAAGGGATTTCCCAGCTTTCCTTGGCAATAGCTGTCAGGGCAGGACTAACATCCATATGGTCCAGGGTTTGAATACAGTGTATGCCATTCATTTTTAATGTTGTCCCAATTCACATTATAATCAGTCTCACTTATAGTAGTTGACCTAGTGTAGCTTATATAATATTTATATGACTTAAGACTGACATAGTAATATTGTGTCAGTTATGTAATGACTTATTTATCTATGTATTATCTATTTAGTAGCAAAAGTTTGACTGTGGGTATAATGTCTACTATTTTCAGAGAAGTATATTCCTGCTGTGTGGCTTGGCATGCACTTCCCATTGGACCAACACAGTTACAGATTTGCCAATATATCAAATGACATGGAAATTATATTAGTTTCCAAACTTCTGCATCATTTACCATCTCACAAACAAGTTGCACCCTTGCACCCTGTTTGCATGATGGTAAGTGACACTCAGGTTTTTCAAATGTTGCCAAATCAAAAAGTGCTCCCTCTAAGTAAATGTGATACATAAAATTGGCAAGAAAATATCATTCTACATTGGTCTTGCTCTATAACAGACATGCAAGGCATTTCTGGAGAGGTTTCAAGATTTAGGGCTCAGTGGTGGGGTGTCCAGGAGTCCAAAGTGTTTGTTGGATTCCTAGTGAATGAACATGGGGTCCGCCTCCTGCAGAGGAACTATCATGGCTCACAATCAAGGACAGAGGCATGGAATGGTCTGGCCCAGGCCTGACCAGTGCTACTAGTATCCCCACACTGGTGAACAGTGTAGGAACCACTACTGAGACCTCAGGATGAGGAGGAGGGTTACCCTCAGCCATTGGATTGAGGAATAACATACAAGGCCATGTCAAACCCTGAGCTGTTGGACATGCTCCACTTAAAGAAATCCCAGTCCCTCAGAGCCACATGCTCCAGAGATCTAAACCTTGTTATCACAATGAACAAAACATGCAGGAGGGATAAGTTTCTGACCCAGAGACTCCCCATACTCTGGAATAGACTGCCCATACATGTCAAGCAGAGTCCTCTTTGGCACTCTTCAAAAGGAACCTTGATGATTGGATGGGAGATAGGAAATTCACCCCGGGGATCACATCAGTCACCCTGTTAGACAGGGGTCCAGGGAAGTAAATATTGTGGGAAGAAATATCCAGGGAATTGTTATGGCTAGGCTTGTATAGGCCTTAGGGCGATAGCCTAGTACCAACCTTTGAACCTATGAACCTATGAATGTCAGACTGGTTGCACTCCACAGATGTATAAGTATAACTTTCAGGCATTACTTCTAATAGCTTAAAGCTGCATCTAGTCAGGCTTGGTATTCATAATGGTATTTTGTTCTGTTCTTTTTTTCCACAGCTGAGGCAGATCACAATCTTAATGTTGGAGCCCATGAAAGTTGATTGGCATGGATGTGAGCAGCATGTGGTCTGTCTGCATCACAACAGTACTGTTATTGTAGCATTAAAATTTCAAGACTGCTTTGTAATACCTCTAAACTGTACAGGTTTTGCAGAATGTTCAGACTGTTGCCTCATCATTTTGGTTTGTTTCTCATAAATTGTGTTTGCCTGACAAATCTTAGTCAAAGCACTGACATTTATGCCTCATACTTCATACCTTTCAGAACATCTGTGCTAATGCAAAGCTTGTTATTGTATCACTTTTCTAGGCTTGTAGAGCAATATGTTGAATGTGTTGCTAGTTGTGCACCTTTGTACCTCCATTATTTATTGCTTGGTCCACATTTTTGGCTGCAAGAGGTTGTGAGGTATGGGCTTAGTTGGTATGTAATCCAGTAATACCTGCCAGCTGTACAGATTTCCACACAATGTCCAGTCTTTGTATAGTTACAGATATAATTGTGGTTTTTAGTGAAATAATTGCAAAAAGGTTGAGGACTGACATCATTAAATAATGTCAGATGTGAGATTCAGACCACAGACCCTTCAGAAAAGTCATGCAAGCACAAAACATGTTACAGTATCACCTTAATACGTTTCTAAGCGTAAGTATGTAAGAGTCATCCCTATGTTTTGGATTTTGGCCCCCTATAACATATGACTTTGTCTACATTTATTGCTGTAAGAGTTTGAGACCCATGAATACAGTACTATAAAATGGAGAATGCATCTCTCAACTGTAAAAGTAAAGTATGTTGCAATACTCTGTGGGAACACAGAACACTACAGTAGTAGAGAGTAGTCAGTAGTTTTGTGTTCATACATCACAATTACCAAATGAACAAGTACCATTATGTTTTCCTCGTTATTGAACTGCAACTGCAGATCTCTCTAGCAGTGGCAAAAAATGGCCTGCTGGAAAATGTAATTAGTAGAACTGGAGCCTGCATATGGACAATATATGCAGACATCAATGATTGCTGGCTGAAATCTGTAATAGTATGCATCTGTTATTAACTGAGTATTCAGAGACACTATAAAAAAGTTTGTGTACAATTTGTACTGTTTAAAGTAAGGTAACATGATAGAGTGAAATAATTGCATCACTGCTTTGTATGTCACTTATGATGTTGCTAATGTTCTCCCTTTTCCCCTCTCCCCATTCCTTATGTTCTTTTTTTTTTTTCATTTTTCCATAGCACAGTGGGGTAGACCTGTCCCAGGGGAGCCACCTGCCCCCACTCCATCAGCTACGACACCATGTCCCAGCACATCAGTGACACAAATTGGTAGCAGCCCCTCTGATGCCCCTGCACTACCTGGGCCTTCAGGTAGTTCTGCCCCACAGGATAGGCCGTGGTTCCCTCTGAGAGCAGTGGCAGAGGTGGTGATTTTATCATCCACAATGAACTGCCAGGGGTGGTGTGTAGGACTGTGCACACACAGTTGGTGCATGCCTACTCCAGGTGGAGACACTGCACTCCATCATTGTTCTGAATAACACAAGGAAACACAGACATCAGGCACTGCAGCCATCGGACTAGTGAGATGACAGTGATGACAGTCCACTGGGTGAGGACTTGATTCTCACTGTCTCCATACTTGACATCCATGGGCTCTTGATGTCTCCATCCTATCCCCAGCCATGGTGTTCACACCCTCTTGTGTCCTTCACCATCCCTGTGTTTTGTCTTGTATGTTCTGTCTGCCATTGCTTCCTCACCTACCCACCTTATTTTACCCACACATACCTAGGTCCCTACTCCAACAATCGTCTCTCTCTACCAAAAAGAAAAAAGGGGCACCTGTCCCCCCAAAAATATCTTCCCATACATAGCTCTCCATTTCACACACTTGTCTTCAAGACACCCTTGATTAGGTCCAATTCGCTATATGACATGATTGTGTTGTGATCACCTCTCTCTCTGGAGGGGACAGTCCAAATTCAGGTAATATTCTTCATATATCATCATGTTTTGCTGTTGCAGAAATGGATAGCTATGTTCTTTCCTACACCCTTCCTGCACATTCCTGCCTTCCTTTCACTTTGTTTTTCCCACTGCTTGCTCTCCATTTCACTACTTTCCTGTCTTCCCCATTGTCACTTTTGTGTTGGTACACGAATAAATGAGTCTTCATGGGTTCTGTTTAAGCAGTTTTATTCTAGAGGCGTATTGACTATGACTAAGCAACTTATTTACAAACTAACTGTTGTGATCATACATGCTCACTCACTGGCTGCTTCTGCAAAATGGCACTAGGGATTGCACGTGTCTGGAATTTATATGTGCACACAGCCTCGCATGCTTCTTAAAGACATAGCACACACATGTTACACTCTGATTTACACCCATTTCTTTTTCTTTAGAGAATCTGTGTGCAATGATGAGCATCACTTAATGATGCCTGCCTATGGCAAAAGCAATTACAGGTATTATATAAACCTGTATCTGATACCACTACCATGTTCCAAAAAAATGATGACACAGATACATAAGTATCCCAATTTATAATTTTTATTTACACTTAAAAGTATGTGAAACTGTTACATACACCTGTATTTGAACCCAGTACCATCTGAACCAAAGCAAGGTTGCATCAATGCATTAACAGATGGTGGTACAGAGTCAGTTGAATAGCAACTGCATTTTACACACTGAATAGAAAATTGCAGACTTCCCTGCTGTTGTATACACTTGCTACTTAACTGAATCTTTGGTTGCAGGTAGTAATTGACTTCAGGTAGTGATAAGTTCCTTTTTGGGGCCACACAGAACTGGTTCCAAATAAAGCTATAGCGAATACTATTCACTCTATTCTCATTTCTGTTATTTAATAAAATGTTTATTTGCCTAGTTTAGCAAGGCTATGCAATGCACAGCATGGTGCACACATGCTTTATAAAAACAAATAGAGAATTACACACTGAGGCTTTATAGAACATTAATGTCTATTATGCAATGATGCTTCATACACACAGTTAATGTTGAAAATATGATGTTGGTGATATAAGGAGCAAGCACTGGGGAGTACAAAAGGAAAATATAAGGATAAAATGTGACAGTTAATATTGACTGTATAAAATACACCTGCTAATGAACTGTGTCTGTCCAGAGATGTTAATGCAGTGTTGTTGGAAGCATAGGTTCATAGTTTCATAGGTAGTTACTAGGCTATCTGCCCGAAGGCATTTATAAGCCTAGCCAGAATGTGTTGGCTTTTGACACCCTCTTAGATTAGTTCCCTGTGCTTCTGTCCAGCAGAGCCATTGAAGTGATCCCTGGGGTAAACTTTCTGTTTCCCATCCACTCGTCAAGGTTTCTCTTGAAGAGGGTTAGCGAGGAGCTCCACCTAATGTAGATTGGAATCTTGTTCCAGAGCATGGGAAGTCTCTGGGACAGGAATCTATCCCTCCAGCACGTCCTATTTATTGTTGTGGTGAGGTTTAGATCCCTGGAGCATTTGGCTCGAAGGGATATGATTTTATTAAGGTGGAGCATGTCCATCAATTCTGGGTTGGACATGACCTTTTATGTCAGGCAGAGGTCACCTCTGAGTAGGGGGTATGCAACCAAGTACAGCTGGAGTTTCTTCAGTCGAGCTGCATAGGGCATCTGCTTGAGGCCAGTGGTCCTCTTGGTGAGGTACTTCTGTGGTCTTTCCAGTTGTTGCAGGTGTCTTATAAGGTACATCCTAAAGGGGGCATTGTACTCTATGATGGGTCTAATGAGTGATGCGTAGAGGGGCCCAATGACCTCTTTTGATCTGGATGCAAACCCTTTTGAGATTAGGTGGGCCACATAGAAGGATTTTCTAACCACTTTGGCAATGTGATTATCAAAGGAGAGGTTACGATCTACTTTGGTCTCCAGATCCCTTATTACATCTTCTGTATTAAGGAGGCTACCACCTATGTGGTAGTTTATGGGTACTTTGTTTTTTTCCAAAGGGGATGACTATGCACTTTTTGGCATTTAGCTCGAGGCCATGGTTTTGACACCAGGTATCTGTCTCAGTGAGACCCTTTTGGAGGATGTCTGTGTCAGCCGAAGAGTCAATTATAACCCATAGTTTGCAGTCATCTGTGAACTTGGTCAGCCATAGTCCTCCTGTGCTTGCCTGTACTTCTGAGAAGTATATGCCGAACAGGAGGGGTCCTAGGACTGAGCCCTGGGGAATGCCACTTGTACCTGGTTTAGAGACAGACCTAGCTCCCGTAACTCTTACCATATGGGTTCTGTCCATGAGCCAGTTGGCAACCCATCTCGTGGCATAGGGGTTTATGTTCAGGCTGGTGAGCTTGTCTATAACACTTGAGTGGGGAATGGTGTTGAAGGCCTTTGCAAGGTCTAGGTAGGCTGTGTACACTACCTTTCCCTCATCTATAGCCTTGGTAACTGTCTCAAAGAAGTCCACCAGGTTTAGGAGGCATGATCTGCCCTTAACAAAGGAGAACTGGGTAGGGTCCAGTGTTTGGAAGTTCCCAATGTCTCTGTTAATGAGATCTATGATGATGCACTCCATAGCTTTGCAGACCAAGCTAGTCAGGCTTATAGGGCGATAGTTCCCAGGGGCCGTTGTGGCTCCACCTTTGTGGAGTGGAATAACCATTGCTGTGCGCCACTCTGTGGGCACATTGCCTGTAGAGAGGCTGAGTTTAAACAGTGTGTTTAGGTGAGGGGTTAGTTCATCTTTGAGCTCATGTAGGACGCAGCCTGGGGCACTGTCCGGTCCCATTGATGCTGTGTTTTTGGCTTTGGAGAGGGCTGTTTTAACCTGAGTGGCTGTGATTTCAGAGGCACTACATTCTTCTGGTATATTTATGAGTCCTTTTGGGGGTGGGGGGTGAAGTTTGCACTGAACCTGTCTGCCAGGATGTTGGCTATATCTGTCGGTTCAGTGAACTTTATGCCATTCTGCACTAACTCCGAGCAGATCTGAGAATTGCCACTTAGTTTCTTGACATAATTAAAGAATGCCTTGTGGTTATCTTTGGAGTCCTTGGCAATTTTTCTTTCGAAGCTAGCCTTGGATGATTTTATGAGGGAACGTAGTTTCTTGCTGATACTGATCAAGAATGTCTTCCCTTCTTGGGATTTTACTCTTTTCTGAACTAGTTTCCTCCTTCTATTGTATAGCTTGTTTACGCCAGGGGTCCACCAGACTGGTTTCCTTTTCTTGGAGGAGTGAGTCTTAGTTTTGTTTGGGATAGCACAATCCATGCATTCTTGTAGGTGCCCATAGAGTGCATTAGTAAAGGATTTTGCAGCTTGGACAGCACTATCCTTTAGCATCGGGGCTTTGAAACTTCCCACCTCGGTCTTAAATAACATGAAGTTTGCTTTTGAATAGTTTTTCATGGTGGTTTCTTTGACCGGGGGTGGTGGCGGAATGTGGATATCCAAAGTGATTAGTTTATGGTTAGATCTAACCAACAAGGGGTTCACCTCTGGTGTGGAACACCGGTCGCCCATGTTGGTGATGACCAGATCCAATATGTTGTCACCTCTTGTGGGGGGTGTTGACCAGTTGATCCAGAGCATTTGAGTTTATAAATTCTAGGAAATGTTGGGCAAGGGAGTTTGCACTTGAGTAGTTCTCCCAGTTAATGTTTGGGTAATTTAAATCACCCAATATCAGGGTGTTTGGTAGGACCTTTATGTTTCCCAGTGTTTCCAGGAATGAGGAGTGGGGGTCCTGGGACATGGTGGATGATCTGTAGCAAGCTATAATTTGAACAGCAGTTTTGCCCATTGTTAGTTGCACGTGGATGATCTCTGAAGCATTGTGCTGTGCCACTAACTTGGAGGTGTGGGTATCCTTGATGAATATGGATACTCCCCCACCTTTTGTATTTCAGTCTGGGTTTTGTGGCCGAAATGTATGGTATGAGTTGTAGCCTGGTAGTGCTGGGGTGCTCTCTGGAGCCTTAAACCAGGTTTCTGTTAATGCACATATATCGATTTTCTCCATACTGAGGAGTGCCTCGAGTGCATGCATTTTGAGGTTTAGACTTCTGACGTTGAGTAGCATTACCCTCAGTTTTTGGTTACTTGTGCTATTTATGGTCGTGGGTTTGTCTTTTGAGCCTTGCCTAAAAATGGCACTATGGGGGTGGCAAAAGCCTTGGCCAGTATTCGAAAGCCTAAGGGTGACAGGTGTAAGCCATCTCTAGTGAAGCAGTGTGGCTTGTCAAGCATGTCATCCCAGGCTGACAGACACTGGATCCCCTTTGAATGACACCAGAAGCTTAGCCAATTGTTGAATTGATAATTTTTTCTCTATACCATGGTATCATTCTTGGTGAGGGCAGGATGCTACTCAGGGTCAGGGTCATGCTGGCCTGGGCTATGTGATCAGAGAACTCCTCCATGTCTCTTTTCATGTAGTCCAGGGAGGTACAGCTCAGGTCATTCACACTGACATGGACAATGACAGAGTCATGTTTGTACTTGTTCTGGAGTGCTTGTGTTATGTGGGGGATCCTGGCACCCGACAGGCAGCTAACAGTAACCTTCTCCTTGTTCAGCCTAGTGAGTGGGACATCAGTGTGCCTGACTATAGAGTCACCTATTACTAGTATGTTGGGTATGTTATTTTTCCTTAAGGTCTATGATTGTGTGGCACACTGGTTTTGTGAAGTATGTGTTTCATGGTTTGTGTTGGGGGTGGAGGTTGCTTGGATGTCTGCTTTGGATGTCTCTGTTGCTTTTGCAGATTTTTTATTTAGAGCCTCCGAGTATGTTTTCATGTATTTATGTGTGTTTTTTGCCAGTGCTGGTTTCATAGGTCTATATGAGACTGGTGGTGTGATGCAAGTAATTCCCTTCTCCTCTTGACTGCCTGGTCCAGTCCTGGGTTGAGAGAGCTTAGCCTCCAGTTTGGCTGTATAACTGCATCTCTCGCATGTATTAGTGTGTGGTGGAAGGAGGAGAGGGCTGTCTGTGTACATGAGGCAATTGTAACATTGCCTCAAAAATCCCAGATTCAGCAGTTGGACTGGAGAGTACACCTGAAACTGCCCTTTGGACATGCCTGGATAGGCACTGTGAACTGCTTTACTGATTGGCTTGTAAGGTCGAATAGAGAGCCTTGTCCTTCTCTACAGTATAGGGGGTTGTAGTGCTAAGGTTTATTAGTATGAGTTTTGAGCAAGTGCCAGGATGAGAAGTGAATGGTTTGAGTGCTTAAGTTGAAGGTTTGTCTAGTTCCAAGGGAAAATTTGAAGATTAGACTTTGCGGAGCCGGGAATAGTTATACCCTAGCTAACTGGCGCTGCCTGGCACTCAAAATCATGCAAATGCGGGTTTTATACCAGGGAAATGAAAGAGATAGAAATTAGCCCAAAATGGCCAATAAACTACTAATTTCTGGGCTGATGGTACTGGGTTTGAAATGGGGTGTAGGCATTAATTTTACAAGTGTGTATGATAATTTTACATATATTTACTGACTTTTACCATTGCTTAGTGATGCTTTGCACTGTGCACCATTGTGTACTGATTCTTTAAAGTAAAGAAATAGGGAAGATAGGACAGTGATGAAACAGGGGACAAGCAGGGGGAAAACAAAGTGAAAGGAGGGCAGAAATGTGCAGGAAAGGTGTAGGAAAGAACTATAGCTATCCATTTTTTCAACAGTAAAAACTAATCAGATGTATACATGTCACCTTCAGAGACAGAGGTGACAACATCATAATCATGTTATATAACCAACTAGACTAACTCAAGTTTGTCAAGTAGACATGTGTACGCAATGGAGAGCTATGTATGGGAAGTTTTCTTTTTTTTTTTTGGGACAGGTGCTCTTTTTTATTTTTTATTCATTTTTTTTGGTGAGAGAGGAATGTTGGGGAAGAGACATAGACATATCTGGGGCAAGCAAGTTGATAAGGTGAAAGAGCAATTGCTGACAGACAGGGCATACAAGACAAGAGACAAGGAGGATGAACACCATGGTTGGGGTGAGGGTGGGGAAATCAAGGTCTCATGGATGTCAGTATGGGTGATAGTGAGAACTAAGTCCTCACCCAGTGGACTGTCACCACTGTCCTCTCACTGTGCCACTGGCTGCAGTGCCTGATGTGTATGTCTTTAATGGGCACTTGGTACCAGAACAGAGAGCAGTTACTCCATCCAGCAAAGATGTGTGTCCACTGTGTGGTGCACAGTCCTACACACCATACCTGGTAACTCATTCTGGGTGGTAAATGCACCTCCTCTACCACTGATCCCAGAGGGGACTGCAGGTCTATCCCCTGGGGCAGAGCTAAATGTGGGCCCAGGTAGCACAGGGGTTGCAGAGAGGGTGCTGCCAGGCTGCAGCCCAGACATGCTGGGCCTTGGTGTTGTAGCCAGTGGAGTGAGAGTAGGAGGATCATGTGGGACCTGCCTACCCTGCTATGCTGTATTAATAAAACATATTAAAATGTAATTATAAAATACAAAAAAACCCCAAATGAAAAAAAAATTAGAAACATAAAAAATAAATAGATGAACAAAGTAAAACAAAAATTAAATATAATAATAACAATAACAGCAAAACAAATTTATATAACAACAAATACAAGCACGATTAGAAATAATAAATTAAAACAAAGACATGCAAAATTATTCATAATAACAACAAAATGAAAACAAATTTATTTATTATTTATTTATTTTACATTTGTTAACCGGGGGTGTCTGACTGAGCCAAAAAGGCCCTTTTTCAGCAGAGGCCTGGGGAGAAAAGCTCCACAAAGAAAAAATTACAGACACATTTAGTTATTTAGACATGATCAGTATACATACAAATTACAAGAGACATGTTTTTACAGTGGTATGCAGCACATAGTTACAGTGGAGAGAACAAACAAAAAATATTAATTTTAAAAATAAAGGTAATTAATAGATTTGTGGTGTACAGCTGAAATTTGGAACATAGGTAGAATACATCCATAGTACACAGGTACAGTACAAACATTGTAGATTAGCCAGTGTTTGTGAGTAAGATTGAAAACTATTATCAAGTGCTCTAGATTTAGTATGTATATGTTATCCGCTTTCACTAGCCTGGGGAGCAATCATGGCACTGCCAACTTTGCTTGAGATGTTGCCTGATGAGGTCTTTAAAGGATGCTTTGGATGATGTGTTTTGAATGCTAGTAGGGACAGAGTTCCATTTTTTAGCCACTGAACTACTATATAATGCATCTCCAAAGCTATTGTAGCTGTTGGTGACTTCTAGTAGTAGTTTGCTTGATGATCTAAGAGGCCTTTTGGCTGAGTGATGTTGTACTAGGTTTTTGAGGGCAGGACACTTATTTGGGAGGTAATAGATAGAATGACAGAGGCAGAGCTGATTGTAGGTTAGGAGGTTGGGCAGTTCAAGCCAGTGGAGCTGTCTCAAAGCAGTACAGTGATGAGTTCTATATGAGCAATTTGCAGCAAAGCAGGCAATTCTGTTATAGCAGGCTTCCATTTTGCTTAGTTCAGTTTTGTTGAGATTAGTCAGAATGAGAGATGCATAGAGTCGGGTGGATAGAAGTTGGGAGCGAGCAATGGCTGATCTTGTGTTGTTGGTAAAAAATGATTTGATACGGTAGAGTGACCCCAGTTTGGCATGTATTTTTTTAATAGTTAAGTTGAGATGACTATCAAATTTTAGGTGGGAGTTTATGGTTATTCCCAATAGCTTAGTCTGTGCCACTGGAGCAATTGGAGTAGCATTTGTGGAGTAGATAGTGAATTGACTGTTAGTGTTTTTGTTAGAACTGGTTATAATCATAAGCTGAGTTTTCTTTGGAATGAGGATAAGTTGGGCTTTGGTAAGGTAGTTTTCAACATCAGAGAATGCAAGATGAGTTGTTTGCAGGAGGGTGGGAATTTTTTGTGCAGCACAGATTAAAGTAGTGTCATCTGCATACTGAATTATAGATGCATGCTGTGTGGAGGTATGGAGGTCATTTGTGAAGACTGTGAATAGTACTGGTCCTAAGATAGAACCTTGTGGGACTCATATAGTTATAGGCAGCTGAGGAGAGTGAGAATTTTCCCATTTCACAGCTTGGTACCTGTCAGTTAAGTAGCTTTGGAATCAGGTATTTATTTCAGATCTTTATTACTTCCTGCTTTCTCCCTGGCTGCTGCGAGTCCCTGGCCCCAGAAGAACTCTTATATTTTTATCTAGCTTCCCAGATTCCAAAGAGAATAAGAAATTTATCTACCTTCTCTCCTGCACTAAGAATTGGGAACCTATCTGCCTGGTCTTTAAGGACCCCTTCCATTATATTTTCAGTCACTCCTACATCAACACAAAGAAACGTGCTGCCCTAGCACATTTTTCCTGAGTCCAAAGAGAATAAGAAATTTATCTACCTTCTCTCCTGCACTAAGAATTGGGAACCTATCTGCCTGGTCTTTAAGGACCCCTTCCATTATATTTTCAGTCACTCCTGCATCAACCCAAAGAAACGTGCTGCCCTAGCACATTTTTCCAGAGTCCAAAGAGAATAAGAAAGTACGTTCTTCCCTAGACCTAAATGATAAGCTGAACCTTTTTGTAATTATCTAGTGTTGTATATATTTCCTAGTGACCGAGCCAGGAATCCAGCAGCCATACCACTTCCTACCCCTTAAATACTGACCTTCTCCTCACTGACTACTATCTAAGCCATCTCTATCTGCTATCTCTGCTACAGCTACCTATTGCTGTACCCTACTCACTGTCCAGTAGGTGGCAGTCTAACCTAAGGCTTGTGCTGTATCCTTACCCCACTTTTCCCATACTTTATCTCTGACTACTTTCCAATCTTCCTGCTGTACTACACTATTCTTCAGGGCTTTCCTTCCCCCCTCTATCCAGCTATACTTCTATCATTTTTTTCACTCTATCCCTCAACTACCAAATAGTTGCAATATCACACCCTACTCACCTGTAAATACCAAGAGTGCCTCAGGAAATATACTATACACTGATTGTCTCTGCAGAATCCTCCTTCTTCTGCTCTACCTGCTCTGTTCACCCTGCGGGCTCACTCTGCTCCCCTACCCTACCCCCAAATCTCACCCACCCCAGTGCACCTACACTTATACTCACCTAACCACTCCTACTTCCTCTCTACCTGTTACACCCCTCCCCTTTCCCTAACCACTCCTACTTCCTCTCTACCTATTACACTCCTCCCCTTTCACTACCATCTTCTACCCCCTCCCCCTATAATCCATCTCAACACACCTCCCTTCATATTTAACAGCACAATATCTAGTTCTAACCCTTTTCCCGACACTACATATTCTACCTTATCAAAGCCTCAACATGCTTACAAAACTTATATCATTCTCAATCCAACTACTGCTACTTCTGAACCTTACTTATATCCACTACCTTACCCAGCCAAACTCCACAAATCACACACAATTACTACACACAACCAGCTCACTCCCCTCAACTCACTTTCACTCATTTGTCTCAATTTCCCCTGGACTGTATCCCATTAACACCCATCTATTTTTTTCACTACAAACTAAGCTCTACCTATAAACTCTCTAACCTCCAATATCCACACAAACCTGACAGTATACAACATACAAACAAGGCAATCCAAACACCTCATCAGCTTAATCCAACATCTAACATCCATACTTCTATCTGGAGATATACACCCTAACCCAGGCCCAAACACCACTTCCCCTACATCTAAATCCCTCCTATTAGCTTCTCTTAATGCCCAAAGCATAGCTAACAAAATCCCCAATCTCCATGCCTGGCTTCTCCACAACAAACCTGACATCTTAGCTATTTCTGAAACCTGGTTAAAACCTCATATAAAATATACTTAAATAGTACCACCAAACTACTCTATCATTAGAAAAGACAGGACCCGCAAAAAGGGTGGTGGGGTAGCCCTACTCTACTCATCCACCCTATCCATTACTCCCTATAACAAACCCATTCCTCACTTCTCCAATGCAGAATTAGTACTAGCTCTTTTTCAATTAAATAAACACAAACACATTTGCATAGCCTCACTTTACATCCCCCCTGGAGACAATACCTCAGTACTTGAGGATATCCTATCTTGGCTTTCTACCAATATCAGTAATGAAACTACTATCATGGGAGACACAAATATTAATTGGTCTTCCATTCAGTCCCCTACACACCCTCTAAACATCAACCTATATAAGAACTCTCAGCTCATCAACCTCACTACCAGGCCCTCTAAAGACTTCTCCAATGGCAGTACCCTAGACTGGATCTTAGTCTCTCACCCCCACTACTACACTGATAGTGGAACTCTTCCTGATTCCCTCAGTGACCACCTTCCCATTTTCACCAGACGCCTTCCATCTCCATTACAAGTAACTCATAATTACATCAGCACTCGCTACCTTAAAATCTTCAACCGAATAACCGTCTCAGACTCCCTAAAATCAATAAATTGGAACCCCCTAAAAACCCTACCCTTGGATAATGCTGTTGAACACTTCAATACAACTTTCTTAAAACTGCTGGATAGTTTTGCCCCCATAAAAACCAAAAGAATAAGAAGCAACACCGCCCCCTGGCTAACAAAAAACACACTAACTGCCACGCGACTTAGAGACAAAACCTGGGCACGTTACCAAAGAAACAAAACTCCCATCACCCTTAATGAATTCAAAACACTTTGCAATACCGTTAAAAAGCTTATCACAGCAGATCAACAGAATTACTTCTCCTTACTCCAAAACAGCCACAAAACTAATCCTCAAAAATTCTGGAAAGGCATCACTACCCTCCTAAAACCTGGCTCAGCAGAAAACCCAAGCCCAGACTCAAATGCACTAGATATAGACCTAGCTACCCAATTTAACTCTTTTTTCATAGACTCTATTTCCAAACTAACCTCATCCTTCTCTAATAACACCTCACCCCCTACTTCTGCATCCCCCCTTTTGTCACCCCCTTCATCTCCAGTCTCTCAACTCCTACCTTTCTCCCTAAAACCCATTCCTACTTCAACCATAAGAAAACTCCTGCAAAAGCTAAAACCATGCACCAATGCCCCAGATAACATTCCCTCATCCTTCCTCAGCATAGCTGCTGAAGCCATTGCCTTCCCCATCAGCATCCTAATCAATCACTCTATCCAAGAAGGGCTTGTACCCAAACTCTGGAAAAGGGCTTTCATCATTCCCATGCACAAAGGAGGCAATAATAACAATATTACTAACTTTCGTCCCATTGCCATCCTCTCCTATATCAAAACTTCTAGAGAAATGTATCCATCTTCAACTGCTTCCCTATCTCTTAGATAATAACTTACTAACTTCCACACAACATGGATTCAGACCCAGCCACAGCACCATGACTGCCCTCCTTTCCTTCCTGGAAACTGTAAATAAAGCCAGAGATTCTGGCTCTACTGTATCTACCCTCTTTCTTGACCTCTCTAAGGCCTTTGATACTATTTCTCATAACCTTCTCCTAACTAAACTATCTAACCTAAACCTATCCCCTTCCTCTCTCAATTGGTTCACCAGCTATCTCTCCAACAGACAACAGGCTGTTAAGTGGAAAAAGGCCATCTAGTCTTTCCTCAACACACCCACTGGTGTCCCCCAAGGTTCCATTTTGGGTCCTCTCCTCTTCAATATATTCATAAATGATTTCTTCCACTCAATTCCCCATTCTAAACTTATCCAATATGCAGATGATTCTACAATTATCTGTACAGACACATCCATCCCCACTCTCTTAAAACTGACTTAAGACGCCTTCTCTACCACAGAACAGTGGATGAAGGACAACCATCTAGCACTCAATGCATCAAAAACCAAACTTATGGTATTTACCCCCTCAAAAACCAACACCATTGATAGAAAACTATTCTCCATCACTAGCCAGAATAACACACCTCTTGAACTGGTATCTGAAACCAAACTACTAGGAGTCCAGATTGATGACCAGCTTAAATTCAATAGCCACCTACAACTAAACATAAAAAAACACCAAAAACTTGGCATGCTCTACCAACACAATCGATTCCTCACTACATCTACTAAGCTGACTCTCGCTACTACATTTCTCATCCCTTCCCTCCTTTATGGTGCCCCTCTCCTAACAAACCTACAATCATCTCTCAAAACAAAACTGTCCTCTTGTTATAATAAAATTGCCAAATTTGCCACTAGCCACAAATCATCTACCCATCACTGTGCATCCCTCCACAAACTTAACTGGATAGATCTTCCCAACTATCTCTCCTATACTCAGCTCACTTTTGCTCACAAACTAATTTTTCAACCCTCCCTCTGTCCCTCACTCAGCTCTACCTTTAAAATGCACCTGCCACAAAGACTCTTAAGATCTAATAACCAAAACCTAATAGAACTGTACAAACCCCTTCACTCTCCAGGACAAAACCTCCTGTCCTTTGCCTTGGCACACCTATGGAACTCCCTTCCTCCCTCCATCTATATCACCACCAACCCTCCCTGCTTTTAAAAAATCACTGCACTCACATCTAACATCCTCTTGGGAATGCTCTTGCTCCCACCCCTCATAGCCTATTCTCCACTTCCTACAGGCTACTTTATCATATATTACCTGACACCAAATAGCAGGCGAACTGTAATGACATCTTATAATTCTCTTATCACACTATTCCACTCAAGAAACTATATATTTACCGCAGCAATGCTTTGTTTTTCTACAAAATTATAACTTTTTAACCTAAAAATTTTTTTATTGCACCTGCTTAAATCTTAGTTTTCTACAAAATGAAACCTAAAAATTGCATTGTAAATGCATAATCTTTGTTTTGTCTTGAACCCACAAATGACTGAAATTGTAAACTGCTGTAATCTTTTTTTTTTTACTACTGTTTGAAGCTCTGTTTTTAACCTACAAATTATTGAAATTTTAAACTGCTGTAATCTTTTTGTTACCATTGTTTTAAAGCTTTGTCTTTAACCTACAAATGATTGAAATTGTAAACTGCTGTAATCTTTTTTGTAACCTTTGTTTTGGAGCTTTTCTCCCCAGGACTCCATTGAAAATGGGTTCTTATTGGCCCAATGGACTATCCTGGTAAACCAACTGCAAATAAATAAATAAATAAAGGTAAGAGTGGAATTTGATAGATGATATTGGTTTAGTTTGTTTAGCAGGTTTTGGTGTGAGACTGCGTCAAATGCTTTGGACATATCCAAAAAAAGAGTTGATACTTGTAGGCTTTCATTTTTGAGATGGTTTACTGTGTCTGTGAAGCAGAGGAGGGCTGTAGTGGTACTATGGGCAAGCCTGAAAACTATGCTGAGTAGGTGACAGGATGTTACTGTCTAGGAGATAGTTTAGCATCTGGGTATGGATGCATTTTTCTAGGATTTTGGCCAGGGGGGAGAGTAAAACAATGGGTCTGTAGTTATTAAGTTCAGTGGAGGTCCCGCCTTTATGTATGGGTGTAACATAGGATATTTTCCAGAGTTTGGGCACATAGTTTTCAACAATTGATCTGTTTATGAGAGTGGAGACTGGGATAGCAATAGCATCTGCTGTGAGTTTCAAGAAATAGCTGGTTAGTAGGTCGGCTGCTGTTGATGAGGTTTTTAGTTTGGAGAGCTTGCTTTTGATTGAAGTGGTGGAAACTGTTTTGAGGGTAAAGCTTGTATTAGTGTTATTTGTGTTGGGGGGGATAGTGAGGAAGGAACTGTCCTGTGATACTAAGGACAGAACTGAGTTCACAAAGTGGGAGTTGAATTGTGTTTTGATGGGAACTTTAGTGTCAGGGGTGGTTGGTTTGGGGGTAGCCTTTTAGGTGGATTTTAGTAGCTGGTTTACATTTTTCCAAAATTTTTGCGGGGTGTATTGGTATTTAGTTTGTAATGTTGTGTAGTACGATTTTTTTGTCCAGCCTAATGCATTTTTTGCATGGTTGCGCAGTTCTTGGTACTTAATTAAACAATAAAAAAGAAGAAAAGGGGTGGGGTGAGAGAAAAAACAAGGAAAACATTACTAACTTCATAGTTAATATACAAAAGCTTTCCACAATTATTTCACTCTGTTCTGTTATATTTTACCTTTAGCACTACCAACTCCTAAGTAATTTCTTTATTCTTTGAAGACTATCCAATTGCTAACAGATGGACACTGTAGTACTGATCAGATTGCAGCCAGCAATCATTCATGTGTGCCTAGTTTGCACATATGCATGATTACATTTGACAGCAGGCCATTATTGCCAGAGGTATTGAGGTCTGAAAATAACTTGCTACAATGATGATTAGCTAACAGTATTATGTATATAATGATGAAAACATAACAGCATTGTAAATACTATTCTATATTTGGGAAGTGTGGTCTTTGAACCCACAACTGCTGACTACTGTAATACTGTACTTTTCTTTTGGACTATAGACTAATGCAT
This sequence comes from Protopterus annectens, assembly GCF_019279795.1. Classification (NCBI taxonomy): domain Eukaryota; kingdom Metazoa; phylum Chordata; order Ceratodontiformes; family Protopteridae; genus Protopterus; species Protopterus annectens. The sequence goes on along the minus strand of NC_056741.1, from coordinate 581,330,235 downwards.
GTGTATTTGCCTTTTACACTTTATACATGCATGCTCACTGTTATTTGAGAATGTGAAAGGCTTGCTTTGTTCTACAGAGTAAAGCATATATACTTTCTTTTACAGAGATATGCATGTTCAGTCATATACAACTGCACAAAATAACAAGTAACCCATCTTTAACTGTTAAAGCTACAATAACAGTACTTTTTATATACATACATATCACATGCTTCTCTCATCCTTGCCAGGTGTGCTCCATGAGACCTTACTTTTGAGGCACATTCTTCAGCAGTTGTGGAAAAAACAAAACAAAACAGAATGCCATTATGAATACCAGTCTTGACTATATTCGGCTATAACATTTACAACGGTCAATGCATTTTATACTTACACATCTGTGGGGTGCTCCCTGATCCACTGATCAAGGGTATCCCTTTTCCTCCTACAGAGATCATTGTAATGATGGTGGCATTGCTTTCCAGTGCATGGGATACCTGTCAAACTGGCCAAAGCCTTAGCCAAACAAGTCTAGGCTTCAGACTTATACTGAGAACCTAAATAGTCCCTCTGCAAATGGCATGGGCCATGTTCCTTAACTGGAAGCCCAACAAAGACTTTGGACTCCTGAACACCCCAATGTTGTGCTCGGAAGTGCACACCACCTCCAATACCAGTCATGTCTCCTAAAGATCAAGCTCGTTGCATAATGAACATTTTCTGCCATTTCCACTTTAAATATCATGTTTTCTTGTCAATTGCTTCTATTGCACTTACTGAGAGTGTGCACTGTCTACTTTTTGCTCCATTTGAAAAAGTTGTGCACCGCTTACCATCATGGGGTGTATCTGTTTGCGTGAAGGTAAGCGGTGTGCAACAGAGGGCAATAAAAATAATAAAATAAATAAATAAAAATCAATGCAATTCCAAGGGTATTTGATATACAGCCCCTTGTGTAACTCTATTATTCAAATGCGATTGCAGAAATATACTTGCATGAACACAATACACATTATACCCACAGTCATATTTTTGATAATATATGCACAATAGCCATGTAAGTGAATAAGTAAATAACTGACACAATATTAGTGTCTCACCCTCATATATGTAAATATTAATATCAGCTACACTATATCAGGTGTTATGAGTGACAGTAAATATGATGTGATGTGCAGCAACATTAAAAGTGTATAGAATATGAGGTTTGTGAGCCCTGGACCATGTATAAAGTAGTTCTAAACTTAGAGCTCTTGCCACAAGAAGGTTGAGAAAACACATGTCTTTGCTGCACTTCATTTGTATAATCTGCAATGAAAAAGCAGTAAAAGTAAAGTTTGCTTACCCTGTACTGAAACCAAAACAATTTGCACTCCATACCTAGACTTACCACCTGTTACCACAGGATTAGTTACATGACATCCCCTATAATAGTGTTAACTTGATGGTGTTAGCTTAGCGTTCTCTCACTTACTATGTTTGTGCTATGCCCAGTGGTATTAATTGAATGCATCTGGTACTTTTTTTGGCTGTCTGGGTCATGTCTGATACATGGATGGTCCAGTCATGCAAATGAGCTAAGCGTTGTGTAAACATGTGAAAAAAAATAAAGAAGAGAGAGAAAAGTAAAACAATGAAATATATAAAATGAATAAATGCAGAAAGGTGTATCTATGGCAGGATCCCTTGTACAATTTTTCTCAATTTAAATGTGTTTGGGACCCTGCCAAATTACAAACAAGGGAAAGCAATTGCTATGCTGGCACTCAATCCCTGAGTACAATCAAGGTTTAGCAGACAGCAGCCTTACAGGGATATGCTATCCACATTCCCGAAGTGGTTTCGAGGCCAAAAAAACACTGGTGTGCACTGTGAAGCCTTGTTTGTGCATTGCATGGCACCACTACAAGCACATCTTTGTGTACATGGGAACACTCTATGCAGGTTCTGCAAGAACCCTACATGGGGTTTCTTAAATCTAGTAGTATGTATATAACTTGAGTGGTTACCAAGATATTGTAAGTTGTTTACGAAATACTAAAACTTAATAGTTCCTGTGTTTACTGTGACTTATGAAATCCATTTTAAGATCTAAAGAATACTACCACTATAAAAATAATTTGGGCTGAAGAGTTTGCCAGTTACATGTCTTTAATAACCACTATGGTTCCAGATATATGAACATTTGTTTGAAATATAAGGTCATAATTTGATTCTATCAAAATGCTTAGGCTCCACCCATTGGAAGTTTCTGTGCAAACGTCCAGAGCTCCATTGGAAGAGATGAGTTAATATTGTATACTTTTTAAAAGTGATATCAAGGTCTGTTTTATCATTAAATATTACAGTGAAATCAAGAACAACATCATCCACACATTTTGAGGGAGTTGGATGGGCAGACTAACAACTGAAATGGACAACAGGAAAGATGTATGTAATTTTTCTAGTGATGTGCACTTTGGCATGGAATATCATGGTCCTCACACATACCTTACTGTGTCCCTTATGTATAGCAACATGTAAGGTTCTGTTCACAGTTGCTCTATGCTACATAACACTGTCCCACTGTCTGAGGAATGGATGCTATTACTGTTAATGTTTCTGAACACTGTGTTGACATGAATGTAATTTTCAGATTGTTTAGCTACATGATCAGCACATGTTCATACTTTGAAATCTTAAGCCCAAGATCCTTATTAGTAGACCATACCCCATCCAGATGATGTCATAAAATGAATTATTTCCACTACATTCAAAAGTTGCTTTTATTCAGTCAAGATGTGTTAGCTAGGCAAGTAACTCTCAAGGTTTGAGTTTAGATATAAATTGCATTTTTAGGTTTGAATCTCATGTCCTCTAATCTGTGCTGAAAGATGTTAACACCTGTATGTAAAAATGTCAACTGTGTATTGTGATTATTTAAAGTTCTTCGGAAAAAATGTCCAGAAACTGTGCTGAGAAATGTATATCACTGTTTTTTGAGGCATGCATCATTCATAATTCTCTTTTTTATTTCATAGGTTTATAGGAGGTTTACTAGGCTAACAGCCCTAGTGCCCTTACAGCCCTAGTCATATTTATCCCAGGTTGGCCCAGTTGTCAATGGTAAGTTGAGCAAAGTGCACAAAGGTAAGAGTATACAGTAATTAATACCGACTGCCTTTGTCCATGAGGGACATGGGCGCCACCCTAGGAGTGAATTTGTTGTCACCCATTCATTGATCTACATTGTGTTTGAAGAGGGTCAGGGAGGGTCTCTGTTTCCTGACCCTCATGTGGAGAGTCAGGTGAAGAAGATTGCAGAGCCATGTGCATCAAACAGATGCACAAGCTTGAAGAGCAGTGGAGAGAGAGAGGTATCTTCCCCTGTTTACAAACCTGTATTTTTCACAATAGCATGTCATGTATATGGATTAGAATGCAGGAATACCCATCATGCATCAGTAAGGTAAGTTAAATTATCACACAATAAATGTGCTTACAACTGTGAGTGAAATCTAAAAATGTTGAACTTTCATATAGCATTGAGCCATGGTTTCAGCACACAGTTTTTGAATTGTATTCCCAACCTAAATAACAGTTGGGTTCATGTATCTGTCACACATATTTTAAAGATGAATGTTTATATGTGCATTTAAGTGCTTGGACTGATAGTTATGATGCATGGTTTGGTACACTTGTATATATGCCAGTGTTTTGGAGTGGCTGATGTGTTGTACATAGCTTGTCTAGTTATAGAGTGAATGTGTGCCTGCTATGTCAGTGTTTGTGCACTATTGTAGCATACCCTTTAGTTAAACATTGGTATTGCATCGGCTTTCAGCTCCTTGGGTATTTTTGTAGAAATATAGTGGTGCTGCGGTAGCATTGTCACCTCACAGTTAGATGTTGTCCTGTTCAATTCTCAGCTAGAGCGTCTTCTGAGTAGAGACATGCGTGAATGGGCGTACCTTCGTTGAAGGTTGTGCGTCAGAGCTGGCAACTCGGCACGTAAAAATCTACTGCCAATCATTAGCGGACCGGAGTTCCGCTGTGGCGACCCCTAACCGGGAAAAGCCGAAAGACACAACAACAACAGTTATAGCCTAGGTTTACTAATACTTGTACAGATACACATTTGATTGCAAGAGTTCAGATTTATCACACCCTGCAGGTCTACACTGGTATTGCATCTGTCTCCAACTCCTTGGCTGGTTTTGTAGAAACACCGTTATAGCCTAGCCTTACTGACACTTGAGCAGATAGACATTTGTGTACAGCAGTTCATTATCAGCAAGAATAATCATAATGTTTTGATATTTCAGGCTATTGAGTACTAATACTTTTTGGCACATAAATACAATTGTACATATATGATACTGATAGCAACAGATATATTAGATTCTCATATGTCACTGACTGCGGTGATTGAACATATTACATTGCTTTTACTGTTGTAGCCATTATATTGATGTGTGTTCAGCCAATTATCATCCTGCCTGTCACAAATGTTTGTCATATTGCTTGCCTATTGCCCACAATATTGTCATATCATTTTCTCCTCCTTTTAACAATGACACTTTTTGGCTGTTCATATACATCATTGAATGCAGACAGTACAATGTCTTGATTTGAGCATTTATACATTCTTACAAAGCTAATGACCTGGGTGTGTGTGTTTAAACATGTAGAATTATTAAAAAAACAAATTCTGATGTCCTATTTACAAATAGGACATACAGGGGCATGCATTAATTAGGTAACTCTGACCATAATGGATGTGTGTCAGTCCTTGTGTAAATTGTCATTATAATCATATTCTGTTGTGCTATGATATTCATGGGACTGTGCTGCATGATAGACATTTGCTTTTCATTTCTGTTGTGTTTTGCAATTAATCTTTACAGAGCATGGTACCCGTGGATGTTCTCTAATCTGAAGAGAATGATGAGCGCATGCCAGACTACTGCCAGAGTCTTCCAAGGATAACTGTGATGATGATGGTGATGCTGAGGAACCAGGACCTGCCCCTGCCAAGCCATTATGCCTGCACCCTGGTGGAGACATCGACTCACCTGGAATTAATACATGTATCAGGAGGAGATCCGGGAGGTTACGGCCAATATTTTTTCTGAACACAGATGAGGGACATGGTTTGATCTGTCTTTGAGGATATGGTACAGGCTATGAGGGATTCATTCAGGGTGATAGCTCGTGAGGTCATTCAGGAGTCTTGGCCCCATTAGTTTGGTCACTCTGGTTCGTAAGTATTGCCTGTGTGCTTCACTTGTGTTATGCAGACAGCATGGTGTTTGTCATTTTATTGATTGGACTGTATATGCATTCTTGTGCATGCATACCATGTATGTGTCAAGCTTATGTGTTATTGCCATGCAACATTTACTTCTGTTTCAGTGTGTGCATGACACACATTAACACATTACACTTTCCTCCCACATTCAACTGTCCATGCATTGTGGCAGTTAATCTGTAGTTAGTGTTGCAACAGACAGGGGCCTATGTCAGATGATCAAGTTTTCAGAAACTCGAAATTCATATGGTCCAGACCATATGATTGAGTTTCTGAAAACTCGAATGTCAAAAAAACAAAAAAACACAAAACCTACATTTTTTTATATTTTTGCAGGGGGGAAGCCCCCCTGCACCTCCCACACCCACAGCAAGTTATATATACCAACTCCGAGATTGCACTACAGTGAGGAAAAGGGTACATTTTCCAATCTGTACTGCACTGTGATCTCCATTCAAAAATGTTAGGATTTCAAAAACTTGATCATATGGTCACGACCATAAGAATTTCGAGTTTCTGAAAACTTGACCATCTGACAGAGACTCACAGACAGACCTGTCATTCCACATGTGTTTTGGATGACAGTTATCATGATATCCCATTGGCATGATGTGGTGTTGTGTGTCATGGCCTTATTTAGTTATTTATTTGACTTTTATTTACCAGGATAATATGACTGGGCACAGGCCCATTTTCAAAAAGGACTGGGGGGAAAGCTAACAAAAAAGACATAGTTTGTAAACTTATACAGTACTAGCATAAACAGAAAAACACAAATTATACATAATGTATATGTAATGTTATACATTAAAAATATTGTTATGGCCCATAATTTATACATACAAATTGTTAAGAAATAAATAATAGTTTCATGAGTAATACAATTCCAAACAAGAATACAGATAAATGTGACTATGTCAAATATATGTAATATGCAAAGCACTGTATATATGTACGATTCTACTTCAAAATGCTGAAAACTCATAACATCTAATTTCAAAACAGCAAGACAATAAGATTGAAAATTCAAAACATCTAAAACTCATAACATCGAATCTCACAACATCGAAAACTACAAAGCAAATATAAACAACACCCCCTCCACCTATAATAACATAAAATGAAAAAACACACTTTTTACTATGTTTCTGCAGCCTGCACCCCCCCCCCACGTGGGGGGCACTGCCCCCCACCCCCCGTAAATTAAATATACCAACTCTGAGATTGCAGTACAGTGGGAAAACGTTAATTTCCTAACCCCACTGTATCCCATTCACCAGAAAAATGTACATAGAATGTCTAAATCACTTACCTGTATGGCCTAAAAACATGTACAGAGTGGCATAATAAACACTATACACAGATTAACAGAATAAACTATAACATTTACATGTTTGATGATACACTATTCCATTTTATACATTTTCGATGTTGTGAAATTCGATGCTATGAGTTTTAGATGTTTTGAATTTTTGATCTTGTGGTCTCCCTGTTTTGAAATTAGATGTTATGAGTTTTCGAAGTTTTGAAGTGAAACCATATGTACGCAATCTATATGTAACATACAAAGCAGAATAATTGTAAAAAGGCTGGACAGAGTATCTAGGGAGAGAGAGAAAGAAAGGTGATACTTATGGTGAGTTTACAGGAGAAAAAAGTTAGACATATATCAAATAGACAGTGAACATCTGCAAAGGAAAATAGATAAGCTATGTATAAGAAAACCAATGCAACAATATGTTAACCAAGAAATAGAGAAGAGAGTATAATATTCAGCCAGAAGTTATACAAGAGCAGAGTCAAAAATTAAATAGATGGGTCTTTAGAAGTATTTTGAACTGTAAGGGATCAACAGTGGTTAAAATGTGCTGGGGGATTAAGTTCCAGATCATGGAGATTTGATTAGAATAGAACATTTCCAAAGTGATTGTTAGCTTTTGTGACTTGTAATAGGAGTTTGTCAGAGGATCCCAAGTGTCATCTGTTAGATTGAAGCTGAAGTAAATTACGTAGTGCTGGACACTTGTCAGGCTGGTATATTATGTCCTAGGCCATAGTACATTGTGTGAGAGTTAGATAACTGGGTAACTCAAGCCAGTTTAGTTGATGTAAGGCAGTACAGTGATGTGATCTATATGGTGAGTTAGTAGCAAATCTGGCGAATTTAGCAATACAGATGCCATGTCGGATCATATACAAGTATATCCTGTCTATGTGCAGTCCTCCTTTTCTGACTCCATTAAACAGCAACTTAGCATTAATGTTTAGACAGTGTTACAGATAAAACCTTCCTTAACAGTACATTATGCCATGTTTGTTGTTTGTAGCATTTCCACATCCATTACATACTGACAATGGTTTACACCTTCCACACATAGTTGTACATTAACTGAATGTGCATGTGTGTGCACAGTTGGATATATACTGACACACAAATGTACCTTTGACATGTGAGCATTCACTGAGTTACTGCTGACATGTGGTAATGATGCTTACAAGTGTGTCTTCTGCTCCATAATGAGCAGGGTGGTTGACAGATACCTGCATTTTTTTATCCGACATTTGCATGACAGTATATGTGCATCATCCCAGGATGATACATAATGGAACCACTGAAATGACACCACCTATTAAGCCATCTACACTTTTGGCATTTCATCATTTATCTAGATTCTTGGTTCATCATCAACAGTTCATGCATACCCTTGCCATATCATGAAAGCTATTAAAATCCCTCCTATGACAACCATATGTATGCTACTTGCCCAAAACTAAAGTAAAAGAAGTTACACACTGCACACACAAAAAGGAGGCACTGACCACTCCCAAAACACCATAGTCCCATACCTCTTAACTTTTGCCTCCATAGTTATGGACAAAGCAAAATATAATTGTAGAAAGGCCTCAAATTAGGGACACTTCTTAGATGCAGATATTACAAACTTGAGAAAACTGACTGAAGGTCCACAGAGTACAAAAAAATCTTTAGCGAACAAACCAATGTAGACCACCACAATCCTTCGATAAAACACTAATTTAATATGACAAGGCAAAATTCAACAAGCAGTTTTTAACACAGATAAGCGCTTTCGGCCTCTGCCCTTCTTCAGATGAAATAAAAACAATCTTAGTCACATTTAAATACCTAATTCAAAACAGTTTCCAACCAATCAAAATTTATACTGCACCCTCCTATCTTTGAGGGTGGGTTTCATAGGAACAAATTCATTTAGTCCTGGTGTCCTATGGGCTAAAAGCTCAATTATCCACTTTGCTTCTTCTCTCTCAGTGGCATCTACTAAGCTACCCTTTCTTATACTAGGAAATACATTTGCAATAGCTCTAAATCTAAACTGATGGTCATTATTTACTTCTATATGTTTATAAAGTGCGTTGTGCATATTTCTGGTTCTTATGCATGAAAGATGTTGCAAAATTCTAACTTTAAACATATTATTTGTTTTTCCCACGTAAAATGCTTTGCATTGCTGACACTCAGCTAAATAAATTATATTCTTTGTTCTACAATTGGATTTTGCTTTAAAATAAAATAATTTCCCTGTTACTGGATGCTTAAAAACAATCTCTTTATTAATACAGTGACATGCCTTGCATAGCCCACATGGTTTTGTACCTACTTGACAAATGGAACTTTTCTTATGGTTACTCTTTTCTTGTGTTAAAATGTCTTTCAGATTTTTATTTCTTCTAAATCCAAATTTGGGTTCTATCCCTACTATTTCTTTTATTTTATCATCAGATAAAAGTATATGCCAATTTTTCTTGATAATGTCACATACACCATGCATATTACTACTATACGTGAATGTCATTCTATTAAATGCAAATTTATGGCCATGTTGCTCTTCTGATGAAATTGTCTTAAATGAAGATACAGATTTTCTATGTATATTACCCTGACTTAATTCACTTACTATTAACCTCTCATTGTAACCTCTATTTTTAAAAATATGTTCCATATTCATCAATTCTTCCTCAAAATCACTATCTTTAGTACAAAGCTTTGAGGCTCTACTTACCTGACCCCTTATTATATTCTTATATGTATGTCTGGGGTGCATACTATCATAAGTAAGTAAATTATTTTTCCAGCATTCGTTTTGAAACAAAGAAGTAACAAAGCCAGATCTTTCTTTTTTAATTCTGACATCCAGAAAATCTATAGCTTCATCTGAGCATGTGAGAGAAAATTTGAAAAAAGTTGTGGTATGTTCCAAATATTCTATGAAAAGTACTAGTTCACTCTTTTCCCCTTCCCATAAAATAAAAACATTGTCCACAAAACGTCTATAAAGAAATAGATGTTTTTTCCATCTGTTTTGCCCCCCTAGCACAAAACATCTCTCCCAAAATGACAAAACCAAATTTGCATATGTATTAGCACAGGTGGTGCCCATGGCTACCCCCTGTGTTTGTCTATATACATTGTCATTGCATATGAATACATTGTTAGATAAAACCAAATTCAAGCATTTTCTTATTGTAAATAATTTCCTATCATCTGATTCACCCATTTCTTTGTATAGTTCACAAACAGCATTCATGCCATATTCATTTTCTATCACTGTAAACAAATTTACAACGTCTAAGGTGACCATTAATACTTCTTTTCCACATATATCATTTTTTATGGCTTCCAAAAATTGTTGTGTATCTTTCAGAATTTCTATTATTCTTGTTGTATATGGTTTTAAAGTATATTCTAACCAAATAGATACATTTTCAGTTACCCATTTTCTACCTGAGACTATCGGTCTCAGTGGGGGATCTTTATAATTTTTATGTAACTTGGGTAGTGCTTTGAAAATAGGTGTTACCGGATATTCTATTAATAGAAATTCACTAAGATCTTGGTCTATAGTATTGTTATCCAACATACATTTAATACTGTTATGAACTCCTATTATGATGTTGTTGAGTTCTAATGGACTAATTTTCAAGTAGGTATTACCTTCTATTAATAAATTATTTAATTTAAAATAATAATCATCCTTATTTAATATAACAACCGCTCCACCTTTATCTGCCTGTTTTATTATGATATTATCATTGTTCTGTAAATTTATTAATGCTTGTTTTTGTGTATTTGTTAAATTAAAATATTTCTGATTTTTGCCTTCTTCCAAATATTTATATAAATCAGCTTCACATACTTTAAGAAACATTTGCATGGTAGAATTGAGTGGTGGCATGAATGTACTAGGTTGTCTCAACATATGCTGTCTATTTTGTTGGTTAAATAAACTTTGCAACATTACTTTTCTACCATAAAACATCATATCCATGACTATTTCATTAAAACAGCCTTCTCTACTTGGTACGAAGGACATACCTTTGTTTAAAACAAATAATTCATCATAATTAAGAACATAGTTAGATAAATTATAAACAATATTATCACCAGTCAATTTGATGTCCTTCTCTTTTTTACCCCTCTGCCTTCGCTGCTGGCTCTCTTCCATTCTCCTTTTTTCTTCATTGGAGCTGGCAGTTGGGCTAAAAAACGCTCACCCTGCTGCACTGCTTCATTTGTCTTGGGCCTTGCACCCAAGTCCTTAGATTGGGTAACTATTGCATTTGGAACAGCAGTTACTAAAGAAACGTTCGTTGTTTCTTCTGATTCAGAACATTGTATAATCCTCTCTCCCAGAGGTTCCGTAGTTAAATTTGAACTCAGTATTTCCACCGAGTTACTTTGTTTAGACCTAACTAATTGTTCATTACTGTTGTTCAAACGAAAAGTCTCTTGCGCTCTTCGAGCGCTATTCAGCATGGTTCTACCTCGCATCACTTCCGCATATGACGTATTGGTCTCAGTTAAAGAGACATTGGAACGGATTTCTCCTCTTTCCTCTCTCGGCCATATGAAGATGTTACCGGTCGTGAAATCTTTATAGTCGCGCTGTAGCTTTTTTACTGGTCAGTCATTGAAAAAGCACAGTATAGCTCGTCTAGTTTTTTAGTGAATCTTTCTCCTTTAAATTCAGTCTCTAATTGCATTTGTAAAACATACACTTCTGCTGTGAGTTTCTCTTCCTCTGGTGCAAAAAATTCCAGGAGTAATGTCATATATGAAAAGCCTATATTTATGTTGATACGCTGCCATTTGGCTAGTAACTTTGGATAGTGTTCACCTTGTGAGGGCATACAAAACACCCTCATTCCTCTTGGTACTATGCCAAATTTTAAACAGGCTTCGAAATGAATTCTCTGCCATTGTAACTTTTTTAACTTATTAACTTTAAATGTAAAGTCTCTTATGAGTCTCAGGTAGAAAATGGGTAACTGAAAATTTATCTATTTGGTTAGAATATACTTTAAAACCATATACAACAAAAATAATAGAAATTTTGAAAGATACACAACAATTTTTGGAAGCCATAAAAAACGTTGATATATGTGGAAAAGAAGTATTAATGGTCACCTTAGACGTTGTAAATTTGTTTACAGTGATAGAAAATGAATATGGCATGAATGCTGTTTGTGAACTATGCAAAGAAATGGGTGAATCAGATGATAGGAAATTATTTACAATAAGAAAATTCTTGAATTTGGTTTTATCTAACAATGTATTCATATGCAATGGCAATGTATATAGGCAAACACAGGGGGTAGCCATGGGCACCCCCTGTGCTAATACATATGCAAATTTGGTTTTGTCATTTTGGGAGAGATGTTTTGTGCTAGGGGGCCAAAACAGATGGAAAAAGCATCTATTTCTTTATAGACGTTTTGTGGACGATGTTTTTATTTTATGGGAAGGGGAAAAGAGAGAACTAGTACTTTTCATAGAATATTTGGAACATACCACAACTTTTTTCAAATTTTCTCTCACATGCTCAGATGAAGCTATAGATTTTCTGGATGTCAGAATTAAAAAGGAAAGATCTGGCTTTGTTACTTCCTTGTTTGAAAAGAATTCTGGAAAAATAATTTACTTACTTATGATAGTATGCACCCCAGACATACATATAAGAATATAATAAGGGGTCAGGTAAGTAGAGCCTCGAGGCTTTGTACTAAAGATAGTGATTTTGAGGAAGAATTGATGAATATGGAACATATTTTTAAAAATAGAGGTTACAATGAGAGGTTAATAGTAAGTGAATTAAGTCAGGGTAATATACATAGAAAATCTGTATCTTCATTTAAGACAATTTCATCAGAAGAGCAACATGGCCATAAATTTGCATTTAATAGAATGACATTCACGTATAGTAGTAATATACATGGTGTATGTGACATTATCAAGAAAAATTGGCATATACTTTTATCTGATGATAAAATAAAAGAAATAGTAGGGATAGAACCCAAATTTGGATTTAGAAGAAATAAAAATCTGAAAGACATTTTAACACAAGAAAAGAGTAACCACAAGAAAAGTTCCATTTGTCAAGTAGGTACAAAACCATGTGGGCTATGCAAGGCATGTCACTGTATTAATAAAGAAATTGTTTTTAAGCATCCAGTAACAGGGAAATTATTTTATTTTAAAGCAAAAGCCAATTGTAGAACAAAGAATATAATTTATTTAGCTGAGTGTCAGCAATGCAAAGCATTTTACGTGGGAAAAACAAATAATATGTTTAAAGTTAGAATTTTGCAACATCTTTCATGCATAAGAACCAGAAATATGCACAATGCACTTTTTAAACATATAGAAGTAAATAATGACCATCAGTTTAGATTTAGAGCTATTGCAAGTGTATTTCCTAGTATAAGAAAGGGTAGCTTAGTAGATGCCACTGAGAGAGAAGAAGCAAAGTGGATAATTGAGCTTTTAGCCCATAGGACACCAGGACTAAATGAATTTGTTCCTATGAAACCCACCCTCAAAGATAGGAGGGTGCAGTATAAATTTTGATTGGTTGGAAACTGTTTTGAATTAGGTATTTAAATGTGACTAAGATTGTTTTTATTTCATCTGAAGAAGGGCAGAGCCCGAAACCGCTTATTTGTGTTAAAAACTGCTTGTTGAATTTTGCCTTGTCATATTAAATTAGTGTTTTATCGAAGGATTGTGGTGGTCTACATTGGTTTGTTCGCTAAATATTACAAACTTAGAACTACTCAAAAAAAATTTAATTTTAGGAAGGATGGAGCAAAAGTATGAGAACAAATTAGGGGCATTCCTCCAGCATCTGGACATTTGAGAAGTATATGTAACCCACCTAAAACAACACCCCTAAACCCAGCTCTAACCTTAGTTTAGTTTCAAAATGTTAATTTAAATAAAAAGAAACTGACCACAGTGTCACAGTGTGCATCAGAGACATGCTACCTTTTAAGCAGAGTGGCTGCATGCAGGAAAGGGACATTTTAGAGACACAAGGAGAGTGGTCATGCAAGGTCATGAAACACCATGGCTAGCATAATTTGCGAAAGATCATATAATGAGAAGTAAATGAGCTGTGTTATGATCATGAGGGTAATAGTGAGGGCAAGTACAAGTAAGCAAAATGTTGGAGTGATTCAGAAACATATAAAATTGTGCCATGAGCTGTGAGTGCAAGGGTAACCTGTGCATTTTAAATTGTGGTGAAGAGAGACTCAGACTGAGATAATATATTAGGAGTAGCAGTAGTGTTAGCAGAAATACTTGTGTTTGAGGCCATTGTCTCTGCCAGTAGCCACAATGGCACATACCATCACTGTCTGCATTGCAGAAGGATCTGACTTCACCTAACATTTTATCCGATCCATTGCCATGGAAATAGTGGACTACTATTGTGTACACACGGACACCAGATAGGAACTGGTACAGATGTGTTGGACTTTCATGTTTAGGCTGATGGAATGCATGAAATACCAATTCTTATGGACACCAAGGTATGTATAGCATTGATAGTCCTTGCTATAGGGAACTTCAAGCTACCAAATAGGGACATGGGTGTACCGTAGACATCTGCTTCATTCACACTACACCACTTTATCAATGTCATGCTACAGAATGTAGGAGAACATTTGCCATTTCCATGTACCACAGAGGAGAAAAAACAGCATGTGGGCAGTTTATAAAATAGCCTATTTCTCCGAGTCACTTGGTGCCATTGACTACACTCACATTGCCACCATGACCCCATTTGGAGCAAAGGGACAACAGTATATCAGTTGTAAGGGATTTCAGTGCTTACTGGAGCGTCGTTTCCAAGGCCTCTAATAGAAAGGGGCCTTTGTGCCTAGCCAGACTTCCCTGATTAACAAATGTAAAATAAAATAAAATAAATAAATAAATAAATAAATAAACTGCCAGGTGGTTTGTAATGGACAGGGTATAATATACAGTATGTAAGTACACCACCAGGCAGTGCACAAGATTCCCACATCTTGCACACATGCAACTTATATCACACATTTCAAGGACATCTTGTCATCTAGCTGGATAAACCCTGAAGCCGTAGCTAATGACACCCATATGAAATTTATAGACCAAGGCAGAGAATGTATACGACACCATGTGTATTCAGATTGATGAAGTGCTGCTTCAGCTGTTTATATGTCCCTGGTGGTGCTCTGCAGTATGCTTTGGAAACTTGCATCAAGGTATTTTCTGTCTGTGCAATGTTACATAACATGTTGGTATGCAAACAGATTGAGCAGGGTATTGACATGCTGTTGAGAAGTTAGTCAGTGGCATGGGTGCAGCAGATGACCATGCAAAACAGAGGCTGGTGCTGCATGGCATGGCACTGGCTAAGAGGCAGCATATGGTTCAATATTGTGGCCAGATTAAAAACAACAACAGTAACAGCGATGCATGGAATACTATAACTAGGTCATACTAAATCATGCATGGACTGGCCATGATGTGCATCAGACACAACTTACCCTGGTAACTGAGCAATGAATGTAGGGTACAGTTGTCATCATATGCCCAGGTGGGGAGGGCCATGGTTACAGAGACTCGCAATGCGCACTGTGGAGGCGTAGGGGTATATGATGTGGGTGTACATGGGTACCATGTGTTGAGCCTGGAAGACTGTGCAGGGAGAGGGTGGTGAATCCAGTGAGGGGAAGTTGTGTAGAGTTTGGTTTGTGTTGGTTAGATGGTATGTGTACATGGACATGGCCCCTACAGAAGTTGCTGCACTGTGTACATTACTGTATTGCAGGTCCATGGTGCCCTCAGTAGGTATGTGTGCCAGCCATACAAGTCACAGTACATGTGGCAACCCCTTCTGAAGAATGTCCTGACAGGATACACATCTGGCATAGAGGAAAGTGTGCTTTGTGAGCCAGAATGGCAGAGCATGCCATGGACATGTCCAGCACATTCACCAAACATGCATGTGTGTCCACAAGTGGGCTGCAGCACCCTCATTACTGGTAACTGACGTGGAGAATGTGATACTATGGGACCCTGACTGCCCTCTGACCATCTCATGGTGGGCTTCTCAGTATAAGAAGAAGAAGACTGGCCATAGGTATGGTGATTGATGTCCATGGTGTGCAGCATATGGGCCTCTGTTGGATACAGACTCCCCATGGCTCTTTTCAAACGTGTGACCTGAGTAGACAAATCCCTCTTTAATGTCATCACATAGCCTATGTCCCACAATGATCTGCTCTGCAATGGCCACAGTAGCATTAGCCTGTGCCTGTGTGAATGCCCTGCAAATCAGTTGTGTAATGGTATGGATATATAGGCAGAAACCAAGATATTGGTGGCCGCTTTTATACTGCCTCTTATTTCTATCACTATGTTCATAGGAGATGCTACCTCCGAGGGTTCTCTTTAGGCTGTTATGTCAGACAACTCTTCCTACTCTGCTCAGCCCTGAATCAGGGTGGGTTACAGGGGCAATGAAGCTGCATCTGTATACTTTACCCATGCCTGACAATGGTGCTATGACTGCAGACTCCTCTATGCCATAGCTGACATAATTGTCAGGGTCAGATATTTCCCTAATACCAGGCATTGACAACATCCACTCTAGAAGACCCATACACCAAATCACATGTAAAAGCAGACAAAAATACCTTAGTGGTCAGAGCAACCTTGTAATAATCTCAAATTTCAGTGATGCTACAGCCAGAAAATAGTATGGAATACACCTTTACTATCAAAATTCTGAAACACAGTTGTTTGAGTAATGACTTACTCAAAAAAAGGCCAGAAATGACAAACATCATTCACTCAAAACAACAAAAGCGGTAATGTTGATAATTCCAGTTTGACATTATCATCATTACCCAACTTACTTTGCTATCCGGTCATTTTCTACAAACGTTTTGCAGGGGGACAAGCCTCCCTGCACCCCCCCACAACCCCTGCTAATTATATAGTTCAACTTCAAGATCACACTGCCATGAAGAAAAGGGTACATTTCCTGCTCCCCACTGTAGTGTGATCTCCAATCAGAACTTCAACCTCACAATAGCGAATGCACACTAGCATTTGCTGTTGTGGAGTTGAATATTTTACGGATCACAGTTGAGAGAACTTGAAACTAGCCTTTCGACCATCACAGTTCACATAAATGCCATCCAAAATTTTGATAGTAAACTATGTATATATATATATATATATATATATATATATATATATATATATATGGGTCTAGGACTATTCACTGAAAACACATTTCACTGAAAGTCAAATCACTGTGCACAAATCACTGAAAGCTCAATTCACTGAAAACATAATTCGCTGAAACACATTTCACTGAAAGTTATATATGGCCTTTTCCCAACTGTAGTGTGACCCTAAAGTTAGTATATATAGTAATTGGGGGTATGGGGGGCACCACCACCCCACATTGGGGGGTGTGGGGGGCATAGCCCCCACATTGTTTGGATATATATTATGTTCAGAAAAGAGTAATTTATTGGAATTGCAAGTATCCATGTATATCGTTCAAAATATTTAAAATATTTATTTAATTATAATGTAATTAATTATATATATATAAATTCCACTTACGTTGTGCAGAATCATATAACAGCCAAATCATGAAGTGCCTATAGGCATGTTATTCACTTTGTTACTGGTTCTGCCTCTGGCATTTTGCACTATATAGTTATATGTCAGGGCATACCCATATGGAGCATTTCCCCCCACACACAAACACACACATGCTGATGGGTAGAATTCTGTGCCAATGCTATGTTCTGCAGCAGTTATTCACAGACATAGACGTCAGGAACTCATCTATGTCTCTAAGAGATGTCTGTCTAGGTGGACTCCTGTCAACCGCCATTCTCTCACAAGCAAGTTTGATTACCTTGATACAGGCATGATAGATCATGCTAGTGACCCTGTGGTGTACTTCACTGCATAATCTGTTATGGTTAGTAACAAAATTTACATCAGCAACAAGTTCTCACCATACATAGCTGGATAAGATTCAGTCCACCTTGTCGTTTAGGATGAAATTTCTAACCATGTTCATGAAGGGTAGCAAGGCATCTGTCTTTGTCCATGATAACTTCTCCATTTGTTTTCTTTCTTTTGGAACCATCTTGACCTGTATATATGAAACTATACATATGTTGAGCTGTTGATCAGTGATATCTGCTGTACCCCCATTATACTACTCCACCCCACAGTCCAGAGACAGCATAGTCTGTGCAACCCCTAACCCACCCAGAGACACAAGCCATCTCAACAGGTTAATTCTACTGGGAAGCTGACAATAGATGGCCACAAGTGTGCCTCTACCATGCCTCACTGTGCAGTATGCACCAGTGATTCCTTCCATGGCAGTGTGAGTGGATAGATCTGCATTTCTACATGTGCTCCATGTTTTATAGCTCCCCTCAAAATTACACAGTCTCCACCACATATGTGTATAGCTCCAACCATGTTGATCTGTATCCTGTCAGTCCAACTTAGTGGTGATTTGCAACATCTGTCACCTATGAATCTGTCTACTTTTTGATGTTCCCTGCTCTCCACATGACAATCAGTTTCAAATAAATACCAGATAGTCTGACAGCATGGCCATTGTCCACTGATGTGTGTTCCCTGGCCATTGTAGGTGAGCAGAACAACATGAAGTTAGGAGTCACTGCAAGCCATGCCTATGTATGTCACTTTCAAACCATGTGATGACTTCAGGGTAGAGTGGAACATATACATGCCAGTAAAACACATTCCCTTTGGGCCAGCACAGCATGTTGCATACTTAGTACACCTCAGTCCATATAATTGCCTTTGGGATCCCTCTCAACCACCAAAAGAGACTCAGTGCTAAAAAACAAAAGTCATGCTCTTTCTTCACTTATCCAGTCCTGTCAAACATACAACTTTTTTTCTATATATTCTTCCAAGAATATTTTCCTGGATATTGTCCTAAATACCAAACTCTTTGGAGTTAACACAGACTATAAATTAAAATTTGACCTCCGTATATGAAAAGTCATAAAAAAATCATAATAAACTAGGTACCTTTTACAGAATTAATACCTATCACTCAGTAGAAGCCAGAAAGGCTATAGCTGATGCTTACCTCCTAACCAGTCTTCTACAAGCTGCCCCAATCTACACTAGACTTTATACTACTCAACAAAGACTTGAGCAATGATACAATAAAACAGCAAAGTTTGTTTCCATTTTCAGAACTCACCACTGCATTGCTCTACATGAAGAAAAATGGATGGAATTTCCTATCTTCGATACACCCAAATAAAGGTAGACCACTTTATTTTGCATCAGTCATTGTAATGTCCTTCCCTAATCTCACTGATGAGTAGTACTGTCTCGCAAAAGAACTCTACTCTAAAGACATATACTTTGCTTACCAGGATAAGGCCTCAAATGCACATGGTGAAGCCTTGTAGTCATGCCATGTGTCCCAGCTCTGGAACCATATGCCATCTACTGTCAAATAACTGCAAACACATAGTTTTAAGAAAAATCTCTGGATTCCTAGATTCATCTCCTTATCTTTAAGCCTGCCCCTGCTTTTTCTGTTCTGGTTAAATCAGTTGCCGTACCCCATTCCTTCTCTCTTAACTGCATAGTTTCTCCTCTCAAGAATTTTGTTCTTTTCATAACTGTTGATGTGAAATCTTAAACTTTTGTTTTTTGTAACCTTGTTCATGTAGATAAACAGTGCAATCTCCCCTCATGCACTATTACACCCAGACCGCTAGAGTTTTACACTTTTTGGTTATTTTGATCTTTGCATCATTTACCTCTCCTTTCTCTTGCTGATCTATTTTCTCACTCTTCTATAATTGGCTTAACTCTTACTACTTCATTCTTCAGGGAAATCCCCCCTCCCTTTTTTAAACTTTTCCTTCTTTCACAGCTGCTGTTTGTCACACACACCTAAACACTTACTCTATGTTGAATAATCTGCAGTCATGATACTTCATATTTTCTTTGTACTTTGCTGAAAAGGGGTCTTGCATGATCCAGTCGGACCTTCCCGTTAACCAAATGCAAATAGATAAGAAAATAAGAAGTTCCCAAACAACATAAAAAAAAAAAAACACTTTGAAAACCTATCTCCCCACCACAGCCATAATTAGCAATTCTGCCACCCCGTTTTACTTCCCAATCTGTTACCACCCTCAACTTGAAGTTAAAGAGTGATAAATAAATAAATAAAAACATCTTCTTTTCTTTTAAACTGTTGAAGTTGTTTCCTACAGTTCAGACCACAAGTGAAACATTAAAGAACTTCAGTCCTAACCACAAAAGCAAAACGGGTCTATATTAAATTATCGAAAAGATAGGTCCGTAAATGGCACTTACATTGAAAATGCCCTTCAGCGAACTGTTCATAGTGAGATCGCAGTACAGTGAAGATCAGAAAATTTTCCCTTCCCTCACTGTAGTGCGATCTCGGAGTTGGTATATATAATTAGTGGGAGGTGTGGGGGCAACGGTATTTTTGATGTGTGTGCCGTTCATGGACCTCTCTTTTTGATAATATAATATAGACCCATGCAAAACCAGCATTCAGTTATGAATACTAGTAATGCACAAAAGACCAATCAGCATCTTTGGATCATCCCTCCAACACCATACACCTGAGGTGGCTGTCCCATTCTCCCCACAATAGTTATGTCTTTGTCCCCATTTGTCAATGACAGAAACATTTTTAATAGTAATAACCCACCCAAAGAGCAGAGACACACATTTAAAAAAAGCAGTCTCAATCCCCCAGCTCATGTAAAAGGCTTGTATGTCTTACCACCATCAAACATACCTGATGCAGTGTGGCAGAACACTTCATAGTGCATTAACATCTTCTTCTATATCCCCTACCCCCACTCAGTAGTCAGATGTTGACATCCCTCCAGTATAAGAAGTTCAACAGCAGAGATTTTTACCCAAGCATTCTCCCGACATGTCCTGGACACCTACCACAGCTGTTATAGTTCAGTACATCTGAAATAAGTATAATTTGTAGCCTGCTCTTCTTTCATCATTATAGCAAATTAGCAAATATGCACTGCAATGGTAACATCAGATTTTAACATGCAATTTGAATGCTCTTAGCATGGCAGTTACACTAATGAGCAAACTAAAAAGCAACTGTCTCTGAACTGCACATTTTATACAATGCACATTGGATCAAGGCTATGGTATGAGGTTTATACCTATGGCTTCTGAAGGCTCCTAGGTCGAGCATGAATGAATGTAAAATATTTTAGTGCTTCATGTACAGAGACCACCAGGAGTTCTTGCTAGGGACTTCTTATGAAGATTCCCTGTATAACTTGTGTGCCTGGCAATGCCTTGCTAGGACAGTGACTGCTAAAACAGGCATCAGCCACTAAGGCCAGCAGTGCAGGCATCAATGCAGTGACCAAATAATGTTTTACCTTAACCTTCTTTGCCAATGGCAAGGGAAGACTTGGGGATGTGCCTATGAATTCTACAGTAAGTGCTCATTACAGATGCATTTTACTGTGATATAGCAATAATAATTGACCAGCCAAATGCAGGACATGTACTTCATGCATATTTCCATTTCTTTTATGTTTCCGTATTCTGGGTAGTTTCAGGAGAAAAGCCTGACTTTTCAGAGGTGTATGGAGTGGCTATAATGGGTAAGTATTTACTGGTGATAGTACAACAGCATATAATTTTCATGCCAACAAAACTGTGAATTAGTATATTGTTGCTAGTAATGTTAACTGCTATTAACAGGACTACACTATACTTGCAGGCCACCTTTCTTCCCTAATGACCCAGTCTGGGTAAGGTGCTCATACTGTCAAGAAAGGGATCATATGCCTGCTGAACTGCTTCTGTTTGTACCTTCAGCGTGCAATGTGTCACACTCTATCTCATACCTCTGACTTTGATACCGCTGCATTGTTATGTCCATCTCCATAGCTCTGCCATCTATACAGTGTGCATAGCCTGACTGCCTGCCATACTGCATGCACTGCCATTTCTGTAGTCAGCTAACACACTTTGTTAATCGAATGCTGCTTCATATTTATAAAATGGCTATCATGTTGAGTGCTGCTTATATTGTAATTAAAGATTTTATCTGAAGTTGTATTTGTTTTGTTTTCCTTATCTACCTCAAAAAACATCAGTATAGTTGGACTTAAACAATAGTCAACATTTAAATCACAAAGACTGTACCTTGTAAGGTAACACATGATCCCTCCACTTCCTTTAGAGGAAAGGGCACCTGTTTTGTCACAGAGCAAGTAAGAGAACATACTTTTGCTTATGCACAGTTCTCTACAAAGTCTAAAATAAACTGTGTGGGAAAGCACCTTTGACATGTTGGACTGTAACCACTGGGTGAGTCACAGGGACTCGAAGGGGTAAAACAGGGACTTTCCTTCTATGAAGTAGGACTGGTGAGCAGCATACTTCTCCTAGTCTATTAAAATGGTGGAAGCAGCAGCTTTTATTTTATATTTTATTTCACATTATTTAATAAATGGGGTAAAGTACCGCAAAAGCATTACAATAATCTTTTCATGCAGTTGTTGACATTGCTGTTTTAAATGATAACAATAAAAATGTTAACTGCATCCAAACTTGCATTTTGGGAGGGTATGGATTCAGGAGATAATATATACTTAATAATGAAGGTTAGGGAATGTAAGACTGAAATAATCAATTTTCTGATATATTCTGAAATATTATTAAAACTGGGTTTCTTAACAATTCACATAATGAATCATATTTTAGGAACAAGAGATGTTCAGTTTAGTTGCAGAATAAAATAATATGCAATTGCTTTACAGCAATGTTAACATTTGACAACATTCTACACAAAAGTAAAGCAGCTGGTACCATAACAAGAGAATTAATTGTTCCTCATTTGAGACAACTACCTGTAGGACAGTTGTACACACACACACACACACACACACACACACACACACACACACACACACACACACACATGCATGCGTCCATGCACTCTTGGGTTTACCTTCAGTCTCACAATGAAGACAGTAGACAGAAAAATACATTTTGCCATATGTGTTTGGTTAAGGAATAGAATCCAAGACTTTATTTATTTCAAAGCGGATTGTTATAAAATTATAAGTACACTTTCTATACTTGGGATAACTTCTGCTTGGAGAAAAATAGGGCAGCATTACACAGTATAAAATGAATTTGTCCCTTTCTACAAGTTACTGTGGATTTAGTGCTGATACATATAAATAAAAAAGGAGTGTATAGTGAAGCTTGCCTCTTGAAAGAAAAAAGTAGCTTTATGTTGTTTTGAGATAATATGTTTAATTTGTATTGCATACAGGCATTTTAGTGTTTGCAGTAATAAGACTGCTGAGTTTTATTTCACAATGATATCTTTTGCTATGATATGGTTGACCCCACATGCACACACTCCTTTTATAATGTTGAAATTCCCCTAAGAAGCAGAGCAGACATAATATCCTTTGAAACAGTGATGCAGTGAGTCACAGATACAAATACAGTCTATGATGCAGAATGTTTCTGAAACTAAAGTCATGCCTTCATTTTTTAACCTCCTACACTGATGCTGTAGGCTTATTTTGCAGAACACGCAAGATTTCAGCAAGGAAAACAGAGCGCATTCTAACTGGTTATCAGCAACAAATACTCTTATAATTTATTTATTTATTTATTTATTTGCATTTGTTAACCGGGTTGGTCCAGCTGGGTAAGAATTACCCTTTTTCAGTGGAGACCCGAGGGGAAAAGCCCCAAACAGACATACAAATACATACGAATAGAGACATAATATATTATTTGTTGTCAGCTAACTGAAGCAGATGGTTAACTTTCCTTACCTGAATTTTACTTGGATTTTAAACTGCTGACAGTACATGCAGTAATGTGCTATCATGCCAGTGAAGGCTTAGTAGCGTGCTATGAGGAATTAGAAATATATGTTTCACACCTTATGCTACATACTACACTGAGTAACAACAAAAGGTGAAATATTAACAAATAAAACACTGGGTTGCTGGAAGGCAGTAGATTATACACACTGACCAGGGTACTCATCATAGGGGGAATCCAGCACCAAGGTTTAATTGCACAGTTAGAAGGTAACATTCTGTCCATTGGGGTTAGATGTGGGTTCATACTCAGCTTGAGTTTTTTTCCTGTCTTGCATATAAGATAAATAACAGATATCCACACCCACTTATGTTTTCATAACGTTTAAATACCTTGTTGCCAAAGTTCTATAATGTGTATTATTTAAGGAACTGTGTCAGAACAAATGCACTGTTTTATACTGGCTCATCTTTTTTATGATTCTAGAATGAAAGAAATGAATACCCAACACAGTGGTACAGAAAGTGCTTTCAAAGAAAGCAAATCAGGATTCAAAATGTAATTCAGTAACAGTGATTGGCCAGAGCAGAATGAACATCTCTGAGGCTGCCTATTCTCATAAAATGCAATGCAGATTCCTTCCACTGGAGAAGTATCGGCTGAAGGTACTCAGCCAGTACTAGTCATACCTCTCAGATGTCCAGATTTTCACAGAATGTCCAGATTCTTAGTTCATATTTTTGGTCTGTTCCTCATAAAATTTGTGGTTTTCTGGCAAATCACTCTGATAATCCAAGGACTGAAGTCACTAAATACTGACGGATCTAGGTTGATTCACTGAAAGCTCATTTCACTGAAATTCAATCTCATTTCACTTAAAGTAAGTAGCGTAGGCCAAATAAAACATATATGCTCTTCTCCCCCCTGTAGTGCGACCCTGGAGTTAGTATATATAGTTAGGTGTGTGTGTGTGGGGCAAATCCCCCACCTACTTTGCTATTATATTTAGGAATCTCATTTCACTGAAAGTTAATAACATAAAACCAAATGTAAGTGGGGGGCTACACCCTCCCACACCCCCCTAACTATATATACTAACTCCAGGGTCGCACTACAGTGGGGAGAAGGGCATATACATTTTATTTGCCCAACAGTACTTTCTTTTAGTGAAATTAGATTCAGCGAAATGAGCTTTCAATGAATCAACCTAGATCCATAATGACATACATTTGCGTTTCAGACTCCAAATCCTTCAGAAAAATGTATGTTAAAACAAACATTGTTACTCTAGCAACTTTCTAAGTTTATAAGAGTAATATTTAAAATATGTCCCTATTTTTGGGTCTTTGTTTCCCCATTTTGTCAGGCTTTGTCCAGATTTCTTGCACTAACAGGCTGAGCGGTATGGTACTAGTGAGTTAGATAAATGATACATTGAATGGGTGGGGGTGGTGGAAATAGCTTGTCAATGACACATGCCCAGTATTCCATAAAATAATGCATTCACTACCCATTATCTGGTAGAAAAAGAAAATGCTTAACTAAATGGATAGGAAATGGACATTCAGACCATGTCACAACATGTTGTGCCTTCCAACAACCAGTTCAAATATGTGTCCAGTGGAAATTTATTGCAAATAAATAAATAAATACATAAATAATCACAAGAGTTAATTGCTTTCATTTTACTCTAAGAACTTCATCAGAACTACATACATTGACTCCATTTTGGTTTAAATAACCAGTGAAATCACTTGTCAAGTGAAATCACATGGCTAATGAAACCTACCCAAGTCATTCTTAAAGGAATAGTCACCTCAAAATATGCTGAAACTTACTGGTTAAAATTCAAAACAAAAAATGATGACATTAAAATACAACAGTAGTAAAAAGATCATAAATAGTCAATTATAAACAATAAGTTCCAAGTTTAGTGCATTTAATTGTAAGATACTGTTAAAAGAAATATATTAATTTAACCCTGGGGTCTGAGTGGCATTTAATAACAACTGCCAATGCAGTTCAAAGTATTCCAGCCTTTCTCCCAACATCCACCTGTCTCAAATATCTGCACCTTATCCGAAAAAAAAAAAAAAAAAAAAAAAAAAAACTTTTTAAAGTTAGTACCATATGTCTCAACCTCTTAATGCAAGAAATCTGGGCAAAGTCATAAATAATGGGGGGGACAAAGGCCCAAAAATAGGGACATATTTTAAATATTGCTCCTATAAACTTAGAAAGCTGCTAAAATAACAGGATTTGTGTTGGCATGCATTTTCTGAAGGAAATGAACTCTGAAACTCAAATATATGTAATTATTTGTTCATTTATTAGTGACTTCAATCCTACATGATTTGTCAGAAAACCACAGATTTTAGGAGGAACAGACCAAATGTTTGAGACAAAAATCTGGATATTCTGCAGAAATCTGTAGAGTTGAGAGGTATGGCTAGTACATACCTATGAATGTTTACTTATGGCCTTTTTACTGCATAGGCATGTTCATAAATTCTAGTCCACAGTGCATGCTTAGTCTTCCCTATGTAAAACACAGGGCAAATAAGGCAAGATGAAAGGTAAACTACCCCTCTTGCTGTGTACTTGTATCTACCCATGCAAAATAAAGTTTTTGAATATGAGGGGATGGTAATGTTTATATTGTCCTAAATAAACCTACATTGTGAGCAAGCCCTGCACTTGTATATCATTTTGTTTTTGCCAGTATTTTCTGTCACTCAAATAGCCCTTTAACATTTGCACTGTATTTAAAGACAACAGTAGGGGCTTCACATCATTATTGAGTTAGACCAGTGGGACCAAACACCCACGACCAACTTTTTTAAAAAATCTTTTTCACCTCACCTGCATTCTGGCGAATATGAGGATCACGCCATTAGATTGCTGATTATTCCTAGTGTTTTTAGTACCCCCAAATTGGAAAACTCTGAGTAATCTAAAATTGATTTGTAATTGGTCGCTATTCCTGAGACTACTTCAAAGGCTATATTATTCATTAATTTGATGACATAAGCCCTTTCCAAAAATAATATGTTGCTTTTCCAGCCCTAAAAAGAACTGGCTATCATCAGATACCAACCTGGATAGCCTTCTCACCATTTGCCCTTTTATCAAGCTCTATTTCTGCCACAAAGAGTGGTTATTCAAAAAAATGTCAACCATTGGAAAAATTTGGTTTCCTAACAATGGCTTGTTGGTTTGCATAACTGTTGTATAGAGGTTTGCTTTTTTTCCTTTTATAGTCCTCCCTGTCACGTCAACTTTTTCTCTTTTCTCATCCTTGTAGTGGCATATTTACTATCAAAAATCTGATACAATTCATTTTCAATGGTTGATTCTTCTATACATAAGATTTTTAGATGACATTTTTTATTCTGCTAAGTATGGTGAGTTTTTTAGAAACATTAATAACAGTGTAGACTTTTTTAGTTTTACATGTGACAGGAGCAACAACATTAGTTATTTGGACTCTTGGTTTTGAAAAACATGGCATGGAGTAACTAGAAATCAGTGGAGTTGATAGGATTCAATCATTTTCCAGAAATATATTGCTGATGCTTAAAAATCAACACAAAGTAAAAAAAAATGAAGGAAAGAATTCAAAAGAAGGAAGAAATACTACAATGATAGGAAGCACGGTAGGCTGAAGAGAAAGTGAAATCTAAGATAAATGAGAAAGTCTGCGGTCTGTAGCTAAAGTTCTTAATAAAGCAGTTGAACCAAGATCATATGCAGTTCATGGAGATGATGATATAACTGCATTAAAACACTCTCAGACATCTGTACAAGACAAATACATTGAAGTCAAAATCCACAGAAGATGAACAGCTAGTATGACAAAGCTGTTGCAACAAAATACACACTGTGAAAATTGTGATAGGAGTTGCAAAGAAAGACTTCTGGAGATTTGTCACTAAAGGAAGTTATAGTGTGGCAAGAATTGTCATAAAAACTAGACTCAGTGTCCAGGGGAACCATTAATTTTAAATTATCCAGATACAGGTCTGTTGAAAAAAGCAGACTGACATATGCACTTTTCCAGAATTAAAGCAGTTATAAGGACTGCAAAGTTGTTATGAAAAACTACATGTTCATGGCAGACAAAGGTGCATTTAAAGCCTATGCTTCATTTATTCATTCACTGAAAACACTCAATACATTGCTTTATGTGGAAAAAAATATTTCATGTGGGTGATAGCTGCCAATTTTTGCTTTTGTTATTCATTTTTAGTCTGTCTATGTTGACAAAAGTATTATATGATTTAGTGATTTGATTATTTGATTTAGCAATTTAGCACTGCTCAATCTTATATACACACACACACACACACACACACACACACACACACACACACACACACACATATATGTATAAGACATTTTCTGGTTTGATTCTCGGCTGGGGTACCTTCTGTGCAGAGTCTGCATGTACTCCCTGTGGTCACCTGAGTTTCCTCTGAGTGCTCCTGTTTCCTCCCACATTCCAAAGACATGCAGTAGGTGGAATGGACACTCTAAATTGGCCATAGGTGAGAGTGTGTGTGTGTGTGTGTGTGTGTGTGTGTGTGTGTGTGTGTGTGTGTGTGTGTGTGTGTGTGTGTGATATGAATGAACTACCACGGCAGGGCTAATCACCCAGTGCTGTAAACCTTGGTTTAAAATGACTGTCCCTGCTGAAGTGACACCCTGACTCCATGTGCAAAATGGGAAAAGGGGTTGATGATGGATGTATGGATATACATGTATTGCTCTGTTACACAGATGTCCCTGAGAATTCATATTCAGCCTGAATATAAATTTTTATATCACCTGATAGAGTGTGTTATTGACCATCCTGTTAAGTTAAAGGCACATTCTTGTGCAGTTGGAGTATGGACATCTGTTTATCTCAGACATAAAAAAATGCTGTATGATGCTTCCCTGTGACATTTTGGAATGTTTTGACTAAGCCTAGGAAACATAGTAATTTAAAACATTTAAAAAGGGTGTATGCTGATCCCAGTGATCATAAAGTGCAAATCAATATTATTTCAGATAAAATCAGTTTTAATGGTTTGCTAGCAATTCTGACAATGTTTGTACAATTGATATATTTTTCTTGTTTTCTGTCAAGAGCAAAAGGCTGCATTTTGTTTTTCCATGACTATCTTTTGAATTGTGCAAAATCAGTTTCAGTTGTGTGCTAACAATGCTGACACCACTCATGAAGACTTTGCAATCATCTCTTTTAACCTAGACTAAAATGTTGCATGCCGTGTCCTTTTGATCGTTTTAAAATACTGTTTATTGCTTCCAAATGTGATAAAATACAAAGCTTGTGGAATGCCAGTTTCATTTGTTTGCTATCATTTCTGTCAACACTTGGAAAAGGAAGGTAACTGATTTTTTTAATCAAGGGCATGGAGAAAATGCTATCTGTTGCTTACTCAAGCTACTTTTAAAATGCTTATTGCTTGTCCATGTGATATATTGCAATGCAAGCACATTTTGGCTTGGTTTGGGCAAACAGCGTTTCAGCTGTTTGCTAGCACTTCTGTCAATGCTAGTGAAAGCAATGCAATTTTCTTTTTATCAAGTGTTTACCAAGAACAATTTACAGTAGGCAGTTTCCACAGGAGAAATTTTTCTTTCTTTAAATCATGTAAAATCAGTTTCAGTTGTTTACTAATACTTCTTACAGGCATCAGAGAATAATGTACTTTTTATAAGAATAAAATGCTGCATTTTGCTTCACAGTAATAATGTTTAAATGCTGCATGTTGCTTTCCTACAATCATAAACTGTGAATTGATAATATTTCAGTACACCTATAGTAAAATTAGTTTCAGCTGTTTGCTATTGCTTATGACAACACTTGTGATAGCAATATAATTTAACATGTTTATCAAGAACAAACAATACATTTCTGTATGTTGCTTCCCTGTGATATTTCTTTTCTTTGAAGCAAGTAAAATCAGATTCAGTTGTTTGCTGGTGCTTGTGACAGAGCTTGTGACAGGTGTGTATTTTTCATGAAAGATTTGTGTTTGTGTGTGTGTGTGTGTGTGTGTGTGTGTGTGTGTGTGTGTGTGTGTGTGTGTGTGTGTGTGTGCGTGTGTGTGTGTATTAAAGATGCATAAAATCTGAAAGTATAGGCTAGCAATGTGAAAATCAGCAGAATAAATATTACTAACTTCACAGCAGGTCTACAACAGTTGCATGTCTGGAAATATCACTTATTGTTTTTAAAGATGTGAACAGATAGCATTGTTGCCTCATAGCAAGAGGTTCCCTGGTTTGATTCTGAGCTGGGATGCCTTCTGTGTGGTGTCTGCATGTTCTCCCTGTGTTTGTGTGGCTTTCCTCCAAGTGCTCTTGTTTCATCCCACTTTCCAAAGACAAGCAGTAGGTGGACTGGATACTCTAAATTGTTCATAGGTGTGAGGGTGTGGTGTGGAGGAACTACTGCAGCAGGGCTATCCACTTGGTGGTGCAAATCTTGGCTCTAGATACTGGTCACTGTTGACCTGATACCCCGACACCATGTGTTAAAATGGGAAAAAGGGATTGTGGATGGATGGATAGTCTTACTGGATAAATAAATGTCATTAAATGCAGTGCTTAGTGACAGAAATGTTGTCAGACATGCAGGACAACATATTGGTCAAAGAATGAAGAGGGCAAAAAATGCAACAGTAGATAATTCTGTTTCTAAACAGACAGGGAGGGTTGACTGTCATTGAAATAATATCAGAAAACTCTTTAGATGTAGTGTATCAGAATAGGAGCATTAGGTTAATAATTTTTCATTTTCCTCAAAAGGAAATAATAAAAAATGTTATGTGTTAAAAATATAACTCCTCTAGATTTAATGTTATGTTTGTTAATAGGGGATAAAAATGTGAATACTGATGGACTGTAGGTACAAAGGATAAAGAAAGAGAAGAAGAGGAATGTAAAATTCAAGACAGTATGGTAGATATGAGGTTAAATAGAAGTGAACAAGCAGGGTGTGTTTTATATACACATATGAGGCAAGTAGGTTATATTGAAAACAGAATATTTTCAGTACCCAGACCATCTTAGCACCTTAGATTCTAGAAATTTCTCATCTTGTTATAATATAAAGAAACCAGAAGTCCACCATTTGGAAACTTATTTAATAAAATGTATACCAAATAAACAAATATTTCGAATGAAACTCTTCATCAGTGTTGTTGTTGTGTCTTTCAGCTTTTCCCGGTTAGGGGTCGCCAAAGTGCAACTCCGGTCCGCTAATGATTGGTAGTAGATTTTTACGTGCCGAGTTGCCAGCCCTGATGCACAACCTTCAACGAAGGTACGCCCATTCACGCATGTCTCCACACAGAAGACGCTCTAGCTGAGAATCGAACAGGACAACGTCTTAACTGTGAGGTGACAACGCTACCACAGCACCACCACCGCAGTAGAAACTCTTCATCAGTGTATGAAACATAAAAAACGTACCAGCATTTTATACAATACACCAATCAGCTCATACTTACAATTAACATTTATACTTCATTTAAAGTACCCAACTACATAAAACAAATAAATACATTGCATATAAGCTACACATATAGCTATAAAAAGGTAAAATGACCAATTAGACCATATCATGCCTATCTTTTAAAATTGGTTTAATGCTATTACTACTATTGAGCTCTGGTAGACAATCTGCCCTAAAATAATGAATCCACTTATATTCAATCATTTCTGTTCAAGTCACTATATCCCCCCACTACTGTTTACATATATGACTTGTAAAATTCGAAATTTAAACTTGTGCTCAATTCCATTACTAGATACATGTTTTGTTACAGCATTAGTAAGAACATTCCTATGAATATTAGACATATGTGCACTTATTCTTTCCTTCAATTTTCTGTTAGTTTAGCCAATATAGAAGCATTGGCATTGGACACAATTAGCAAAATATATAACATTTTCCATGTTACATGTACCTGATGCATTACACTTCATGACTAATGGGGTGCATAAAAGATAAATCAGTATTAATATCCTTACAATGGGTACAATTATGACAAGGGGTAGTACCCATCTTTCTCTTATGATTATTTTCCACTTTCCCTTTCTTTATATCATTATAGCATAAATACTGCTTTAAGTTTTTTTCTCTTTTATACACAAACCAAAGTTTTACCCCCCCCCCCACTACCTCACTAGTTTCTTGGTTAGATGTCAAAAAGGTCCAACTTTTCCTAAATAATTCACTGCACTATCTTAGTATGCCTTTTATATTTCATCATATAACTAAGTTTACCCTTATTCGTATTTTTAACCATAGAATCATTTTGTGTATCACTACTTACTCCTGATAAATATGGTTTAGCTACATCCTTTCTCGGTTGACTTACCATTTTTTGTCTCTTCGATAAGGCTATTATTATAACTTCTACTTCTAAAGTCTAATGCCATACCTTCCATTTCATTAATGAACATCTCATCCTTAGTACTCAACCTACTTGCTCTCATAAATTGGCTTTTTACATCTCCTTTAAAATACGTTTAGTGTGCATACTCTCTGAATGCACATATTTCACAGCTTGTACATTCTTCCTGTCTATCACAGTATTAAAGATATTGTCCTGTTTAGAAATAGCAATATGCAGGAAATTAATACTCACATCTGATGATTTAACATCAAAGAATAAGAAATCAGTCGAAGAATGAAGATGGTCAATAAAATTACCTAATTCACTAGAGTTACCTTTCCATAAAAGGAATATGTCATCCACGAACCATTTGAAGAACAATATATTGTCATTCCTAAATAACCTGCCATGTTCAGCAAAAATAAATCTTTCCTCCCACCTTGCTAATACAAGGTTGGCGTACGTATTTGCGACGGGTGTACCCATTGCTACACCTAGTCATTGATGGTAGTGGTCATTATTAAAAGTAAATACATTATTATCTAATACACACATAGAACATAACAGCTCCACCTTAGATATTTTTACTTTTGTAATGATCTTATTCACAAAAGTTTTGTTAACCACAGTAAAGGTGTGTACATCAGACAGAAATTTGCCCATCCAATTATTGTACTGAGTGTTACTCATTAATACAGTCATCTCACATTTATCTGCAGGCTTAATGATTATATCATTATTAGAAGGCAAAGAAGTTAGTGCGCGCTGTTCTTCATGACTAAGGTTGTAAGATTTATATCCTTTTTGTTTTTGAATAAAGGAGAGTTATGAGGCCTTTTTTTGTGAATAAGATCATTACAAAAGTATTAGGTTTTATCAATGATTTATTAATTGAACGTATGATAACTCCTGAAACATTTAATTATTTGTATTTAGCAAATCCAGTTACTCTGTTCATTTATGGATTTCCTAAAATTCATAAATGTTTATTAGCACCTCCTCTGAGACCTATAGTCTCTGGTAAAAGATGGGTTACTACAGCAATTTTTAAATATTCAGATAAGCAATTAGCTACTATGCTGAAACATTGTAATAGCTTTATTAAGGATACTCATGGTTTTTTATTAAATCTTAATGAATGGTAAATAACTAACATATCTGGAGATATTTTGTTAGTGATGATGGACATTAAGTCTTTGTTTACTGTCATCCTGAATCCATATGGAATTGAAGCAATAAGGGAATTCTTAAATGCACATGGTCACCATTGTATATCTAAGGTGGAGCTGTTATGTTCTGTGTTGGAGTGTGTATCAGATAATAATGTATTTACTTTTAATAATAACCACTACCATCAATGATTAGTTGTAGCTATGGGTACACCCATTGCGAATACCTATGCTAACTTTGTATTGGCAACGTGGGAGAAAAGATTTATTTTTGCCGAACATGACAGGTTATTTAGGACAATATATTGTTCTTTAAACGGTTCGTGGATGACATATTCCTTTTATGGAAAGGTAATTCTAGTGAGTTAGGTAATTTTATTGACCATCTTTATTCTTCGACTGATTTTTTATTCTTTGAGGTTAAATTATCAGATGTTAGTATTAATTTCCTGGCTATTACTATTTCTATATAGGACAATCTCCTGGATTCAGCAAGCCCTCTATGGTGTGCAAGACTAGTGCAGGAGTTCCAGCAGGCAATATGTTTGCCGTGCGATCCAGGAATAAGCTGTAGGGACGTGCACAAACGCTCCTGCACTAGTCCTGCATGGACTCAGCCCCTGTATGAAAATTACCCCATTTGCAGGAGAAATCCATGCAAATGAGGTGAATTTGTGATCCAGGAAGCTGGAAACTGGATGTGCAGGACTAGTGTAATCTGCAGAAATGTACTCCGCCAGTAATGGAGTACATTTCTGCAAACTATAAAACATAGCCATGACAGCTCCAAATAAAGGGTGGATATTATGTAGAAAGCATGCCAATGGCCAAGTATAGGGCCATTGGCATGGAACACAATTGCAAAAATATAAAAATCAACTTTTATTTTTTTAGCTGATCTCGGCTGTTTAAGCATAGGGTAGTGGTTCACAAATGGTATCAGGCAAAAAATAAGAAAAAAATAAATAAATAAGCATTCTAACCAAATTCAATATTTTGCCTTTATACTCAATGGCAGGCAGAAGACAACATGGCTAGTGAATAGTGTTTGTTAAGGGGGGAGGCTCAGTGTGGAACTTGTAACTATGCATCAGCAGGCAATCCTATGCAAATGAGGGGAATGATACTGAATCCCAGATTTCCCCTGCTTGCTAGTCAGCATCCAACAGTGTAAGAGCAGGAATAGCTTGGTGCAAGCCTAGGAGTTAGCTGACATCATGGGGGGGTGTCAGACATGCTGTAAGTGGATTGGAGCCCTGTGGCTCGAGTTTGCCTTTAGCTTAGCAGAGCTAAGCAAGGGGGTGTGTCTGAGGGTGCCTAGCACTCTTTACATTGCCTAAGCAGGTGTGCATGCTGCGTACCAGGTTTTAAAGGAAAAAAAAATAGTAAACCAAGAAATAGCAGCTCTGTGTACATTTGAGCACTGTGTTTGTGTGGCATGCCCCCAGGCTTAAACAGGAAGGCAATGGGAAGGGAAAACAGCAGTAGGAAGTTAATCTAGGAGAATTAGCTTAGCTGGCAGGTGAAATGTATCTGAATCAGCCAATTACACAGGCAGCAGTCCAGCCCAGCCTAGAGCACTACTATAAACTATGCAAACACTTTCACTCTGGTTTTTCCCACATACTCTACACTACCAGTGTATACAAGCGGGGAACTTTTAACAAACAAAAACAACAGAATGATAGGGGCTGCAGCAGCTATCAGACATCAACATGTGGAAGAGGCTGAGGGTGGTGAGGATGAGAATGCTGTCAATCAACCCACAGTGAGGAGATGGAGAAGGGTGCACAGACCCAGGGTAACCTACCAGGGGCTATGTGAGCTGGAGATAGTGGAGCTCTATAGGGTGGACAGGGACCTCCTACAGCAAATTGCTGAGCTGTGCTGGCCACGCCTAACACACAGAACTAACAGAGGGGAACCCATCCCAGTGGATACCAAGGTATGTGTAGGCCTAGGAATACTAGCTACAGGTACTTCCCAAAGCCCAACTGGGGATATCATGGGGATCTCACAGGCATCAGCATCCAGAGTATTCCACCAGTTCCTGGATGCCATGTCAGCACATGCCAGTGAGCACCTATATTTCCTCAACACAAATGAGGTGTTGGCCAGCAATATGCATCTCTTCCACCAAATAGCAGAACACCCTGAGGTGGTGGGTGCTATAGACTGTACGCACATACGCATCAAAGCACCCCTCCATCAACTGCCAGGTTGTGTGCAATGCCCAGGGCATTATAATGAATGTGTGTGCTTGCTGCCCTGGAAGCTATCACAATTCCCACATCTGGCATCTGACGCAGCTGTACCAGAGATTTGCCAATGGGGACATCCCTTATGGTCACCTAGTGGGGGATGCTGGTAATGCACTGGAGCCGTGGCTGATGACACTCATCAGAAATGTACACACACCTGAACAAGAATGCCATAATGAGGCACACGCACAGACCAGAATCATAATAGTGCATGTGTTTGGGATGCTCAAGTCATGGTTCTGGTGCCTGGACACATTCAGTGGAGTCTTGCAGTACTCACCAGCTACATGTACCCAAATTGTTGTCATATGTGCCATGCTACACAATATGATCCTGCGGAAACAGCTGCAGCAGGAACAGCACGGGGAAGAGCCACACAACCCCCCCCCAATGCCAAGGCCTGCACAGACACAGAGTGACATGGAGGAGAAACAACCTGAGCCTGCCCCAGTAGGCAGATGGAGGCATGCCCAGTATGCCCTGGTGTTGGCAAAGAGGCAATGCATAGCACATACACTGACATAGTAAGGATCCAGGGAATGACACCTCTCTCTGACTCACACATACAGTAAAAGGGATGCCAAACATGACAGTACCTGTGCTCAACCATGTATAGGGAGTGTACTATGTGCATCCAACATAGGCAGCCCCCAGCACCATCCTCAATACTGGCACACCCACAAGGTAAGTCACTCTCCTTACCAATTGCTGATTGGAGTAGTATGTGTTGTTACTTGTATCTATGGTATGGATGTGAGCATTCAAGGGAATCGGATGGCTGAATGGGATACCAGCAGATAGTAGACACCTATAGTGGCAGCGTGAGATCTGTAACAAATACTTGTGTCACCATAGTAGCTATTACTATACATAGTGACAAAACTCACTGCAGGAAATGTGCTGGGCCACATGTGTGCCCATATGACACACATATGCCAGTCAGGGAGGTTCACATACCCAACAACAGTCTCAGCCAGCAGGGCAGGTGTAGACAAACACAAACACAGGTTGTGCCAAGGCCTCTGAATGATGCCTACACAGACAGACTACATCAGGTCAGGCAGTGGGATGTTAGCTCTGAAGGGTAGGAAGTCAGAAACTGATATGTAGGTCATGTAAACTGCTATGCCCCTAGTCAGCATGATAGATTAGATTACAGAATGAAATGGAGTACCTGACATACCAGTACAGACATAGCAAAGGTGTACAAGTGTCATGTGTGCCCCCCAATTCTATGTAGAAATGTAGAAACAGTCAGGTGTGCCCCCCAATCCTATGTAGAAATGTAGAAATAGTCAGGTGTGCCCCCCCAATCCTGTGTAGAAATGTAGTAACATTCAGGTGTGCCCCCCATCCTGTATAGAAATATAGAAATAGTCAGGTGTGACCTCACCAATCCTGTGTAGAAATGTAGTAACAGTCAGATGTGCCCCCCTCCCCAAATCCTGTGTAGAAATGTAGAAATAGTCAGGTGTGCCCCCTCAATCCTGTGTAGAAATGTAGTAACAGTCAGGTGTGCCCCCCATCCTGTGTAGAGATGTAGAAATAGTCAGGTGCAACCCCCCCAATCTTGTGTAGAAACATAGTAACAGTCAGGTGTGCCCCTCCCCCAATCCTGTGTAGAAATGTAGAAATAGTCAGGTGTGCCTCCCAATCCTGTGTAGAAATGTAGTAACAGTCAGGTGTGCCCCACATCCTGTGTAGTAAGGTACAAATAGTCAGGTGTGCCCCCCCATCCTGTGTAGAAATGTAGAAATAGTCAGGTGTGACCCCCCCCTATCCTATGTAGAAATGTAGTAACAGTCAGGTGTGCCCCCCAAATCCTGTGTAGCAATGTAGAAACAGTCAGGTGCGCCCCCCATATCCTATGTAGACATGTAGAAACAGTCAGGTACCCCCACAATCCTGTGTGGAAATGTAGTAACATGTATGTGTAGGTATAATACTAGTGGAGCACAGATGCCCAGAGGTGGCCAAGGTAGCAGGATAGAGTGTAGCATGTGTACAATATGCAGGTATGTGTGTGTTAGGTTGATGTGTGTTTCATATTGTGTGAGAGTGGTCAGTATGTATGCATGTTGAGGTATGATCTGGTGGCCATTGCCCAGTACTGCTGATGACAGGGCCAAGTCCTCACAACTGCAGTGCCAAAGACAATTCCCACCAGTATAACACATGCTAGCAGTAAGCCATTGTAAATGTATGGTGGTAATATGTGTCACTATCTGAAAGATTGACAATGCATGGCTGTTGGGCTAGATATACAAGCAGTACACAGGGGAAAGTACCCCGGACATACAGTATATAATGTGTAACTGTGAAATAGACACACCCTTGGAATTGTACATGCAGGTATGCATCACATTATCTGGGCCTGTAGTAGGGTGTACCAGTGTCGTCTGCCCGAACACTTGCAGATCACAAAGGTGCTAGGACTGATGTATTGGGAAACAGCTGATGTGCCTGCACATGCCAGCATAACTGAAATGCCCCATGCATATCTGTGCTTCAGATGCAAGTAGTGTCCATAGCACACATGCATCCAGCTCACCCAAACATCACCCACAGGGACCTCTCTGGTCGTATCCCTACTGTTGGGAATGGGTACAATATGACTCCCACCTGTATATGGCAATAGCAAAAGAATGTAGCATGCAGTGCAGGTGTCCCATGCAGGTGTGTCCCTAGCTGTAGATAGCACCCTGCCAGCATCCACACCACCTAATCCATACTGATATAAAGTATTTGTCTGAACACCTAGCACACTTACCCTGTCAACCTAGGGGAATATACTGTATGGCGGTCTGGGACTATAGGACTGACTGAATGCAACGGCCTGCCACAGCTGGCCTGCATCACCACCAAATGGCCTACAGGCCTCTGCCAAAGGCCTGTGTCTCACACGTACTGCCAATGCATGTTATGTCATGGACATCCAAATAACAGCATAACAAACTCCACATAAGCCATATGCAAGGCAATGTGGCCAAACCACAGTAACATGTCCACCATGTCCCACTCCATGAACTATTGAACAACACCAAAACACAGCTGTGATGAGGTGACAACCTTAGGGAAAGTATCAGAGAATGTATGAATAATGTATGGAAGAGGATAGAATAATAGAGGGGGGTCAGGTGGGAGCATGGACAGCATGGAATGTGCAAGGTCCGACACACAGCTGTGTGCACACACTATCCCTGGCTGCAAACACATACATGGGTGGCTACAAACCTGCCTGTACACCACAATAGGGGTAATGTCCTGACTCATGGCCCCTGCCTCTGGGTAACCTGTGTGAATCTGTACAGCTGTGAGGTATTACCACAGCAAGATAAGGCCATACTGTCATGTTGATGGCTGTACAAGTATGAGATCCTCTGCCAGCACTGTACCAAGGTGCTGAACTGAATACACAGACCCAGCAGCAAGTGTCTGCAGCTTCCCCTCCAGAATGGCATAGCTTACCATGAATATGTAGGCATCTGCCCATAATACCAGACACAGCTGCATTCACCCTTGTTCCACACACCACAGTGAGCAAGGATGTCCACCTGACAGTACTTGAGGACATAAAACATCACAGTGTATAATAGTACACATGTCTGAATATCTCCGCTAACACCAGTACCATGTAGCAGAAGCAGCACAGACACAATCATCTACAGTACACACTATCACTTGCACAGTTTGTCCCCATATTGCCAAATGATCTACGGATACCCTGCAGAAACAGTTTGCTACCTGTAGGTGTACAACAGAAAGTTCTGCACTGGAGTACAAACTACCTGGAATGGATCCACACATTCAATACAGAAGGGCATACTGGGCATGCTCACACACTTAGAGAAATGAAGGCAATGTCAAACAGCATACTGAAAGGTCATACTGGACATGCTCACACACTAAAACAAATGAAGCCCATGTCTTCAAACAGTGGACCATACATATCTGACAGTTGCAGATGTTAGTGCATACACTTTTCAGTATGCACCTGTCATGCTTTGCACACACATTGGATAGGAATACAGACATATATCCAAGGACAACACGCTATACTAAGCTAAATGTAGACATACATAGATGTGTGGAAGAGAGTGACTGTGACAAAGAGCCATCCATCTTGAAGCCTGTCCCACCCAACACACAGCCAAATGGCTGCAACCACAGGATGTGTAAATGTCACTCACTGTAGAAAGTAACCACTGGTATCTGTCAGCATTACAGACTATGTGGTGCAAATGCTAGCTGTGCAACATGACTGTACAAGGCAGTCATCATCTAGCAGCTGTATACACATACCTGCAGAATATAACCCTTCGTGTGCCTGCATGTGGTGTGTCAACCCCTAGATGAATGGGTTATGGCCCATGCACACACACTGCCCTCCCCATAGCCCTACTAAGACAAGCCTGCTGATGTCATCCACTTTGAAATACACCTTTGGGAATGGAGTAGCCCAGTAATCTCTGTGGCGTGTCCTAAAACTGTGTGATGCTGTAGTGTGATAAACTAGTTAGGTAGGAGTTCTAATCCCCGACATGGCAACTATGTGTGTGTGTCTCTGTGTAAGGAGAAATACTTTTTAGGCTAGTCACGCTCAATACAATTCAAATGCCCTACTTTGGCAAGCCTGCTGATGTCATCCACTTTGAAATACACCTTTGGGAATGGAGTAGCCCAGTAATCTCTGTGGCGTGTCCTAAAACTGTGTGATGCTGTAGTGTGATAAACTAGTTAGGTAGGAGTTCTAATCCCTGACATGGCAACTATGTGTGTGTGTCTCTGTGTAGGGAGAAATACTTTTTAGGCTAGTCACGCTCACTACAATTCAAATGCCCTACTTTGGCAAGGCTACTGATGTCATTCACTGTGAAATATACCTTTGGAAAAGGTGTAACCCAGTAATCTCCATGGCGAGTCCTATAACTGTGTTCTGCTGTAGTGTGATAAACTAGTTAGGTAGGAGTTCTAAACCAGACATGGCAACTGTGTATGTGTGTGTGTGTGTGTGTGTGTGTGTGTGTGTGTGTGTGTGTGTGTGTGTGTGTGTGTGTGTGTGTGTGTGTGTGTCTCTGTCTGTATAGGGAGCAATGCTTTTTAGTCTAGTCACACTCACTACAATTCAAATTTCCTACTTGGGCAAGGCTGCTGATGTCATTCACTGAGAAATACACTTTTGTGAAAGATGTAGCCCAGTAATCTCTGTGGCGCATCCCCTAACTACATAATGCTGTAGTATGATAAACTAGTTAGGTAGGGGTTCTAATCCCAGACATAGCAAGTGTGTGTGTGTGTGTGTGTGTGTGTGTGTGTGTGTGTGTGTGTGTGTGTGTGTGT
The DNA here is from genome assembly GCF_019279795.1 of Protopterus annectens. Lineage (NCBI taxonomy): Eukaryota > Metazoa > Chordata > Ceratodontiformes > Protopteridae > Protopterus > Protopterus annectens. The sequence continues at coordinate 581,289,559 of NC_056741.1, read as the reverse complement.
CTGTAGGTAGCAATGCTTTTTAGGCTAGTCACACTCACTACAATTCAAATGCCCTACTTTGGCATGGCTGCTGATGTCATTCACTGTGAAATACACCTTTGGGAAAGGTGAAGCCCAGTAATTTCTGTGGCACGTCCTATAACTGCGTAATGCTGTAGTGTGATATAGTACTCTGGTAGGGGTTCTAGTCCCACACATGGCAAGTGTGGATGTTTGTGTGTGTATTTGTGTAGGGAGCAATGTATTTTAGGCTATTCACACTCACTACAGATCAAGTGCCCTACTTTGGCAAGGCTGCTGATGTAATTCACTATGAAATACACCTTTGAGAAAGGTGTAGCCCAGTAATCTCCGTGGCATGTCCTATAACAGCGTAATTCTGTAGTGTGATAAAGTACTCTGGTAGGAGTTCTAGTCCCACACAGGGCAAGTGTGGATGTTTGTGTGTGTGTTACTTTGTTTGTGTAGGGAACAATGCATTTTAGGCTAGTCACACTCACTACAGATCAAATGCACTACTCTGACAATACTGCTGATGTCATTCACTGTGAAATACACCTTTGGGAAAGATGTAGCCTAGTAATTTATGTGGTGCGTCCTGTAACGGTGTAATGCTGTAGTGTGATATAGTACTCTGGTAGGGGGTCTACTCCCACACATGGCAAGTGTGGATGTTTGTGTGTGTGTTTCTTTGTTTGTGTAGGTAGCAATGCATTTTAGGCTAGTCTCACTCACTACAATTCAAATGCCCTACTTTGGCAAGCCTGCTGATGTCATTCACTGTGAAATACACCTTTGGGGAAAGAGTACTCTAGTAATCTCTGTGGCACGTCCTACAACTGCATAGTGCTGAAGTGTAATTAACTAGTTAGGTAGGAGTTCTAATCCCAGACATGGCAGGTGTGTGTCTGTGTTTGTCATTTGTATCCTGTATGGAGGTGGCTGTGAGTGCGTAACAACTGGACTCATTGTGGAGTGGGTTTTGCAAATTTCTTATCTGGTGGCCCTATTATATTTCACAATGTCCACCTTACAAGGATAACAGATGTGAAATATTCAAGAGGATGTGGTGCCAATCCATATCCCTACATGTGACACCATGGCCTGGCGAACAAAGTTAGCAACCCTTGTATTACGCAGAGAACACTCTCAACCCATGTCTCATACACAAACACACTTGCCTAGGCAACAACCATTATGTTGGTAGTACCCTGCATATTGCCCACAGATAGTAACCATAGTTTGATTGCAGTGTACTACAGAGGTCATGGCACCCTGTCCATCAGTACAATAGGCACGTACATGCAGACAGTGTGCCTTCACTATGTTCCCCACTGGACACCTGCAACACCTGTAGTGCCATCAAATGTGACCCACAAAGGACACACCATGCCTTAAACACATGCCCTGTATAGACAGATGCCACTGACACCAGGGAATACCTGTATCATGCTATCAATGTAGGTGCAGGGTCAACTTGCTGTCCATTACCAGTTCCTGACACATCTGATGATAACAATCTGTGTACACAACATGGGCCAGACACCCCAGGTATAGTTCCACATGTCACTGTACATGCATGTGAGATGTGTGCACATCCCAGACAATGTCCATGTCATGGACTAAAGAACACATACATGGCAAGCAATGCACAGCAATGGCCACACACAATAGTTAGCCAGGTGACTGGATGGTGAATACAATACCCACCTGTGTGGGCCAATCCAGACACTACACCCCTGAGCCACCTGCAGACCATTGTCATGTGGCCTGATGCCAAGGTATACCCATCACCTAGCCTTGTATAGCCTTCTGGCACAGTCAATCACTACACACCCGTGAAACAATGCACCCATGCATGTCGGTACTGGCACTCTGTGTCTGTGTGTGTGGTGTATGATGCTTTTGACCACATTCACACTCCCTACAACCCCATTAGCATACTGAAGCATGATGTCTGATGTCAGACAACTCCACGTACCCTTTGCCCATATAACCTCCAGATAACCCCTGTGGTGCATGTGATACCTGCACAGTACTTTATTGTGGCAAAGTAACTAGTGAGGAGGTGTATTCCTGACCCTGCCAAGTGTGTCAATGTGTGTGGGTCCCTGAGAGAGTGTGGCTGTGTTGATACTGACACCTGTTCATGCTGACAGGCACTTCTACTACACCTACCGTATTGCTACCATATCACTGTTGCAGATGTCACTTACCATCACATATATGTTTGGATAGCTCCTCTACATGTAAGCTATGTGGTGCATCCAATAGCTGCATAGACATGTGATAGCAATACATAGTCAATTAGGTGTTTGATACCCTGTAGTGGTAGGTGTGTGACACAGACATGTTTAGGTTTTACTCTCCCACCCCCTCCCTGACTTATCTTTGCCTCTGTCTGCCTCTCTCACTCCCTCTCTGGTGGATGTGGAGACTTACACCTGCTTTGCTTAGGTAGCAGCATGTGATTTGTAAGTGATGCTCTTGATCAGCTGATGGCCTCTGTACGAATTGCAGCCCTCCTCTAGCTGATTGCATGTGGAACAGCCGTGGTAACATTCCCATAGCCAATTGCATGGAAACACACTCCAATATCTAGGAACATCATGTTGGTGTTGGGTCTTTTCATTCACTGTGAGCAGGACCTAGATCTGTTGTTTGGCAAACAGCATCACAGATGGATTGGGGATTTACCTCTAACAACATACACTGTGGAAACAGGCCAATACACAGGAAGGGGATGTGCCTGACATGACCACAGAATGTAAGTGTTGCTATTCTGCATTTGGAGTAATTTGGTTTAACAGGGTGTGTGTGGATATGGCTGGTCTACATATTTTAATACCTGTCATGACAGTGCTATGTTTCTGTGGAAACCCCCATCTGTAGGGTCATCTGCAGACTGGGCGTTGTGTGGTGCCTTTTGTTTCTTGTGTTACTCACAGAGCACTTATCTGTGAACTGCAGAAGTATAGTGTGAGGATTGCAGTCAGTACATGGTGAGAGACATGAGAGCTACTGACTTCATATTCCTCATAGGAAATATGTCACAACAAACCCTGTTACAACAGTAAATGTATGAGGTTATCACAGCAACATGTCAATACTGTCCCTGTGTTTGTGCCTCCAGCCACAACTCTGTCAACATTTGTACATATGTCATGCAGTAAGAGGTGCATATGTTCTGTACACCATAATGTATTGACATCATAATTGATAAGCCAGGGAGATAACAGAGTGCTACACATGTCATGTATAGTAGGGGTTATATTTGAGGACATAACCTGGGCATTCTGTGGTTGAGTGTACAGTACTGAGGTCTGTGTACTCATGGTGATTGTTGACAGTGTGTGTATTGTGAATATATACCTTGGCCTGTGTACAGACTATGGTAGATGTCATTGTTCTTGGTACTGTTCTATCTGATGTTACATGCTGCTCCACTGTATGTTACCCTATTGGCTTACATGTTTGTAGGGCCAAACACACACATGTCCCATACCACAGACAGGCATTGGACCACACTGTGTAGTGGCCCAGTATATGTAGGGTTAGTGTGCGAGTGGCACATATGAGGATGGTGTTGATCAGCTATACTGTAATATTATACTAGCTACCATATGTGGCTGTGGCTATGTTCACATTGGTTGTGGTTATGCACTTTCACACAGGAGTCTGTCTGCACAGCCTGCTATATATGCAGGTAGATATGTATTCCCCCATAAGAAATGTAGGCCAATGTTGTGGCAGTCTGCTTGTAGCCTGGACAGTGCTTTGTTACATGCCTAGCAGCTTAGTGTACTTACCCAGTGTGATGTTATGTCCATATACTTGCCAGATGTACTGCTGCCAGGCCACCATAAAAGTCATGTGTCAGATAAGCAGTAGGATACGGTACATATGTATTTCACTAGCTAGTGGGTAGTATGTGGCCATGGCACCTCTGTACCAGTGGTTAGTATGTGTCAGGAGAGACAGGGGTGTGTGAATGCATAACCTATGGGGACAAATGTATACCAGTATTTACATGATATACCCATCTACATGGCTGTTAACATCCACATTGTCAGGCTTGGTCCACATGTCTTGCACTAAGGGGTTCTATGTATACCTCTGGGCTGACCAGAGTGTGTCAGACTGTCCACATTTACTAGTCATATCTCTGCTGTAGTCCACATGATCATTACTGTGCTAGCAGTGGTACTGTACTATGATGGCCTTAGGATGTCTGTCAGTGACCAGTGGCACACATGTTAAAAGTAGATGTGACCTCCCACACACAACATGTCTGTGAAGATAACCCCATCACAGTAGTAATAGTCTACATATATATCTGCAATACATACCTGACATCCCCTTGCACTAAGAGGTTGGGACTATTGGGGCTGAGGTAGGGCTCCACTCCATGTTCAGGACATATGGTGAACATATATGTATACATTCCTATCCATATATCTATATAGATATATACACATATAAATATGAACATACATAGATGGATATGTATATGCACATATATATATATATATATATATATATATATATATGCAAACACTCAGATATATACATATACACAGCAATGTATGTTTACACATATACAGATAGAGATACATATGCACATATACCTATGGATATCTCCATATATATATATATATATATATATATATATATATATATATATATATTGACAGTAATAGGTATATCAGAATAGATATGTATGCACATATAGTTATAGATATCTACATATAGATCTACATAAATAGGCATATCTGTACACATAGAATGTGCACATATATATATATATATATATATATATATATATATATACATACATATATATATATATATATATATATATATATATATATATATATATATATATATATATATATATATATATATATATATATATATATATATATATATATATATATATATATATATATATATATATATATATATATATATATATATGTATACATATATATATATATATATATATATATATATATATATATATCTATGTTCATACGAAGAGATGTACACATGGCCATATATATGTTGCACAAAACAGATGTGTATACAGACTTATGTATGACTATACATGTGTATGTACATGTAGACATATATCAACCTCTTATATGTATATATCCATATTCCTGTCATATGTAATCCTCACGGTTATGTATACTGTCCCAGATGTATCTCACCATATGCATCCGCTATGTGTACATTATGATAAAACAACATATCTGATGCAACAGTCATATTAGTAACAAGTACTACACAATTGTGGAAGTAAAGGCCACACAGTAGTACAGATAGTGTTGTTGCTGCCCATAGGTGAGGCATGACAATGTAACACCCTACTATGCATGTGGCGTGTGCATTAGATGAATATTCCTGTAGTACCACTGTTGGGATCTACAATGGGTTGTATCGCAGTAGTGGCCAATGTGTGATGGTGGGTATGTCAGAGTGCCATCATGGGTTTCAGGGAGTACAATATCCACTGGGGGATGTGGGTGCTGTGTACACTGTCATTACAGCAAGGTACATCTGGTACATGTCCCATGTACCACATTATGGTTACCACTGTCACCATCAACCATACAGGTAACTGATACCACAATCCAGCCCAGTTATGCATGTGCTTTGTGCAGCCTACCTGTAACACATTGGACACATGGTCAAGTTAGTTAGTAGCGATAGGCCTAGGTTTTTCGGATGTGTGTCTGCCTGTTATGTGTCTGTTAATGTGTATATGAAGGTATTTCATACTATGTATTGTCCATATACACCCATTACATCACCCATTAGCATTCTGTACATGTCTGGGGATGTTCTGCATGTAACATGTAACCTGGAACACACCTCACCCTAAACGCTGTGTGGTGTGTGCAATGGAAAACACACACTTCAGTATCATTACATACCTAGGTAGAGGTCTAGTCTCAGTGTTGCCAAGTAAGAGTGTGCGTGTATGCGGATGGGTCTATATCAGGTTGCAGATTATACATGCCCCAGTGGTCATCTGTCCATGTGGCACAGGCAATAACTGTTATACAAACCTGTGACATAGGTTCATAGGTTCATAGGTAGGTACTAGGCGATCTGCCAGAGGGCATTTATAAGCCTAGCCAGAGTGTGTCGGCTTTCGCCGCCCCAGTGATTAATTAACTGATCCTCTGTCAAGCAGAGCCAATGAAGTAATCCCAGGGGTGTATTTTCTGTTACCCATCCACTCGTCAAGGTTTCTCTTGAAGAGTGTTAGTGAGGGGCTCTGCCTAATGTAGTTTGGAATTTTGTTCCAAAGCATGGGGAGTCTCTGTGACAGGAATCTATCCCTCCAGCATGTTCTATTTATTGTTGTCGCTAGGTTTAGCTCACTGGAGTGCGTGGCTTGCAGTGACTTTGATTTCTTTAGGTGGAGCATGTCCATCAATTCTGAGTTGGACATGGCTTTGTAAGTCAGGCAGAGATCACTTCTGAGTAACCGATATGCCACTGAGTACAGCCAGAGTTTTTTCAGTCGGGCTGCATAGGACATATGCTTGAGGCCAGTAATCCTCTTGGTGAGGTACTTTTGTGGTCTCTCCAGCTGTTGGAAGTGCCTTGTGAGGTACATCCCAAATGGGGCATTGTACTCTATGATGGGTCTGATGAGTGATGAGTAGAGGGGCACTATAACCTCTTTATTTCTAGATGCGAACCCTTTAGTAATTAGGTGGGCCACATAGTAGGATTTCCTGACTACTTTGGCAATATGATTGTCAAAGAAGAGATTACTATCTACCTGGGTCCCCAGATCTCTTATCACCTATTCTGTATTAAGGGGGCTGCCATCTATGTGGTAGTTCGTGGGTGTTTTATTTTTCCCAAATGGGATGACTGCATTTTTTGGCATTTAGCTTGAGGCCATGACTTTGACACCAGGTGGCCATCTCAGTAAGGCCCTTTTGGAGGATGTCTGTGTCAGCCGGAGTGTCAGTTATGGCTCCCAGTTTGCAGTCATCTGCAGACTTGGTTAGCCATAGACCGCCTGTGTTTGCCTGCACTTATGAGAAGTATATGCTGAACAGTAGGGGTCCCAGGACCAAGCCTTGTGGGACACCACTTGTGACTAGTTTACAGTCGGACCTGGAGCCCACTATTCTTACCGTGTGAGTTCTGTCTGTAAGCCAGTTGGCAACCCATCTCGTGATGTAGGGGGTTTATGTTCAGGCTGGTGAGATTTTCTGTAATACCCGAGTGGGGAATGTTGTCAAAAGCCTTGGTGAGGTCAAGGTAGGCTGTGTAAACAACCTTTCCCTCGTCTATGGCCTTAGTTAATGTCTCAAAGAAGTCAACCAGGTTTAGTAGGCATGATCTGCCCTTAAAGCCGAACTAGGTCGGGTCAAGTGTTTGGAGGTTCCCAATGTCTTTGTTAATGAGTTCCATGATGATGTGCTCCATAACCTTGCAGACCAGGCTAGTCAGGCTTATGGGGTGATAGTTACCAAGGTCAGTTGTGGCCCCTCCTTTGTGGAGTGGAATAACCGTTGTGTGTGCCATTCTATGGGCACGTAGCCTGTGGAGAGGCTGAGATTGAACAGTGTGTTTAGGTGGGGGGTTAGTTCGTTCTGTAGTTCGTGCAAGATGCAGCCTCGGACACCATCTGGCCCCATTGAGGCTGTGTTTTTGGCTTTTGAAAGGGCTATTTTCACCTGTGCATCTGTGATTTCTGGGACACTACACTTTTCCAGTATTGTTGTGGGCCCTTTTGGGGGGTGAGATGGGGGTGAAGTTTGCACTGAATCTATCTGTCAGGATGTTGGCAATATCAGTAGGTTCAGTATATTTTGTGCTATTTTGCACTAGTTCAGTGCATATCTGTGAGTTGCCACTTAGATTCTTAACATAGCTAAAGAAGGCTTTGTGGTTATCTTTTGAATCCTTGGCTATTTTTCTTTCGAAGTTAGCCTTGGGTGATTTTATGAGGGACCTTAGTTTCTTACTGATACTGATCATGGATGTCTTTCCTTCTTGGAATTTGCTTTTTTTCTGAACTAGTTTCCTCCTTCTGTTGTATAGCCTGTTTATGGCAGGGGTCCACCAGACTGGTTTCCTTCTCTTAGAGGAGTGAGTCTTGGTTTTTCTAGGCATGGCGTGCTCATAGACTGCATTTGTAAAGGTTTCTGCATCTTGGGCAGCGTTATCCTTTAGCATGGGGGCTGTGAAACTTACCGCCTCTGTCTTAAGTAAGGTGAAGTTTGCTTTAGAAAAGTTTTTTTTACTGTGGTTTCCTTAGTTGGGGGTGGTGGTGGGGTGTACATCCAGAATGATTAGTTTATGCTCTGATCTAACCAGTGACGGGTTGACCTCCGGTGTGGAACACCTGTCGCCCATGTTTGCGATGACCAGGTCCAATATGTTTTCACCTCTGGTAGGGGATTTTACCAGTTGATCCAGGGCATTTGAGTTGATGAATTCCAGGAAGTGCTGGGCCTGGGAGTTTGTACTCAAGTAGTTTTCCCAGTTAATGGTAGGGTAATTGAAATTGCCCAATATCCAGGGTGTTTGGTAGGACCTTCATCTTTTCCAGTGTCTCCAGAAAGATGGAGTGGTGGTCCTGGGTCATGGAGGGTAATCTATAGCAGGCCACAATTTGCATTGCAGATTTGCCCAATGTTAGTTGGACATGGATGATCTCAGAGGTATCATGCTGCACCACTAACCTGGAGGTGTAGGTTTCCTTGATGAATATGGATACACCCCCTCCTTTTGTGTTTTGGTCCGTGTTCTGTGGCCGAAACGTGTGGTATGAGTTGTAGCCCAGTAGTTCTGTGGTGCTCTCTGGAGCCTTGAACCAGGTTTCAGTTACTGCACACATGTCGACGTTCTCCATACTGAGGAGTGCTTCGAGCGCGTGCATTTTGAGATTTAAACTGCTGGCATTGAGTATTATAGCCCTCAGATTTTTGTTAATTGTGCTGTTTACGGAGGTGTGTTTGACTTTTGAGCCATGCCTAAAAAAAGGCACTTTGGGGGCAGCAAGAGCCTTGGCCAGTATTCGAAAGCCTAGGGGTGACAGGTGTAAGCCATCTCTTGAGAAGCAATGCGGCTTGTCGAGCATGTCGTCTCAGGCTGACAGACACTGGATCCCCTTTGAATGACACCAGAAGTTTAGCCAATTGTTGAAATTAATCATTTTTTCTTTATACTGAGTTATCATTCTTGGTGAAGGCAGGATGCTACCCAGGGTCAGGGTCATACCAGCATGGGCTACATGATCAGAGAGCTCTTCCATGTCTCTTTTCATGTAGTCCAGGGAGGTACATCTCAGGTCATTCACACCAACATGAACAATGACAGAGTCCTATTTGTACTTGTTCTGGCATGACCTGAGTGCTTGTGTTATGTTGTGGATTCTGGCTCCCGACAGGCAGCTAACAGTAACCTTCTGCTTGTCCAGCCTAGTGAGTGGGACGTCAGTGTGCCTGACTATAGAGTCACCTATTACTAGTGTGTTAGGTATGTTATTTCACCTTAAAGGCTGTGATTGTGTGGCACACTGATTTTGTGTTTTATGTGTTGTCTGGTTTGTGACGGAAGGTGCAGGTTGTTTGGGTGTCTGCTTTGGAGGTCTCTAATGCTTTTGCAGGTTTTTATTTAGAGCCTCCGAGTATGATTTTGTGTATTTATGTGTATTTTTTGCCAGTGCTGGTTTAGTAGGTCTATGTGTGGCTGGTGGTGTGGTGCAAGTGTTAACCTTCTCCTCTTGACTGTCTGCTCCAGTCTTGGGTGGAGACAGCTTAGCCTCCAGTTTGGCTGTAAAATTGCATCTCTCGCATATGTTAGCATTTTGTGGTAGGAGGAGAGGGTTGTCTCTGTACATGAGGCAGTTGTAACATTGCCTCTGGATACCCAGATTCACCAGCTGGACTGGAGAGTACACCTGAAATTGCCCTTTGGTCATGCCTGGATAGTAGGGTGAGCTGCTTAGTCGCTTGTTTGGTGAGGGGTAAATAAAGAGCCTTTCCCTGCTGGGCAATCAAGTGTCAGGGTGTATCAGTGCTTGCTATTAGGTCTGAGCAAGTGCTGGGCTGTAGGATACTTTTTGAGTGCTTAGGTTGAGAGATAGACTAGTTTCAAGGGAAAAACTGAAGAGGAGACTTAGTGGAGCCGGGAATAATTTAACCCTAGCTAACCGGCCCTGCCCAACACACAAATCCGTGCAAACACAGTTTTTATAGCAGGGAAATGAAAGAGATAGAAATTAGCCCACAATGGCCAATAAATTACTAATTTCTGGGCTGGAACCACTCCTCCAGGGACAGATAGGCTGCTCAAAGCTCCCCTCTCTCACAGGTGAACAGAGAAACTTCCTTCTAGCCAAGTAAGGTATGGGCAACTCAGAAACTTGTAGCACAGCCCTGAATTCAGCACTAGCCTGAAAACTGGACTATACTAGCTTAGAAAGGCAGGAAGCAAGAAATTTTTTTTTTGTTTTTTTGAAAAGATAAGGCAAAAACAGTAACAAATACACTTAAAACAGCATTAAATGACTACAAACGACCAGAAAAGGATATCGCACTTTAGTGTGTAGCCTACAACAGTTAAACAAATTATTTAAACAAAAAATGACTTTTTAAACTGCTGATTGAGCTCGCTATGCACCAAGACCTGGACCTGGCGATGGGTGACAGGTTCCTGTCTGCACCCGCTCCCGGGTGGGGGGGGGTCCCATCCCCTGAGGTGGGTTCCACCCGAAGGTGGTGCAGGACCAATGGACGAGGATGTCCCGGGTTGGGCTCCAGATGTGCTGGTGCCCGGTGCTATGGCCACCTGAGGTGGGACAGGTGGGTCTGCTGGGAGCTGCATTCCCATACGTGCTATGGTATTTATGGTTTATCAACATATGTGGGTTAGTAATGGTCAACACATTCCGGGATTAGGTATAACAGCATGCATAGATATTCCCATTAACTCAGACACCAGATATGGAACAGCTGCATAGCAAACAGAACACATACATATATGGGACCACAGTGGTAATAACAACAGCATGCAGGTACATTGATGGCACCATGCCACCAATGTTGGGGTATTTCAACATAGCACATGCATAGAAACAGATTTAAATAATTATCAAACAATAGGACATATGTCCCAACATTACAGTGGAGTCATCACGTATCAGTTGAGGTGGGTATTTAGTGTATTGTTGTAGATATGGTGGGGGGAGAGAAAGATGTCAATTAACAACTAGTATATTCCTGTAGTTCGCATTACTTTCCTAGTCAGTGCTGTTATCTGTACCTTACAAGTATTACTACACTACCCTATAGCCTTACTTTGGACAGTGATATGGCTGTCGACATCTATATACATGAACTGGTTTTACCTGCAGTATACACCTCTTACCTGGTATACCTGTGGAAGAATTGTTTGTTAACACTAACTGTTTCTACACATACTCTCAGATTCCAGGTTGATGTTATGCACATACCTGTCCATCTCTTTTTGCACATACTCTGGCCATGTCTTGACCACATGCAGGTGAACCGGGACATATGTAGACTATTGCCTTCTTCAGCCTTTAGTGACTTATAACACTCTTATATAGGATTTCCTAGACAGTTATATAGCAGAGTGTGGGTGACAGGGATCAGTTATACCTTATTATTCAGAGCAACTGCAACACTCACAATGCCATACAATACCAGAGTAAACAGTACCAGTACAGGGTATCAAGCTTTTATTTCTCGGCACAATGTTCGTATCTGACGTACCTGTGGAAACAATGTTTGTTAGCTTTACCTGAATGTTGCCACACAAAGTACCAGATTACACATTAATATTATGCACATACATCTCACTCTGTTTCTGTACACACTCTGGTCACAGCTTGGCAACATGGGGACATGGGGGTGTATATGGGACATATGTGGCTTATTACTCTCATAACATTTTGGGGAGTTGCTAGTGTGACAGGTATGTTCTTATAGATGTGTGTCACTCAGTTGTATATCCTGTTTGCTGCCTAAACATCTGTGATCACCCCACTGATTTCCCAGGGGGACAGCGTGACAGGCAGCAGATAAGGGCCAATATTCTGGACATTCTGGACTTATCTGTAAAGTTGTGGGGTATGATTCTGTATGCAGCCTACTTCCACTCCCCGGATTCAGACCATGCCTGTGTCTGCTAAAACTAAAACATTGTCCATCACAGTTGTGTGTGCTATATAGATCTTGCTGTATATCTCTTATCTGATTTCTGTCTTATACTTCTCCTGTGGTTTTACATTCTGACCTTCTATTACAACACTCTTATACAGGATTTCCTAGACAGTTATATTACATAGCACAGTGTGGGCGACAGTGATGAGTAATACCTTATTATTCAGAGCTACTGCAACACTCACAATGCCATACAATACCAAAGTAAACAGTACAATTACAGGGTATCATTCTTTTATTTCTGGGCACAGTGTTTTTATCTGATGGACCTGTGGGAGCAATGTTTGTTAGCACTACCTGAATGTTGCCACACAAAGTACTAGATTCCACATTACTATTATGCACTTACATCTCACTCTGTTACTGTACATACTCTGGTCACAGCTTGACAACATGGGGGTGTAGATGGGAGATACTTGGCTTATTACTCTCATAACAGTTTCGGGAGTTTCTAGAGTGACAGGTTTGTTCTTATAGATGTGTGACAGTCAGTTGTATTTCTTATTTTCTGCCTATATGTCTGGGATTATCCCACTAATTTCCCAGGGGGACAGAGTGACAGGCAACAGATATGGGCAAATTTACTGTACATTCTGGACATATCTGTACAGTTGTGGGGTATGAATGATTCTGTATGCAGACTACTGCTCCCAGGAGTTGAACCATGGCTGTGTGTGCTAAACATACAACAGTTCACGTCTCAGTTGCACGTGCTATTCGGATTTTGTTGTCTGTCTTTTCCCTGTTTTTTGTCTATTTCTCTCTCAGTTGGTCTAAATTACCTCTGGGGATTACACCAGTCATATACAGACATTTCTACGCATTCTATTTGTGTTGCACAGTGTGAGTAACAGTGCTTAATACAACAGTACTATTAAGTGATTGCAAATCTACATTACCATACAATACCAGAGTATACACATGCAGTCCAGCAGTTAGACCTTTACTGTCAGGCTATTATGCGTTTATTTACATACAAACTATATGAGACTCTTCCTGCCATACTCTCCGGTGTATGCAGTACTTGCCTTAAACAATACAGGTTTTATACTGCCAATTAACTTACTAATACGTTTAGATTTATTTCCTATGACAGTACATGCAAGAGTATTACTAACCTGCCTCACGCTGCAACCCCTTCAGGTGACATCCATGGGCCTCCTGGTTTGTGGCCCACTCACTTGCCACTGTGAAGGACATGAGAGGAATATTTAGCCATACCTATCCATAATATACATGCTGGCAATTATTAAACAGGTAGTGGAGTTATACTTACACACAGCTGGGACAAACCCTGCCATCCTAGCCTCTTGGATCCACTGATCCAGGAGAACCCCCTTTCCCCGCTTCAGGTCGGCATAGTGATGCCTGACCTGCTCACCAGTTTGAGGTATGCCAGCGGCACTGGTGAGGCCACAGGCGATATTGTCCAAGGCTTTCACCTTATATTGGGAACCATGGTACTGGCCCTACAGCAGTATCTGCTCATGGTCTTTGACAAGGAGTCCTGCCATGACTCTGGACTCCTGGATGCTGCAGCACTGCACCCGGAAGTGCACTCCCTCTCCTCTTTCTGACATGGTGCCTGCAAGGGGAAGCTACAACCAGTTATGAGATGTATTCCTGCCTGTTGGGTTTAAGTAGGGCCACATTCCCACACTTTGCCATGATTGGACGGTTTTGAAAAGGCTAAGCTATGGGCAAACCTGCTTACCTAAGGTTGGCATTATTTAAAGGGGTATACCACAGGGCAAATTGAGTTAGCTGGCCTACACATTGCTTACACCTATTAAGCTGGCCTGTGCAATGCTTAGCATTGCTTAAAATTGACTTTGCATTATATTTGCTTTTTGGCATTGATTTATTATTCATTACATGTTATATATATGTCTGGTATCCATGATTCATGGGTACGTACACTGTATGGGGTTCTTGTGTTTAACAGGGGACTTCAGCACTCTATTACAATTACAACTCACATCTGGGCTTACATCTGTACTCCAGTTCACATATTTATGTTATATAGTAGGTTATAGAACATATGATTGCATACTGATTCCTTTCACGTGTTCAGTTTGATTTTACTATAGTGAGGATTTGTTTTTTGGGGATACCTCATTTGTATGTAAGCTGTGATGGCTTGGTAGTTAATTACTGTGACTATAGTGTATAGGGTCCTGAGTTCAAGACCGGCAAAGCTGTTTATTTTGTTGCTGAGCAGAATAGCAGCTGGTGGATACAAAGTGATTAAGGCACTTTTAAGCACTTGCAAGTAGGTTTGCTTGGGTTTGCGCAAGAGTAAGAACTGCTAATCTTCGGTTAAAGATGCTTACAGAGAGTTTGCTTCCATATTGCTTATGCTGTGGGCGCATTGGTTACCCCCGTGCAAATGAGCGTATACTCGCTTACTAGTGCTTACATATGCTTACTCCCACTTACTACTGCTTAATAGTGCTTACACTTGCTTGCTAGTGCTTACTCCAGCTTACCACTGCACTAATTTGGACAGTAATGTCTAATGGTTCTTGGGAAGGAGGGGGATTTGGAAGCTGTATGGAGTTATCATTCATTACATATTTTACCTTCCATTTGTATTCCTGATTCCTGTATACATATACTGTATGGGGCACATGTGATTATCTGTGGAATTTGCCACATTATGACATTGACACCTCACATCTGCATTTAATGCACTACTCCAATTCACAAATATATGCTATTTAGTAGGTTATGCAACTAAAAATATTGGTCATAATGAGATTTGACATGGAAAATGGAATGTACTGCATTGGGACTCGAACCGGAAATGACTGCTCATTAGGCAAATGCTCTTCCCAATACACTATTGCTATTTGCATATATCTTCCTTTTTATCCTCTTCTGCCTAAGCTGCATTAACTGTAGCTAAGCGATGGTCAAACCCATGCACCTACGGTTAAATTTAACCTGTTTCATAAAAAAAAGGTATCTTTATATTGTTTGTGTTTACTATTGCTCTTGTACACATGGGGGATGTTGCTGGGGGTATGCGGACACCTATGAGCGGTCTCACTGATTCTTTTTGGGTTTTCTGCTGTTCTTCATTGCAGGGGCATGTATATTCTGAGATCTCTGCTCTCTGACACGCCCCCTGCACTCTTACACGCTCTGTGTAAGATTGCAGCATGCCTTCCTTAATAAGCATGGTGTGCTGCTGTCCTGCTCCTAAACGGCCACTTCCGTGCAGGACTAGGCTAGTCCTGCATGGACAATTACTAAATCTGGGGGAATGTCTTTAATATTGTGATACACAGGAAGAATATACAAGTTGTGAAATATGTGCATTCAGACAGTTTGCACCCTAAACATATTTTTAAAGGAGTTGTAAAAAGCCAATTTATGAGAGCAAGTAGATTGAGCACTAAGGATGGGATGTTCATAAATGAAACGGAAGGTATGGCATTAGACTTTAGAAGTAGAGGTTATAATAATAGCCTTATTGAAGAGACAAAAAATGTAGTAAGTCAACTGAGAAAGGATGTCGCTAAACCATATTTATCAGGAGTAAGTAGTGATGCACAAAATGATTCTATGGTTAAAACTACGAATAAGGGGTAGAATTAGTCATATGATGAAATATAATAGGCATACTAAGATAGTGCAGTGAATTATTAGGAAAAATTGGACCATTTTGGCATCTAACCAAGAAACCAGTGAGGTAGTGGGGGTAAAACCTTGGTTTGTGTATAAAAAAGAATAAAACTTAAAGCAGTATTTATTATATAAAGATATAAAGAAAGGGAAAGTGGAAAATAATCATAAGAGAAAGATGGGTACTACCCCTTGTTACAATTGTACCCATTGTAAGGATATTAATACAGATTTATCTTTTATACACCCCATTAGTCATGAAGTGTTTAGGTTTAATGCATCAGGTACATGTAACACGGAAAATGTTATATATTTTGCTAACTGTGTCCAATGCCAATGCTTCTATATTGGCAAAACTAATAAAAATTGAAGGAAAGAATAAGTGCACAAATGTCTGATATTCGTTGGAATGTTCTTACTAACGCCCTAGCGAAACATGTATCTAGTAATGGAGTTGAGCCCAAGTTTAAATTTCGAATTTTACAAGTCGTATATGTAAACAGCAGTGGGGAGGGGGGGTATAGTGAATAGAACAGAAATGATTGCATATAAGTGGATTAATTGTTTTGGGGCAGATTGTCTACCAGGGCTCAATAGTAGTAATAGCATCAAAACAATTTTAAAAGATAGGCATGATATGGTGTAATTGGTCTTTTTACCTTTTATAGCTATATGTATCGCTTATATGCAATGTATTTATGTATTTGTTTTATGTAATTGGGCACTTTCAATGAAGTATAAATGTTAATTGTAAGTATGAGCTGATTGGCTGTGTATTGTATAAAATGCTGGTACGTTTTTTATGTTTCATACACTGATGAAGAGTTTCACTTGAAAGATTTGTTTGTTATTTGGTATACATTTTATTAAATATGTTTCTGAATGGTGGACTTCTGGTTCCTTTGTATTTGCATTCATTCTGTGTACTTTGGAGTCCTTTAGCTATCAAGGTGAATTGTGTATTTTCGTAATCTTGTTATAATAGCATAACGTTTTAAAGTAGCTCAACTGCTCATAGAGATTTTTTATTTAAACAGGGTGTAATTTTATAAGAGGAACACAGGAAGGCAGGGTAAAATAAATTTGACCTGTTTTACAGAAACATATGCCAAATTTAGGTATGTATGCATGTAAATTACAATGATGGGGACAGCATATTTGTAGACTATTAGTAACCTGAAGTAGTTAATTAAAATGTAATATATATTAGAAAATGAATCACCATGTAACTTGCACTGAGGGTGGATTCATTTGTTATTGCATGACTTATCCATGGGGCCAAGGTGAATACTTTTTAGAAATAGTACAGATTACACAAGGTGTAGATTATCAGTAAGTATCCGAACTAACATAAACAACACAGATCTGTTTATAGCTTGCTACGGTTAACTCATTTGAAAAACAAATTTTCCATAACTATCTAAACTAATATTTACAGCCCAGATCTGTATACTTCTTGGTTAGAGAAAGGCTTAGGCTTCCTCATTTGAAAAAAAAGCGTCTTTCATGACTATACAGGCAGCGGCTAAAACTGAGGCATAATTCATTCAGCATATAGTAGACTGCTTTTGAAGAGATGCTTATACTTTTCAAATATGAGGTGATCAAAGGCCTAATGGGTAAAGCCCACTTGGAATGGGTAAATTCACCATCACCATCAGTTAGGTAGTGATTAACAGTAAAGTTATTTAAAGATATACCGTACTTCTGTTTTATAATAAATCAACTGCATTTTTCATGGACTGTATGACACTGATATTGTGGACTAGTAAAATGCTGATAGGGGCACCAAACAATAAATTGAGAACAGATATCGGCCTCATCTGCACCCCCATGAGAGTCATGGAATACCTATTACAATCGATATTAATGGATGTGTGAATTTACATATATTAACAATAGGGACCATTCTCTGACCTCCTGTAGAAGCAGTGGCGGTATCTTAGGCATTTGCCTTGAGAATACTCCATCAGTTTCTCAATGCAATGCTTCATCATTGGGCGAGAATATGTGGTTCCTATATACCATAAAGGGGAGAGCCAACACCCTGTGGGATTTCAATAATATAGCTCATCCCAGAGGCACCGGGGACCATATACTGTATCCACATTGCAATAAAGGTCCTGCCTAGTGAAATGGTAAGGATGTACATGAACTCTAAAAGGTATCACTCCATCAACTGCCATGTGGTCTGCAATACACAGTGTATAATCTAGAATGTGTCAGCAGGCTATCCAGACAGTTATTATGACTCCCACATATGCCATACCCATGACCTGTAGTACCACTTTGTGAGGGGTGACTTTCCCCAGGGCCATATTGTTGGTGATTCCAGATATTTTCTGGAACCCTGGCTCATGATACCCATAAGAATTCTACAGAAGCAAACGGTGTGGAGGTACAACCCTGCCTAATCACAAACAACGAACATTATAGAGTGTGTATTTCAGGTGCTGAAGGCATCCTTTTGTTTTCTGGATTCATCTGGCAAGTGAGCAAAAATAGTGTGAGAGTGTATGTGCAACATTAAACAGTATCATACTAAAGAAACAGTTATAGCAGGTTGGCACCTGTAAGTGCAGCAATCCCCAGCACACTAGGCAGTGAAGGCTGAGTCAGACAAGGAGTCAGTAGATGAGTCAGCAGCAATGAATGATCATATCACCATAACCATCTTGTTACAGTTTAAAAAGCATTACAGTTTATCGTAGAACATGAATTGGGTCCCCGATCGTGTCTCGTTTTAGTTTAAAATGCATTTCTCTGGTTCTTCTTTAACTTTACAATTACCCAGTATTTCATTTTGAAAAGTGCTGCATATGTATTGTTACAATTGTATTGTCTGGTTTTGTATTCTGTAATCCTCCTCACTATGCTATTTCTCATCCTTAACCACCTTTACCCTCTTGTTTTATTTAGCTATCTAACTTCTTTGCCCTACTACCTCTAATCTATATCCACTTTATACCCTCTATCTTTTACTTGCATCTCAGTTCTTACCCCCAACTAGCCTTTTCTCTCTGTTCTCATCTCTTTTTCCATTGCTTTGTTGCCCTTTCCCTGCCTGGCTCTCCTAGGCCATGTATCGTACTCCCTGTTCTGGCTTACTCTCTACAATGTGCCCTTTCCCCTGCTGCCTCCATTTTCCAAATTCACTGCTTGTCATTTTGCAATACTGCTGTGTTTCCTTAACTGTGCTATGCCTGAACACTATCCACCTTTTATCTTAACCAGGTTTTTCAAACTGCTTTCTATATCTTTTTTTACAGCATACTCCTAGGTTGAGCCAACTCTGCTCCCCTTTCAACTACCTCTGCTCCACCATCTGCTGACTACCACCCCGCAGAATATGATCCAAACTTAAAGACATATAAAGGAAGAGGATGTGCTTCCTTGCAAAGTTTTAATGTAGGTGTTTGCCTACTGTTGCCATCAGCTTAGCTGTTATTGCTACTGTGTTTGACTATTGTTAATAGCCTGCACACATGCCGAGACCCCCACACTGATTTTCTTGTTTTCTAATGCTTTTAGTTGCCTACTTCTGTCCATTTTTCCTCTCTGTCTTTTTCATTTATTTCATTACTTTTCTTTAATCCCTTTCTGCCACTAGGTGGCAGTATTGCATAGACATTGTTAGCTCACCAACTCTTGTATCTCCAGGACCTGCTCTCTATTTCATAGGTTCATAGGTTCATACTAGGCTATCTGCCCGAGGGCATTTATAAGCCTAGCCCATAGTTTTGTGGCTTACGCCACCCCTTTAGTTTGGAGAAACTATGCCCATTATTTTGCTGTGCCTGTGTCGAGCAGTGACACTGAGGTAACCCCTGGGGTGTATCTGCGATCTCCCATCCATTGGTCAAGATTCCTCTTGAACAAGGCCAGCGAGGTGCTCTGCCTCACATAAACCGGGATTTTGTTCCACAGCATAGGGAGTCTTTGGGTGATGAATCTATCCCTCCAGCACGTCCTATTAATAACCGTGTCAAGGTTTAAGTCTCCCGCCCTTGTGGCTCTGAGGGATCTAGATTTTTTGGATTGAAGCATGTTCATCAAATCTGGGTTTGACATGGCCTTGTATGTCAGGCATAGGTCACCTCTGAGCAAGCGGTAAGCAACTGAATATAACTGGAGTTCTTTCAGTCGGGCAGCATAAGACAGATTTTTGAGACCCTTTATCCTTTTGGTGAGGAACTTTTGTGGCCTCTCCAGCTGCTGCAAGTGTCGGGTCAGATACATTCCGAATGGGGCATTGTACTCGATCATTGGTCTGATGAGTGATGAGTATAGGGAGACTATGACTTCCCTTGATCTAGATGTGAATCCCTTCATGATAAGGTGAGCAATGTAGAAGGTCTTCCTAACTACTTTAGCAATATGAGTGTCGAATGAAAGGCTACTGTCAACCTGGGTTCCCAGGTCCCTAATAACTTCTTCTGTGTTCAGGGATTGCCACCTATATGGTAGCTAGGGGTAACCTTATTTTTCCCGAAGGGTATGACTATGCATTTCTTGGCATTTAACTTAAGGCCATGGCTCTGGCACCAGTTATCTGTTTCTGTGAGACCCTTCTGAAGGATATCTGTGTCGGATGTGTTTTCAACTACGGCCCAGTTTGCAGTCATCTGCAAACTTTGTCAGCCATAACCCTCCTGTGTTTGCTTGTACTTCAGAAAAGTAGATGCCAAACAAGAGTGGGCCCAGGACTGAGCCCTGTGGGACACCACTTGTGACTGGCTTTGAGTCTGACATGGCGCCAGCAACTCTGACCCTGTGGGTTCTGTCACTCAGCCAGTTTGCAACCCATCTTGTAATGTATGGGTTTACATTTAAGTTGATGAGTTTTTCAATGATACCCGAGTGAGGTATTGTATCGAAAGCCTTCGCCAGGTCTAGGTAGGCTGTCTGGACTGCCTTTCCCTCATCAATGGCCTTGGTGACTGTTTCGAAAAAGTCAACCAAGTTTAAAAGGCATGATCTGCCTTTGACAAAGCCAAACTGGGTTGGATCCAAAGTCTGCAAATTCCCTATGTCTTTATTTATGAGATCCATTATGATCCTCTCCATGGCTTTGCAGATAAGGCTTGTCAAGCTAATGGGACGGTAATTTCCAGGGTCGGTGGAGGCACCGCCTTTGTGGAGTGGGACCACAGTCACTGTGCGCCACTCCCTGGGTACGTATCCGGAGGTGAGACTAAGATTAAACAGCTGTCCTAACTGTGGGTTTAATTCCTCGTTGAGTTCATGGAGCACACAGCCGGGGACACCATCAGGTCCCATGGATGCTGTGTTCTTTGCCTTGGAGAGCAGTTCTCACCTGGGCATTAGAGATGTTTGGGGGCTACAATCATTTGGTATAGATATCTCTCCTTTAGGGCGGAGGGGGAGTTTGCACTGAACCTGTCAGCCAGTATGTTGGCAATGTCTGTAGGATCAGTAATCTTCACATCATTTTGAACTAATTCTGAGCATATCTGGGAGTTTCCTCCTAGGTTTCTGACATAGCTAAAGAATGCCTTATGGTTGTCTTTAGAGTCCTTAGCTATTTTTTCTCAAAATTAGCTTTGGATGATTTTATGAGAGCTCTTAGCTTTTTACTTATAGTGATCAGCGGTGTCTTACCTTTTAAGGATTTTGCTCTATCTTGTAGTAGCTTTCTCCTTTTGTTGTAGAGTTTGTTTATGGCTGGGGTCCACCAGACTGGACGCTTGTCTTTGGTACAAAGAGTCTTTGTTTTGCTTGGGATTGCCTGATCCATGCAGCCCTGCAGGTGCTGGTAGAAGGCATTTGTAAGTGATTCAGCAGTTTGAGTAATGTTAACCGCCGGCTCAGGGGCCTTAAAGGAGACCACACTAGTCTTTAGAAGTGTGAAGTCGGCTTTCGAGAAGTTCTTTACTGTGGTCTTTTTCATTTCGGGTGGGGGCGGGATCAGGACCTCCAGCGGGATTAGTTTGTGATCAGATCTCACCAGTGAGGGGTATACTTCTGGCGTTGAACATTGTGCTCCCATGTTCGTGATGATGAGATCAAGTATGTTCTCTCCTCTTGTGGGGATGGTGACTAGTTGTTCCATGGCATTTGAGTTTATGAATTCCAGGAACTTTTGGGCTAGAGTGTTTGGGCTTGAGTAGTGTTCCCAGTCTATATTAGGGTAGTTGAAGTCACCTAGTATGATGGTGTTCGGAGATACATTTATCCCCTCCAGTGTTTTCAGGAAGGCCATATGAGGTTCTCAATCCTGCATCTAGTGCTCATAGTGCCCAGTTTTTATGCTGTAAACACAATATAACACCTAATACATGGGCAGTCTTTACCCTCTTGTGTTTCTACTGTTTAGTTACTATGCCGTAACACATAGTAACATATTGCACAATTTGTCCTGCTTTTGACCTCTAAACTAAAGCTGTGCACACCTTCCCAAGGCAATTTCTATTAATATTTGAAAAGCCAGACCCATACCAGGTCTTTCCCCTACACTGCCATAGGACAACTTTGAGTCCGTCTCTACTAGTATACTCTACCCGCCTTACCTGATTGTTTTTTTTTTCTGAATCTTATCCTGCTCTCAGCAGGGTAAACCTGCTCTGTTCGTCCTCGCTGCACTCGAGCTCACTCCGCTCCCCTACCCTACCCCCATTCTCACCCACCCCCAGTGTCCTTAGGTTTATACCCTCTAAACTCTTCCCACACCACCATTGACATATCTGCTTACTCACCCAATCTTTTACCCCTCCCCTCCAACTAGCTACTCCCCCCTCTCTTTACCCTACATCTCCTACACCCTGCCTCTATTAATCCACCTTTCTACCTGTATATTCAACCTACTACTGCTCATCTCCCTACTCAAGTAAACATGATATCCCTACTGTTATTCAGTAACTGTCACCCTACAGTTTCCCAAGATGTCCCCTCACTATTTCACCATCCCCCTTCTCCTCCTACTAGCCTGGACTACCTCTTACCACACATCACTTCATTACCTAACACCAGCACCTACTCTCTCTTATGATCATTACTCAAACAACAACCTTCACACATCAGTAATCTCCCCCTTCCTATTTCCACTCTTACCCTCCAACCTTTTTATAGTCAAATTCTATCCTAATTTATCTCTCTCCACTTATCTCAAACCTAGAACTCCCTGTACTATAGACCTATTCTCCATCTTACTTACTTTCTTTGACACTCTACTACTGGGCGGTGACATTCATCCCAGCTCAGGACCAACCACCTCTACCTCTTTCACACAGTCACATTCCACATCATCCCCTCAGTATTTTCCCCAACCCCCCCTTCTCCCCCACCCAAATCCCTATCTTCTCTCTAAATATCCAAAGCATTGCTAACAAAACAACTGAATTGCACTCTTGGATCCAACTTAACTCCCCTCTTATCATTACCCTATCTGAAACTTGGCTAAAGCCTCACATCTCTAACTCAGAAATCCTACTTCCTGGCTACAACATCTATCGAGTAGACAGAGCTAATAAAAGAGGTGGAGGTGTTGCCATACTATAATCCAGCCAACTTACTATCTCTCCACTCTCAACTCCCTTACCCAGCTTTGCTCCTGCAGAAATCCTCATTGTAAACTGCCATCTTAACCCCTGCAAAAAATTTTTCCATTGTCTCCATCTATATCCCCGCTGGTCACAACATTCCTATTCTTGAAAGCTTTCTGTCCTGGCTGTCCAACAATGTTGCCTATGAAACCATTATACTTGGTGACATAAACATTGATCGGGCTTTACTCTCCTCCTCCTCCTCCCCTACTCATGACCTCAATCTATATGGTTTCCATCAACTAATATTGTCCCCTACCAGGACCAACAAAACCTCTACCTCTGGATTTATTATAGACTGGATCCTAACTTCCAATCCTTGTATTTATCATAACCGTGGCACACTTCCCAACTCTCTCAGTGACCACTCCCCCACCTATGTCCATAGGTACTCTCAACAATCACCCAAAGAACACCTCTACAGAGTATGTCACAATCTGACCCACTTTGACCCACACAAATGTAACTCTACACTGTCCAACATCAACTGGACCTTCCTTTATAACCTCCCCATAAATGATGCTGTAACTGCCTTCAACAAAATATTTCTATACATATTAAACACCATGGCCCCATATAGAAAAATCTGAATAAAATCAAACTGTGCCCCCTGGCTCATCAAGCAAACATGCTCTATCATGCACCAGCGGGAAACTGCCTGGAAAAACTGTGTCAAAAATAAAACCCCTCTCCTACTCCAACATTACAAAGAACTCAGAAACAAGTGTAAAAACTGATCATTAATGATAAAAAATCATTTTTAATTTCCAACCATTGCAACCCATATGACAACCCCAAGAAATTCTGGTCCACCATAAACACAATCCACCACCCCAGTAAACCCTCCCATCCCATCCCCTTCCCCTTCAATACTGCAACTGAAACTGCTGCCCTATTAAACAATTACTTCATAGAAACAATCCAAAACCTAACTCAACATACTTCCAAAGCCTCTTCTCTGCCTTCATCCCACAGCCCTTCTTCTTCTAATACCTTTTCCTTACAAGCTGTTCCCACTGCCTTTATCAAATCCCAGATAAATAAACTTAAACCCTGATCTCCCTCTGTCAGCAGTTTACCCCCCACCTCCTTAAAATTGCTGCCAATTTAATTGCCTACCCAGTGTCTATCCTCATTAATGGAAATCCTTTTATACAATCCCTCTCCATAAAGGTGGTAACTCCAGTGATCTCTCAAACTATTGTCCCATTACTGTACTATCCCCACTTTCCAAAACACTAGAAAAATGTGTTTATTGTCAGCTACTCAAGTACTTGCTTGACAACAATCTCTTAATTCCCTCCCAACATGGTTTCAGACCCCATCACAGCACACCAACTGCTCTACTCTCATTCACCCAAACTGTAGCAGAAGCCTGTGATAACAACTCACTTCTTTCTTGTCTATTCCTTGACCTTTCTAAGGCTTTCAATACTGTCTCACACTCAAAACTCTTAAATAAACTATCTGACCTTCACCTCTCTACCCCTTCTACAGCCTGGTTCACTAGTTATTTAATTAATAGACTACAATCTGTAAGCTGTCAAACTGTCACCTCCCCATTTCTGCCTCTCTACACTGGTGTTCCCCAAGGCTTTATTTTGGGTCCCCTCCTGTTCAATATCTTCACTAATAACTTAAACTCTGCTACTACTCTCTCAACACTCTTACAATATGCTGATGATTCCACTCTTATTACTACTACAGCACACAGTATCCCTGAGCTCCTCTCTCTTACCCAAAACACTTTCTCTTCCATTGAAACCTGGCACACTGATAATCAACTAATCGTAAATCCTCAAAAAACTAAACTTCTACTTTTTCTTCCTAAAACACTAACACAACATAAATCCTCTTTCACTATCACCTCCCTTAACAATACCATCATCAGACCTGAAACACATTCTAAATTACTTGGTGTCACCATAGATGATGAACTAAAATTTTATTTACGTATCAATCATTGGATAAAGAAAACCCACCAAAAGCTTGACCTCCTGTACCGTAATCATAGATTTCTTTCTCCCTCCTCCAAATGTTCTCTAACCAAATCTCTCCTTTTATCCTGTCTTCTGTATGCTGCTTCTGTCCTTACTAACATCCAGTCAACTCTTCTCAGCAAACTAGAGTAAACCTATAACAAAATAGCTAAGTTTGCCTCCTGTCTCCCCTATAAATCCCAACACTGCCTTGCCCTGATGTCTCTGAAATGACTTGAATTCCCCAAACAACTCCTCCCTCATCAACTACATATAACACACTCTGTTCTTTATAACCCTACTTCCTGCCCCTCTATCTCTAACATTGTAGCACTATACAACCCCCAACGTCAGCTTTGTACATCTGACAAACATCTTCTGGACATCTACAAACCCAGGAAAAATATAGGGAAGTCACTATACAAATACTCAGTAGCCCACTCCTGGAACTCCCTCCCACATAATATAAGAAACATCCATCATAAGTCCTAGTTCAAACGTGAACTTAAACACTATCTCCTAAACAGCTGGTCTTGTCCCTGTCAAATTCAACTTGATTCTAGCTACCCCCTGCCTAAATCTACTCTCTTCTCTCACATCTCTCTCTCTATCCTGTTTCCTCCTAAATCTACTCTCTTCTCTCATATCTTTCTCTTTCCTCATTTCCTGCTCCTCTCCATAGTGCTAATACTACAACACACCAACACCCCACTTCCTTTAAATACATCTCTACATCCAGACTTACTTGTTGCTACTGTATAGACACACACCAAAGCCTGTACAAAACTATTAAATTGATTATTTTCACTCTGTTGTACCTGTACAAAATGGTTAAATTGATTATTTTCACTTTGTTGTAAGTGTACAAAACTATTAAATTGATTATTTTCATTTTGTTGTATAGTTGTTTTTTTATGTGCCATCCCTGATATAAATGTTTGTCTTCAATGATTGTAATTAAAACTGGAGCTTTTCTCCTCAGGTCTCCACTGAAAATGGACCTTTGGCTCAGCTGGACCAACCCGGTTAACAAATGACAATAAATAAATAAATAAATAAATAAATAAATAAATAAATAAATAAATAAATAAATAAATACTAGATGAAGGAGGGCACAGTATGTTGTGGCGTTGGCAAAAAGACAGAGGCTTGCTCACAGCTTCAGAACATAGTAGACAAGAGTAAAGCAGATACACTACAGTAAAAGTTATGAGTGCAAAATAAATATCAAGCTGTGCTTATCCATGCATAGGTTGGCCATGCCATTCATCAGGCACAGACAACCCAAGTAACCATGCACAAAGGGCAGGGTACAGCTATCATCATTTATGCAGGTGGCATATGAATGCATATCATTCATAGGGAAATGTGTGAGTCCTGTGGATTATTAAAGTAAAATATCCTATTATGTCTACTGCCTTTAAGTTGGGGTTATGGTTGATTTAAAAAAGCTTTGTGATAGGGCAGTGTCAATGGATGTTTATGTGTGTGATGTACTGTGGATTGTGGTGACATGAGTGTAGGTCTGCTGGAACACAATCTCAGCAGTTATTGCAGCACTGCAGCTTGATGAAAAAAACAGGCCTAGATTATGCATTGCGGAGGTCTGAGCATCCCATGCATGCACCCACTCACAAGAGCTGGCTCTACTAGGACTTGCACTGGTTGTACCATGACCCTAGCTAGACGCTGGCCTGCTGCATGACCATGAGGAAATCTGGCAATGACATATGACTGGCATGACCACTGGGACAGCCTCTCCTGGCTGTAGACACCTCTACAACAGATGTAGCCACGAAAGTGCTGACACCTCTACAACAGATGTAGCCATTGAAGTGTTCACATCCCTATAACAGATATAGCCATGGAAGTACTGACACCACTATAACAGATGTAGCCATGGAAGTACTGACATCTCTATAACAGATATAGCCATGGAAGTGCTGACACCTCTACAATCACTGGAACCATGGAAGTGCTGACAACCCTACCACAGATGTAGCCATGGAAGTGCTGACACTCCTACTGCAGATGTAGTCATGGAAGTGCTGACACCTCTACAACAGCTGTAGCCATGAAAGTGCTGACACCACTATAACAGATGTAGCCATGGAAGTGCTGACACCTTATTAATTCTGCCTTGGCTGTAGTGGTACTAGCCTATGTCTCTATAATTGTCCTGCACATATGCTGGGTTGTAGCCACTGACACAACAACAACCTCAGAGGGAGGGTGTTAACCATGCTTCCAGTGAGCACCATTACCCACACCCATGTTTACCCCTCTGCCAATGACTGTTAAGATCAGATTCTGACGTGTTTACGAGGGGCTATCACACTTCTCTTACTGCTAATGTTCCCATAACCTGTCCTCCCTATGTGGCTATATCTCCTAGGTGTGCACAGTCAGAGAGGCTGTGTCCATGGTCATGTACAGGGGATGCAGCGGTCACAGTCTCTGTATCCAACACACACAGACTCTGCACCCTCACTGTACCAACTCATGCTCACCATCAGTGTCAGAGGCTGCAGATCCTCCAACATCAGGGTCTACCAGGAGTGGCATTTCCACAGTGCTGGTACCAGATAAAGAATCACCTGTGAATATACCAAACACAATATCCTGCATTAAGTAAGGCTCAGCACCAGGCCTATATACACATATGTACATACAGAGAGACCTACTATTACCCTTTGCTATACTCATTCATTTTTGATACCAGTTTATCCAGTTCATGGGCACATGGTAGCAGCAGGAGCCTGTCTTAAAAGAAAGTGAATGTAATCTAGAGGAAAGTAATTCTTAATATGATGCAATATATTTCAACACACACACACATGCACACTTACTCTCAGATGATGCAAATACACACCTATGGGAAATATGGAGGTTTTCTCTTTCACCCATGACATGTCTCTGGGGTATTGGAGGAAAAAAAAGAGTACCTGGTGAAAACTCCATGTGGACACATGGAGGATGTGCATACTTTGCAGAGAAAGCACCCAAACCAGAAGCCAAACTTGAGGACCAGATATTATGAGGCAGCAGCAGCAGCACTGGTTGCCGTTCATCAGTGGATCATATTTAAGGAGCTGATGCTATATGACTTGTCTCCCCCCCCATACCTCTCAACCTCTTAGAGCAAGAAAGCTGGAGAAATCCATAAATAATGGGGGGACAAAGGCCCAAAAATAGGGATATTTTTGAAATATTGCTCTTACAAACTTAGAAAGTTGATAGAATAACACGTTTGACATTAGCATGATTTTATTGAAGAGCATGAAGTTTGAAAGTCAAATGTCTGTCATTATTTTCTGACTTCAATCCACAATGACATGCCAATGATTTGCCAGAAAACCAAAATTTTATGGGGAAAAGATCAAAAATGTGAGTCAAAAATCTGGATATCTGAAAAAATCTGGACAGCTGAGAGGTATGTCTGCCCCCTATATACGAGATCTTGCATGGTCTCAGCCACTCCTTTTCCCTTGCTCAGCCACACAGCGACTTCTGGCACTTCCAGAGGTGTGTCTAGAGTTCTTTCAGATTTCTGCCTTTGCTTAGCCAAGAGCCATACTTCTGGAACATACTACCTAGGTGACTAAGGCAGTCTCCCATGTTGGGTGCTTAAAGCACTGAATAAAACATTCATGGATGACCTTTCGTTTAACTAAGTGGTGTTTTACATTTTACTGTTACTGTTTGCCTATTTTTGTTATGCATTTTTATTCTGGTCTTTATTTTCTGTTACTGTTTTTTATTTCCTTTTTTGTTTGACTCTTCTCCTTATTTTTAAGTTTTATTTGATGTTTTATTCTTGATTTGTATTTGTATTCATGCCTAGTTTTTAAGTATGTAGTTAACTACATCAAGCAGAGTACCTGTCTTTGGCCTTTTCATTGTATAAAATTATATTATGTTGTAAGTCTTCTGCTCTGAGTGTGAATTCCATTAGAATACATAATTCTACAAATGTAAAGATTTCTTTGTTTTTAGACATTTAATCAGCAGTAACTTAAGAAATTAACTGCAAAGCCATATTCCTCTTCTCTGCCAAACTGGTGAACACATTATTTGAGTCTCATAAACTTTGTTCTTTACCAGGTGATTGTCCAGATCCTGAGCTTAAAAAGCACATTTTCCATTTGCACTTTCATAAGGAGTACATTAGGGAAGAAGACAAGAGTGCCATATTTAGGGGTTTGGTTTTCATGTGCCAATTTTATTAGTTTAGACAGTAACACATTCCATAGTCCGGGTTATTTCTTCATAAGCCTTCTAAAACATGCAAAAGCTATATTGCATCTAGTTTGATTGTCTTGCAGGGTGTGTGTGTGTGTGTGTGTGTGTGTGTGTGTGTGTGTGTGTGTGTGTGTGTGTGTGTGTGTGTGCGTGTGTGTGTGTGTATGTGTGCCTAAAAGATATGAAGGAAATGCCTGACAATCTACTTCTGTTCCCCACTATTCTTGTATATTCCATGAATTCTGTAATTTTTTTTTGGATATATGCATCTGTAATTTTTAATTATAATTGTACTGTATAATATTTTTGGAGCATTTTCTCCCTGAGCCTCCACTAAAAAAGGGCTATTTTTAGCTCAGTCGGACTTTCCAGGTCAACAAATGTAAAATAAAAAAATAAAATAAAATAAAATAAATGCTGGCAGGTGTCCAAAGGGTCGCTATAGCAAAAGGTGGAAGAAACTCAGCAGCATGGGCAGATGGAACCCACACTTCACATGTTTTATTGCTTGCCTATATTACAGGAAAGGAAGAGAGAAGACATGACGCAAAGGTAGGCAATCATTTGCAGACTAACAAAAGCAACAGCTACTGTTCATGAAACTGTCAAATATATTAACTGTTGCATGCCGTAAAGAACCATACATCACAATCAGAAACAGTATTTGCAGCTTGAAGGAGTTCAAGCTTTTCCATGCCTTCTGAGAGCACAGTACAGTTTTTATTTTATCTTATTATTTTTTTGGGGTGGGGGTAGCCTAACAAAAGTATGTATGCAAGCATATGGTCTAAAAGAATGTTGTAGATCAAGAAAGTGTAGCAGCTGAGAGTCTGTGGCACTGTCTATAAACATATCTGGTTCTCACTGTTAAAGTTGAAGTCTATATGCATGAATTGTAAACAAAAAGCTTCTAAAACTGCTTTATTAGATCTCAAATACTTCCAAAATAAATCAGAAAAAATGTTTTAGCAGAGGAGTAAGCCCCTGCACTCCCCATGTGGATGAGTACCCTGCCTATACATTCCATCTTATAAGGTCACACAGTCTCAGAGAAAGGACAGACACAACCAAATATTTCACCTTTGCCCGAGGCTTTGCAACCTTGAAGTTAAATAGTTCTTTCTTTATTTTTTATATTCCCATGTCCACCTAGGTATTCATCCCTAACCAGTTTGTTTGCCTGTTCCCTCCCCTTCCTGACATCATCAGACACTGTGGGGATGGGATGTGAGAAACAAAGCTCATTATTATAACCATCATCTATGTAAGATGTTATTGTTTATTCCCTAACTACTTTCTGCAATAATGGCCTGGTGGGAGCACCATCAATGTAACGCCAGCAGTGCTAGCCTCTGGTACATGTGTTTCTTCCATATATACACAGAAACATAAACACATACACTAATGTCCAGTTAGAGCACCTGCACAGCTTGGTAGACCACCAGATCCATCTCTGTCCTTCTTACTGTCTTGCTGTGGGGCCCAGCATTTACCAGGTGCCAACATCCCAGAGATCCATGGGTGAGCCTGTCCCAGGTTCTCAATCCCATGCCTTCACCACAGTAGACCCTTCAATTCACAGGTTCAGTCCCTATGTGCCACTAAGCTGGCAAGGCATAACCTCCCAGAAGGAGAAGTAGGTGAGCTTGCCCTCTGCTTTTTTTTTATTTTGGTATTTCTTTAGACAACAACAACATTTTGTTTCATGTGTGGTATTCAGAATTTGCTGAAATTCATCTTCTGATTTTGGACTTTTGTGATTTGAAAATTTTGGGTTTACCCTTTACTGACAAAACCCTTATTTATACCACATTTTAACAAAAATCTAATAAAGGTGGCTATAAAGTGATCTGAGGATAGCTTTCTAAACAACATAATACATATGTGATACTCTATAACGTTATTTCTGATGTACAACCCCATCATTTACATTTGTATAGTCTTGCAGCTGCATACAGAATAACACAACTGGTGTGAAATATCAAGCTATTCCATAAAATCTAAGCGTGTAAATTCTGTGCAAAGGAAAAAAGCAGGAAGATCAGGAAGAGA
The DNA here is from genome assembly GCF_019279795.1 of Protopterus annectens. Taxonomy (NCBI): domain Eukaryota; kingdom Metazoa; phylum Chordata; order Ceratodontiformes; family Protopteridae; genus Protopterus; species Protopterus annectens. The sequence goes on along the minus strand of NC_056741.1, from coordinate 581,257,867 downwards.
TAAGGAACACTGCTTACTTTTTCAGTGAAAAAGAAAGAATCAGACTAGATGGCACTAATTAATTTAAAACAATTGACACTGAACATTGAACAAAAGCCTGCTGAATACAATACAGCCTCCAATGTATTAAAATATATGCACACGTGTGTAATCATGGCTCAGAGGGATGCATCATTTATTTCTCTGGCATAAGCATTTTTATCTCAGTGTTACTTGCGGTGTTCAGCATATTACACCTGCAGAACTGTCACACCTACTTTATGTGCAGTTTATGAACAGAACATACTGTATAAATACTTTAAAGTTTCATTTAAAAATAATTGCACCATTACATTTTTGGAAAATCTTTCCAAAAAAACTTTTTTTAGTATTGGGCAGGCTGACAACAGGCTATTGTATATCTCTGGCAATCGTCCAGTAGCATTCACTTTCCAGCCCGTGTCACGTGGTGAAAAGAAAACGTCAAGAGTACTTACTTATAAGCTGGAATTCAATGGTACCAAGAAACAGCGTCTTATGATGTGATGACATTTGAGTGAATTTTCCCCTTCTGCACCTATTTCCCTCAAACAAGTAAGAATGTTTTTTCAGAATGATGTGGCTGACGCAGCTTGGGTTTTGGTGTTTAACCCTTCGGTGTATATTCTTGCAGCATCAGCTCATGATGATATGGACATCCTTTCATCCTAGTGGTTTGTTTTTGAAGTGGTTGAGAAACAGGAACCATGTGAATCTTTGTTGTTCTGTACAGCACCCCCTCGTCTAACGCCCCCACCAGTCTCATCTGAGTGCAGCAGATTTCCTGTTCATGATGTGCACTGCACAGCAAAAAGAGAAGGATACAGAAAAAAGACACATACAGATTTAAACAATGACTTCTACTTTTTAAATAACTTTTTATTTTGAATCAAAAGGAAAACATCTATAATAATTAATTTCTTTTGATCCTCTGTCTATCTTTCCATTCATACACTTAAATACTTGCATACCTGAGTCTCATATATACATTTGTGTGCACAGTGTGTTTGTGTATGTGTGTTTGTGTGTGTGTGTGTGTGTGTGTGTGTGTGTGTGTGTGTGTGTGTGTGTGCGCGCGCACGCACGCGCATGCGTGGGTGTGCATGTGTGTGCATGGGTGTGTGTGTGTGTGTGTGTGTGTGTGTGTGTGTCTATATAGAGAGTGGGAGAGAGAGAGGGAAAATGTATCTATGGATACACACACACACACACACACACACATATATATATATATATATATATATATATATATATATATATATATATATATATATATATATATATGCATGTGAACAGATGTGTGTATGGATATGTGTATATATATATATATATATATATATATATATATATATATATATAGAGAGAGAGAGAGAGAGAGAGAGAGAGAGAGAGAGAGAGAGAGTATGTATATATGGATACATGGTTGTATACATGCACGTGTGTGTGTGTGTGCATGTATATCTATATATATATATATATATATATATATATATATATATATATATATATAAAACTATATATATATATATATATATATATATATATATATATTTTAATATGATTGCAGTCTGTAAGAGCAAATTGGTCTGTATGCCTCCGCTTAGGAGGAGGCTGACAAATAATATATTGCATGTAATAAGATATGCACTTCTAGCCTATCTGTTGATGTTGGGACATTTTTCATTGTATGTCTTGAAGGTGTTACATATTTGATGGTATAAAGGTTACCATTATTATTATGGAAGATGTCAACCGTGATTGTTATGTTAGCAGTTTGACATACTTTCCATTAAATGTGTAGCTTGGAAAGAAATGAAGGCGAAGATAATGACAGGTACTGACTACTGTATACTAGCCATCACTTTTTGTGCCCATAAGACTGGTATAGTAATTCTGTTGTGAGTACAATTTGTGCATATAGCCTCAAGTTTATGTTTTCAAGGTTTTTTGTAATAATATTTTTAATTTGTGCATGTAGCTTTAAGTTCTCGTAAGACTTTTTGAAATAATGCCTTTAATTTGCACATATGGCCTTAAATTTGTTTTGTAAAACATTTTGTAATGATAAATTTAGATATTACTTTGACTGAGACTATGTGTAGCTGTTCATAAGATTTACCGATTGCTGTACTTATAGTTTGTTGTTGTTGTTAATATAGTTTTATTGTTTAATTAATTTGTACAGTGTTATTTGACTTTTCTTTAAGTTTGTCATATTGTAGTAAAGAGGAGTTTTTTGTGTTAGATGTAAGAATTAGATTTGTGAACATGGTTGAGCATTTGTGTAGCTAGGTGTAAAGCAATTAATTGAATATAAAGCTGTATCATAGCTTAATAATTACTTTGTCTGTTGTGTTACCTGTGAATATAAGTTTACATTTCCAGTGGAACACTTGCACAACAGGCAGGAAGCAATTTGAGTTTAAAGCATGGAGCCAAGGGGGAAAAACTGGTGGAATGGCAATTGATGGGGTGGAACAGGAATGAAGTGGGCCACCAATCTATATGAAATGGTAGCCAATCAGTGTGTGCATGCACACAGCAAATGCAAGAAGCAATATGCAAGTAAGCTTCCACAAACAGATCCTTTGATGTGTTCAGCAAACAATATGAATTGCCTCAGTGTAAGAGAGACAGCAACACTATGAGGCTGTAGGTGGCTTCTACACTAATTGTAGCTAGTGAGGTGACAAAAGGCTGTCAAAGCAACACAATGCACAAGGGGAGGGGGTGGGGCAAAACATTTGGTGTATTGAATAGTACTTGTCTGGTAAAAATGAAAGCCCAAAAGGTCCATTTAGTGTATCACTACCCACAACTGAGTCTAGTGATCCACAAATGTCCAATGTTGTTGTGTTGTAGGAAGGGAGATCAGTATACATGTACTTTGGGAAAACCTGTGTAGGCACTGGGTCAGGACAGGTCCTCTACTATCAGTTTTAAGGAAAATGAGCTGATACAGGTATGTAACCTTCATCCAGCTTTAATAACTAGTGGAGCAGTTCATATGATAAAGCCTGACATAACATTGTGTGGCATCTGTGTTTTTTATCTCTTTGATGTCATCACTGGGTGGCATCACAGCCAATCCCCTCTTGATGGACAAATGAGTGGCATCCATGCCTGCTGTTTCAATGGTGTTTAATAATGTGGTGTACTGTTTTTGGATTATACTGTTTTTAAAACTACCTGTTTCACTTGTGGATACTATTAGTACTGCATTCCTTCTAGACATCGCACACTTTATTCTGTGACATCATTAGCTTTTTCGCCTGCTGGTCCTAATAATTCTGTGATCCTATGTGTATTTGCACACCTTATACATTGTTTTTACTACTACTGCATTATGGTATCAACACATCCTTTACACCTTTTGCTGCTAGTATATTAAGGTATTACAAAGTTAAATAAAACTGATATTATACGAGTTTAATAAAACCTACCTTAATCAAAGACCTTTTATAGCCTTTACTTGCTAAACCTATCTGGCCAGTAAGGAGGTTCAGTTTATTTCTGTCCCTTACATGCCCAGAATTTTATCAGTCAGTATTATTAGACAGTGTATCAAATGCCTAATGATTATTGATAAACAACAACTAGCAGTTCAACTGATAAAATCTGAAAGATTTAATTATCTACACAACGAAGAGATCACCCTGTCTCACAAACAATTAAATGATAAGCTTCACACAAGCCCAGCCATGCATCTATATGTGCTCCTTATACCTACATGTGCTGAAGTTGTAAAGAAGTCACTCCTTAAACCTCTTAGAATCAGAACAAACAAGACTCATCCAAAAGCAGTACCACAACATCGCCATTCTCACCCAGGGTCATCATATAAAATCACTTAGTACAGGGAGTAACAAGGATGCAGACACTAAACTAATTCCACTAAGTCTACACACATAGATGGAAATGTCTTAGGGATTGGTGACTCCATTATTAGGCACACGTACTCTGCTTTCATCACCCTGGTAAGAAAAGGGTGATAGTCATTTGCTTTTCTGGTGACAGGATCTGTGATGTTGCAAAGACTCTAAAATCTCTCAAACCAGACAGTTGTACATGTGACTTGGTAGTGGCAAATATGGATGTGAAGGATATGAAGTGTTCAACCTAGAGGGACATACAGAAAGATTTAATGGATCTCATTACATGCATGTTCAATATATGCAAAACTTTTGTCCTGAGTAGAATTCTGTCATTACTCTGTATGATGTCCAAATACATAGAGAAGACAACTGGCTTTAATAATTGGCTAAGTAGCTGGTGTAATTGGGTAGGGGGTCCATTGTGTATCAGTTTGGGATGAGATGACTGACATGTCTACTTCTTTTGCAAGGGATAACCTGAACCTTTCACATAATGGTTTCTCCATACTGGAAAAGCCTGTTCTGCTCACACACTGCTTTTTTAAGGTACAGTACATCTTCTGGACATCTCACTGTAACAAAAACACCTCACTAGATCCCAATCCTGACCATATCAAGGGTGTTATACTCAATGCCAGAAGTCTAAATTATTTGGAGGGGTTGGTATAATGGGTTTATAGCATAATAGGTGGGCTTGGCATAATAGTTAAGGTCTTCACCTCATAGGGACAAGGTACAGGGTTTGATTCTGACTTCAGATTATTGGCTAGGCTTAAAATGGCCCTTCAAGGCAGTTAGCCTAGTATTCACCCATGAACCTATAAGCTTCCTGATCTCAAGGTTATCCTTCAGCTTGAACACATCCATATTTGTGAAGAACAGAGATCTGGTTTTAGTGCAAAAGAAGCTCTAGCTTTTTACTGGGTTTCAACATCTGTCACACTTTCTGACCACAGGTAGCTGTGCGGGAGTATCAGTACTGGGTAAAGAATCAACTGCCTCCAAAAATATTCCCCATGACCCTCAAACAGAATCTACTGAAGTCCTATTGACTATAATTAAGATATATTATCACTTCATAACCTACTATAAGTTATCTTCCATATCTCGTAGGGATCTTGAAAAAAAGTTATAAATGCGTTAGCTGAATTGTACATACATCATGGTACTTTTATAACTGGAGATTTCAATTATCTACCTTTTAATTTGGAGACATACACTGCTATTGGTAAGCATGCACAATAGTTTATTGCCCTAATAAAAGCTAATTTCATGAAAAAAAGAGTTAACTTACCCACCAGCAGTCCTAATATTATGGTTAATTTCCTAAAGCAACACAGCCCCTTCTGCATCTCACCTATCATTTCTACATCCATGCTCAAATCTGATCACAAAGCAGTGGTCTTCTCTGTCAAAACCATAGGCACATCCTTAGTGAACACTTCTAAGTTAAATGATTTTTAAAAAGCCAACCTTTTAAAACTCTGCGATAAACTTTAAAAATTCTACTGGAATACATCTGCTCTCCTGCATCTGCAGCTGACCCTTATACTTCAGAGATTTTCTCAGATTTATTACGATGTAGGGAACAAGAAGTCCCTAACATGACCAAACATAATGGAAAATTTAAACTACCTTTGTAGTCTACTCCATAAACAAACATTGCTATATAGGAACAAAACAGTAATACTTGCAACAAATTGCTACCCGCCCATCTAAAGGGCTTCATAAAGAAAATTAGTAAAAATCTAGCAGTTAGCATTAGGAATTGCAATTCCAAACACATACACACATATGTGACTCTACCGCTGACTATGAAAACTGCAGAACCACTAACCTAACTAGTCAAATGTGCAAAGCCATACAAAGCATGATATCAGTCTTTATAAACTTGGATATTGAGAACCTTACTGCTTTGGACCCTTATCAATTCTACTTCCTCTAGGATAGGCCAACTTAGCCTAATAAACTTCTTCAAAAAGGTCATGGAAGTTGTGGATGACAGCCATGCAATTCAGACAACATACCTCAATACAGATAAAGCCTTTTACATGATTCTCCATGCTGGCATTATCAACAAACTCAAAGACCTGAGCATAATCCCTTGCACTGTGAGGTGGATAGCAAACTGGTTGTCAGAACACACATGGTTGAAGTAGATGGAGCTTCCCCTGCTATCATTAAGGAACATGTCCTTAATGCTCTCTCTACGGCAAAGAATACTTCATCAGTGGGCCTAGACTATATCCAAGGATGCCTTTTAAATAGCATGAAGCATTACCTATCAGGCCCTCTGGAATTGCTATTTAACTGTAGCCTCCAAACAAGCTTTGTACCTCATGAATGGAGAACAGCAACAGCCATCCCTCTGTACAACAATGGGGCATCTAGGGCATCTACAGACCCTGGAAACTACAGACCCATAAGTATCATTAGTCTGATATGCAAAGCCATGGAAAGAATTATGGAAATGATCAATAAGGACATAGGAAACCTCCAGACACTGGACCCAACACAATTTGTTTTCATCATGGGCAGATCATACCTATTCAACCTGGTGGACTTCTTTGAAAAGGTCACCAGAGCAATGGATGAGGATAAAATGGTTCACACTGCATACATTGATCAGAACAAGGCATTTGACACAATACCACACTCAGGCATTGTTGACAAATTTAAGAGGCTAGGTACAAACCCTTATATCACCTGGTAGATAGCTAGTTGGCTCACAGATAGGACCCAGAAAGTTAGAATTGGGGAGTCCACCTCTATGAAAGTTCAGTCCCAAGTAGAGTCCCTCAGGGATTGGTCCTGGCACCACTCCTTTTTGGCATTTACTTTTCTGTAGTCAAGGACACTGTGAATGGCCTCTGGCTGACTAAATTTGCAGATGACTGCAGATTAGGAGCTGTCATTGAATAACTCACTGACACAAATGTTCTCCATGAAGGGCTGACACAGACAAACAACTGGTGTCAGTGTCATGGAGTAAAACTATATGCCAAGAAATGCATAACAGTATCCTTTGGGAAGTCATCCACCCCTGGTAACTATCATATTGACAACAGACCCAGTCAGGGACTTGGGGACACACGTAGATGGTAATCTAGCCTTTAACCACCAGTAGTGAGGAAACCATTCTATGCTGTGCAACTTATAAACAAATTAAAGCAAAAATTCACCTTCAAATAGCATCAGCTTCTTGACAATTATCAATGAGCTAATAGTTACTAGCAGTGAGTACAAGTTAGCATGAATAACGCAAAAATAAATAAATAAAATAAAATAAAAAAACAGGGCAACTTCCTTTGACATGGGGTTGATTGTCTGAAATTAGATCCGCACAAAGTAGAGTACAAATGGATTAAGACTACACTACACAGTCTCCTAGTAAGTGTATTGTAATCCAGCCAAGCAATTAGTGGGAATGATAATTAGTACAGGGAACGTGATGAATATATTTCAGTTTAAAATTCAGGTAGCATGTGCAATTAAATGTACTTACAGTCCAGAGGTTATATGCTGATATGAGTGGTCTGTGGGGAATTGAGCAGAGGATTTCTGTTTGATCTAAGTAGAAATTTAGATTGGGATCCCACAGCGCTCATCAGCCTAACCGAAGAGGAAGAATAAAGATCCATATAACCTACCTAAAAGCTTTTGATGATTTTTTCTACAATCTACTGAATCCAAATTTTTACTTAGAGCAACCATAAATTCTCTGCTCGATTCCTCTCAGACCACTCACTTGAGCATGTAACCTCTGGACTATAAGTGCATTTAATTACACATGCTACTGAAATTTCAAACTGAAATATGTTCATCACATTCCCAGTACTAATTATCATCCCCTCTAATTGCTTGGCTGGATTACAACATACTAACTAGGAGACTGTCTAGTGTAGCCTTAACCCATTTGTACTGCAATGCCATGTTTCTTTTCTGGATTCATAAAGGACCAGACCAAATAAAATGTGAAGAGCAAGTGATCTTGGACCTTGAATAAAAGCACAAACCATAATGGAGGCCGGTTCAGAAGGGATCTGTTGATGATCTACTTGTACAGAAACTATGCTGTCGTATGTGTGTTTTTCTGAAGAAATTCTTAATAAAAGAACAAAAGCGCTTAATGTTATTTTTAGATTATTGTGCGTTATTTTTGTGTCTTCATGGTTTTGCAAGTGAAGCTTTTTTTAGTTCTTTGGTTTTTGCTGTTATATGTGTGTTTATGCTAAGAAGAGGTGGTTAAAGAAGTACATAGTTTGTTCATACCATGTTAGCTATGAAAGTGTAAAAGATCTGATTATTCAAGTTGTTAATAGTAGTAAGGGAGACAGTGGTGTTTATAAGGAGTAAATCTGTACTTGTATGATATGACTTGAGTTAAAGAGTGTCACCCATGGGATGCTGGCAGTTCTGCAGGTGTCCTAGAAATATCTGGTGTTTGCTGTTCCTCTTAATGGGTACTGTGTCCTTGCAATCTACAGCTAAATGGCTCATCTGTTCTGTTTCACTTTTCTTCAGGAATTCCCCTAAAACTTATTTATACGACCTATTTAATGAAAACTCTGTTGAAATTGTTTTAACACTTCCACAACTGTATTTTTCTCATGGATCTTTCATTTATTGTATTTTATTAACTTTACTGTTGTAAGTTATGCATGTTTATTTTATTTATTAATTAAGTGCTTAGGTATTAATCACTTTAATGAATTAAAGCTGAAGTTGAAATTGGAGGCCCCTCCCAGTGTGGTTTTATATGAGTTAACCTCGGCATCTTACTTCTGCATCATGACAAAATGCAGGGCATATTTTTCAGTAGTTAGGTTTCGGTTTCATAGGCACAGTGTTTAATTCTAACATCTGGTTAATACCTGTGTGGTTTGTATGCTACTCATGATGGGGTTTGGTTTCACCTCTCAAAAACAGTTGAACTGGCTTCTGTAAAATATATTCCTATATAATGCATTTACCTTGCCATTGTAGCCCAGATCATAGCTGGAAAAGATCTGATCAAACGCCCTTACCAGTTAACAAGTAAACTCATTAAAATGAAAATTAACGCTTGGTACATGACAGGAGAATTCATAAAATTGCATGCAAATTTGTGAACTGATCAAAATGGCTAAGATGTGCCCTCACATATTTTTTTGAGCTTTTTCTTACAACAGGTAATGGAAAGAAAAATGTTTTGCAAAAAATGTCACCTCAATCTAGTTGGGTCACAAGCTGCTGGGTGGAGGTTATAGCTTAAGGAACTCCCTATATTTTTGTGGTTCTAAGTGTCCTTTGCTTTGTCGCTAACAGATCAGTAAGAAAGTAAATGACTAAAAGTACTGCTTAACTATCTATTTATTCTCACATGTAGAGGTCATGTGATCGCGATGGTCATTAAAGAAGCTGTGACTTGACTGTTGTCTCATATGGAAATTCAACATTTCTGAAATTAAAAATTCCCATTCCAATTAAAATAGTCATTAGCAAATAATATTATCAAACACTTAGTGTTTGAAATGGAGGTTCAACAAATAGAATAATACACTGAAATGAAATACTATATGAAAAACTGCCTTTAAAAGTCAAATTATAAGCCATGATTTTCTTCACTGCTAAGGTTATTTATTTGATAATAGGATTTTTTATCTCTTTCTTAGCCAAGATTTGGATAGATGGGAATATACCCTGCAATCATAAGTAATTGCTGTTTGGACATTCTCAGTCCTTTATATATCGAGAAGCCAAAATTTCATTACAGATATTAACCAATTTCTTGTAACGTATTCAAATTGCATGGGCAAAGATACATCTATAATAACGACAAGGGATAACATTAAACATGTCTGTGGCTGTAATAAATATTTGTATATTGGAAAATGTCTGCCATATTTGCTTTCTTTAATTTAAATGAAAACAATGAAGGGTGAGCTTTTGTATTATGCACCAATTTAGTGCAAGTTTGGAGTCATATTAGAGGCAGTTGCCATTATAACAGCAGAATAATATGAGTGGATGGTTCAAAAGAGACCAAAGAAAAATGTATACTTAAAACACTGTTTGCACAGCATCACTTTTATATGGGATAAGGCTAATACAGGATAATTGTCAAATAATATTTATTTGACTATAAATCAACAAGAGAAGAGTAACACTAAGTAGTTGTATCTCACTGAGTTATAATCTTAACCAAAGTGATGTCAGTTCAATGTTACTGCTGCTTCAGCCCAGTATTCCTAATTTAAGTATTCCTTTCACATGGCAGAAATCACTGCTGTACTGCTAGCTACCTTTTTTCATCAAATGGAAAACAATTTCACCCCTGCAAATTAAGCACATTTATTCTTCAGAATCTGTTTTCTTAAATGAATCTTTCTTATGGATAGTTGGTATTACTCAATCAGATATGATTACTAATATGTTAAGAATTAGACTTCATAAAATTTCATCTCTTTTCCAAACACACTGCAGACTTGGTTTCCCTATTTGCATTTAAGAAATCTTTAAATGTTTTTAATACAGTTAATGTTGTCGCCTCAGAGCAATAGGTTCCCCGGTTCAATTCTCTGCTAGGGGGCCTTCTGTGCAGAGTTTGCATGTCCTCCTTGCATTCGTGTGGGTTTCCTCCAAGTGCCCTGGTTTTCTCCCATGCTACAAAGACATGTGCCTGGAGCATTTCTCCCCGGGTCTCCACTGAAAATTGGCTCTTTCCAAGTCAGTCTTTCCTGGTAAACAAATGTTAAACAAACAAATAAATAAATAAATAATACCTCAGACTTATTCCATGGAATTATATACTGCATTTATTTGCAGTCTGGAACCTGGAGCTCTTGTGCCACCTGAATAGACCAGACTTTTTTTTCAAATCTGATCCATGCAGTTATTTAATTTACATTAGGATGAATTAGTTAATTTATAGCAGGGAAAGTGATGAGTAGTACTGAGATTTGCTAAGTTATTTATCATCTTGTTATTGCACTAACTTATTCTGTTTTGTGACTGCATGTTACAGGCTTATAGGGTGTTACTTTTGTGCACAGACACCTGCTTATAATATAATATAGTGGTCTACCATTTTGCTAATATAATTTGATCAGTTGCTCTTTCCTTTGGTATCCACAGTCGTTTTTCCTCTCTAACTAACCCCTCTCACCCCACCCACTCTCTTTATCTTCTTAGTTTAGGTACCCAACCTTAACAAAACATCTGCGGTACCTACAAGTCATTACAATTGATGTCAGAAAATGCAAAGCAAGTAAACTGCAAATAAAGTTGAATTACACAGTGGTCCCTAAACAGTGGCAATATAAACTTCTTTGTGTAATTACCTTCCAAATATATTTGCTCCTGTCCTATAAAGTTTGTACATCACCAGAGCCAAGAACCATTGTTTTCTAAGTGGCTCTGATCCCCACCCCATTTTATTAGCAACCACAGTCATAAGCTGCACTAACTCAAAGTGTTATTTACATCCATAGTTTCATTCCTAAAATTGAGGTTATTCTTACATCTAGTACACTGTATCTGGAAACAGACTTACCTGGCAATAGATTGTTTTACTTGAAGCTCACATACTGTGCCATTTCTGGGCCAACCCGCTCTGTTTGCCCTTGCTGCGCTTGGGTTCACTCCACTCCCCTACCCTACCCCCATTCCCACCCCTCTCCTCAAAGTTATACTACTCTAACTACTCCCTCTATTGGACCCAGCAAATCACAATACACCATCTTATACACTAGCCACTCCCTCTAATTACTCTAGCAAATCATAATAAACCAGCTAAATTACTTGCATAGAATTTCTCACTACACATATATCTACCCCTTCTAAAATGAGAACAAACTATACTAACTTCACTACGAAACACACTAACATGCCTAGTCAAAATATAAAAACAAAATCAACAACCCTCCACCAATCCTCAATACAATACAGGCAACAACTATGCTTACTCACTAGCCTTCTAATACTTCTAGCTATAGGTACCCATAGCACTTCCTACCACACCAGCCTACCAGAACCTATCCCATTTCACTCTATCTCTTATATCTACCTTGTAAGGTCAAAATGTGCAAACAGTTTTATATCTTGATCTTTAATAAACACAGCCCCCCATCCAAACCTATCACCTATCTTAGAAAATTACAATAAACATATAGTGAAATTCTTAAAAACCCTAGCCAAAATTACATCCAATCTAGCCTGTAGTGGGGACATTCACTCTAACCCAGGTCCATCCCCTATTCTTAGCAACTCAACTGCACACAACAGAAACCTCTTTCAATCAACAACCATACCCCCAAGAAGCAAAACAGACATCCTACTATTAAATATTAATATAAGAAGCATTAACAATAAAATACATCAACTGCATGCTAACCTTACACTAGACTCTCCAGACAATGTACCAATTCCAGAAACATGGTTAAAACCTAACATTTCAAATAATGAAAGCCTACCACCAGGATAAAATATCTTTTGTTGGGATATGTTAGGCAAAAGAGGTGGTGGAGTAACTCTTCTCTTTAAAACCCAACTTTCCTTAGAAATATTCAACATTAAAACACTGAATTTTGATAAAGTAGAGATACTACTTACTAAACTGATCATTAATCCCAAGAAACATATAAACATTGTAGGTATCTATATCCCACCAGGAGATAATATTCAGACACTAGAACATATATTATACTGGTTATCAGAAAAATTACCTCAAGAAACTATAATTATGGGTGACTTTAATATAGACTGGTCTGATTGTAATTCTCAAACCCCAAAAAACTACATCAATCTTCACTGCTTCACCCAACTCATACAACAACCCACTAGGACTAATAAACTATCCAATAAGCATTCAACCCTTGAAAGGATATTAAAAAATAGGCCAAACTTCTCATCTCACTCTGGTTGTCTCCCAGACAGCCTTAGTGACCATCTCCCACCTATCTACTCAGACAAAATATTAATCCAACAAAACAAATTATTTATCAACAAATAAGGAACAAAAAGCACCTCAGTCTCGATTACCTCATATATAACCTTAAACACTGTAACTGGTCACTGCTTACCCAACTCCCACTAGAAGAAGCAGTTCACTATTTCAATAATATCTTCCTGTCTATCTTAAATGCCCAGGCCCTTACCAGGATTATGAGAGTCAAATTAACCTTCACACCATGGCTAACCATGGAAACTAGATCCTTATTAAGATCAAGAGATAAAGCTTGGAAAAACTGTTACAGAACTGAATCTCAGTCAGCACTACAAATCTATTGTGAACTCAGAAATCAATGAAAGAAACATATTAAACAGGGTAAAATAAATTACTATTCTAAATCCCAAACTACATACCACAATTATCCTCATATATTCTGGACAGCAATAAACAACATACTCCAACCAAGTAAAGTTAGCACACACCCGCTATTACAATCTATAATATAGACAATACTGCTACCCAATTCAATAAATACTTTACTGAGACTATCTTAGCATTGTCCAAGAAACAAAACCCTTCTACCAATTCAACTAACTCCTTACTGGACAAAAATAAACCATTTTCTGACTACAACCAGTATCAACATGTACAATCAAAAAACTTCTTAAGAAACTAAACTACTCTAATTGCAGACAACTTGCCATCTGATTTCCTAAAGCTAACCACTGGAGGTATTGCCTATCCAGTATCCATTCTTATTAATAGATCCTTAGCAGAACACCAAGTCACCATCATATGGAAAACCTCACATATTATACAACTTCATAAAGGAAGCCCATCGACTGATCTCCCTATCTCCCAGTTGCAATCTTATCACTGCTGTCTAAGATCCTAGAAAGAATTGTTCACAAATAAATCACTGACTGCCTACATAATAGCAAACTACTGACTGATACCCAGCATGGCATCCAACCATATCATAATACAACCACCGTATTAATGACATTTACTAACACTATCAACCTCCACAGAAACAATGGTAACAACATATCCTCTATCCTCTTAGACCTATCAAAAACCTTTGATATGGTCTCAAATAGTAAACTTCTAAATGTCCTCTCTGACCTTAACCTTTGCCAATCTACTCTTGCTTGATTCCATGTCTACCTAACCTCGTGCCAGCAAACTGTACACTGGCAGCAAATGTTATCACCCCTTCTCCTTGTTACATTAGGTGCCCTGCAAGGCTCAATCTTAGCCCCTCTACTCTTCTCAATATTCATTAATAACCTACGTACCTCAACCCTGCATGCATCACTCATTCAGTATGCAGATAACTCTACAGTCATCTGTGCCACTACTACTATTGAGGAGCTTCAGAAACTAATGCAACAATCCTTCCTAAGCAGTACAAACTTGATTAACAAACTCCCAACTAATTCTGAACCCCAAAAAACAAACTTATGATATTCCAACCCACTAAATCAAGAGTATCCATGAGCTCATTTAACATTGTTTCATTAGATAATACAAGCATTTGCCGTCTCCTCACATCAAGCTGTTAGGAGTAGAAATATACTACAACATGAAATTTGATGTCCACATATCCCAAACAATAAAAAAGTACATGAAAAACTTGAAACATTATATAAGAATAAACCCTAATTCACAAATGACACTAAAGCTATAATTACCCAATCTCATTTGATATCTACACTGTTATATGCATCTCCCATACTCACAAACCTTAGAAAATCTGAACTAGTAAAACTTGAAACCTGTTACAATAAAATTGCCAGATACAACACCAATTCCCCATCTAGATCTCACCATTGTATTGCACTTAAAAAGCTCAATTGGCTGGCACTCCCGAAACTTCTGCTCTATAATCAGCTAACCATGGCCCACAAGATATCCTATCATGCTGAGAAAATGCCTGCGCTACAAAATATACTGTTACCACACTCTAGTACTAGAACTTTATGTTCCACTAGCAAACCACTGATTAAAATCAATAGAGCCAAAAACTTAGCTGGAGAATACCTATTCTCTAACTACATAGGCAAATTCTGGAATGCACTACCATATGAAATTTCATCTTCCTCAGCCCTGTCTCAATTTAAAAGCTTGCGAAAAACTCACTTAAATAACAAGTGGCTTTGCTCTTGCTCGACACCTGACTAAGCCATCTTTCTGAAGATTTTAATTAACTCTTATGCACTCTTACTAACATCACTAAATTGGTTATGTTATCTTAGATGAAAAACTCTTGACATTAATAACAATTAGTGTAAATGGTTGTATACATGTAAACTGTGTGCCAAAATTATATCCTTACTTCTCTCAACTAACATATCCCCACCTGATTGCTAAGTTCTCAAACTAGAAACTGTGACTGTCTGATTTATCTAATTCCTCTCTTAGAAGTCAAATGTTATATTGTGAAATTGATCATTGTTATACAATCAATATGTAAACAGTTTGATTATTGTGTTGTTTAAATGTTTAAATGTTATATTGTGTACTATTTGTTACATGTAGAGCTTTTCTCCCCTGGCTTCTGCTGAAAAAGGACATGTGTCCAGTCGGACTTGTCCAGTAATCAAATGTAAAATAAATAAATAAATAAATAAATAAAATAAATGTATAAAATGGCTATAAAAGCTATTACAACACGATTATACAACACAATTATATAGTTAATCTTATTTTGTGTCTGAGACAATGGGCTGGGCCGCAATACCAAAAATGAAAGCTGGCATGGTTTTAGCACAGCAGGCTTCTAGGTCTATACACAGCAGCACTGTTTTTTAGACTTAATGGTTGGTGGTATATGACTGCTGAATGTTCTACTTTGTCATAAAGTTACAGTTCCAAGTAGATGTGATTGTTGAATACCAAGCTGGAACAACTTGTGCCAGTCACTACTAAATGTTAATTGTTTGTAATCAAATTATTTTGCCTGAGACACTAGGCCAGATTCATGAATACCTACTCTAAGTGTGCACTAAGTGTACACAGTTCTGAGTGAATAGACAACACAAGCATAACTCCCGCCTTCTTCCTCCTTATTTTAGTTTTCCTACTGATTTTCTTGCAGCCTTTAATATAGTGAGGGATTCATAAAGGTTACCAGAAAGTGTAGACTACATCGGGTATATATTATGATATTGCACTCTCAGAAGAGTGAACGACACATAATCGGCCCCATGTAAGCAAAAGCTTACAATGTCGAAACCTCAGAACAGCGATTTTTTTCCTTTGGAAAAAAATCGCTGTTCTGAAACAAACAAACAAAAAAAAATTGTAAAACATTACATAATAGGGGGTGCTTTGCCCCCCCACCAACCTACTTAAATATAACAACTCCGAGATTGCACTACAGTGCCAAAAACAGCAAAGTAGCGAAAGCGACCAAGCAAATTCTTTCCCAGGGAAAGAATTTGCTGAAAACCGCTTTGCTATTTTGCCTTTTCGCACTTTTCAGTTTGACAAAGATGCATTCAACAACCTGCATCTGCGACAGCGTAATAGGGAGCTGACTACATCTACACTTAGTGTAATATTTCTAAGTGAAGAGACAGCCCAAAAAATGTGGTAGGGATGTTCTTGAATACAGAATGTGTACACAGTGCAAACTTAGTTTAGGTGTTCATGAATCCGGCCATTTATTTCAAAAACCCCAAAGGTGGTATTTATTAACTGAAGTATTAAAATTTAAACAGCTCTCATTCAAATGAAAAGCAAGAGGACAAAGGGGGCAATGGAAGGATTTCACTTTGTATCATCTATTACACTGTGCCTTGTTAATGTAAAGATTTATCAAGCCTTGTCTATTTAAAGTGTGTGTGTGTGTGTGTGTGTGTGTGTGTGTGTGTGTGTGTGTGTGTGTGTGTGTGTGTATGTGTGTTTGTGTGTGTGTGTGTGTGTGTGTGTGTGTGTGTGTGTGTGTACATATGTTTGTGTGTGTGTGTGTGTGTGTGTGTGTGTGTGTGTGTGTGTGTGTGTGTGTGTGTGTGTGTGTGTGTGTGTGTGTGTGTGTCGGTGCGTGTGCGTGTGTGTGTGTTCAAGTGTGAAGATATATCTGAGGGTATATTTAAGAAGCAGGGGGAGTGGATGATGAAGGTATATTTAAGAAGCAGGGGGAGTGGATGATGAAGGGTACCTAGAAGGCTTGTTGCCTGCAAAAAAATGATTGTTTTGTTGTCTCCATTTGTTTTCAACAATTTATGAAGTCAATATTTTTTCATTTGCTAATGCATGTCAGCAAGAATGATGACTCTAGAAAATATCTTACATTGCCTAGCTTCTAACTATCCCCAAGAAACCATTGTCTTGGGGGACTTTAACATTGATTGGAACACTTGTTCCTCTGAAACTCCCTTTACCCATTTAAACCTCCATGGGTTTACTCAGATCATTGCCACCTCCACCAGATTTAGCAAAAATAGAGTCAAAGATAGTATCCTTGATTGAATACTTATTAACAGCCACCCCCAAAAATACAAGTCAGGTACATTACCTGATGATTTAAGTGATCATTGCCTTACCTATATTACTAGGCTCAAAGCTGACATTCCCAACCAGCCCACCTACAAAACTATAAGAAACGTCAGGAACTTTAACCTTGACAACTTCCAAAATGAACTCAAAACATGTAAATGGAATATCTTGAAATGACTCCCATTACAAGAAGCAGTTGAGTACTTCAGTACCAGATTTCTCCTACCCGTACCATCTGTGTAAAAGCCACAGTTGCACCATGGCTATCTAAAGAAACAAAAACCAAAATTAAACTAAGAAACAATGCCTGGGCCAGGTGTCATGTTACCAAAACCCCTATGGACCAAGTAAGATATAAGGAATCAGAGCAAAACAATCTGTCATGCTAAACAAAAAAATCACTACACCCTCCTACAACAAAAATATCAGCTAAAACCTCAAAAGTTCTGGGCTGGTATTATCAATCTTCTCCGCCCAGGCCATTCTGCCACTCCTACCCCATCAGCTGCCCTTGATAAATTCCCTGTAGAAATTGCAAAAAGCTTCAACTCCTCCTTTACTGAAACTATCCAGTCTCTAGCTACCCATCTCACTCCATCGGACACAAACACCAGCTCTAGTTGTACTCAACTAAGTTCAGTACAATGTCTCTCCTTAAAAAACATATCCTGATACTCTAATCCTGCCTCCTACTCTGTAACTGAACCTAACCCTAACCATAAATATAGTCCTAAACCGAAACTGCACTTCAAACCAAACCTTAAGAATAACCCCAACCCCCGCCCCTCAAAAAGGCCTTAAATTCTCTGATTTGTGCAAATTCTGCAGTGATAATATTCAGTCAGCTACCATTTTCTTCAAAGGAAATAGCATTAAAGAAAGCAAATTAAACCAAAGCTATATCATGGAATTAATTTCTTTTATTCAAACTGCCACTGGATGAATATCTTACTCTTGGAGCAGGTGAGAGAGAGACTGACTTTTCAAGGATCATAACTGTGATACGTTTTCAAGAACTCTGCAGATTTTCAGTTGTATTATGCTTGCTGAAATCAAACACTTTAAAATATTATAATATCTCTAGACTTATTTCTGTCTTCATTCTTTATCTTCAGTCTTATTTCTTTCCAATTTCTTTGTCTACCTACTGTACAATCAATGGTATAATCATATGGCTTATATGCAGATCCCTGATATGAAATTGCTCATATAATAGCTGTTTAAGCTTGCTGCTCAAGGGAACTGTTGTTGTCTGTTGTGGTTTAGTGATTTTGATAAGTCCGACTATTCCAGATCTCAAAAACTTTAGATCATCAGGCTTGCCTGTCCAAAGCTGCTTCTTTAAGTTCTAGTAAATTCAGATGCATTACTTCAGTAATGCTGTCTATGCATCTTAGCCTCTGTCCCCATCTTCTTCTTCTTCTATTGCTTAAAATCTTCCCTAGCATCACTGCCTCTTCCAGTGATCTCTTTCAGGTTCATAGGTTCATAGAAGATTATTAGGCTAACAGCCCAAGAGCTCATACAAATCTAATCATATTTAACCCAAGTTTCACAAGTCTTAATGGCTAGGTGAACAAAGTTCACAGAGATATGAGCCTATGCTGTAGTATCTAATACCGATTACCTCTGTCCATGAGGAACATGACTGCCACTCCAGGAGTAAATTTATCATTGCCCATCCATTAATCTATGTTGAGCTTGAAGAGGGTCAGGGAAGGGCTTTCATGTGAATGGGAAGCTTGTTACAGAGAAGGGGTAGCCTCTGAGAGATATATCTATCTCTTCAACATGATTTATTCATATCAGAGGCTAGGTTAACATCCCTGGAACTAGTGACCCTCATGCAGTTTGATTTACAAATATATAGCATTTCCATTAGGGCTGGATCAGAGACTGCCCTGTAAGCCAGACACAGATCACACCTTAGTAGTTGTAGGAGACAGAATACAGTGATAATTATTTTCAATCTTTCTGCATATGACTTGTTTTTATACCCTGTATTTTCCTAGTGAGAAACCTCTGGGGTTGCTCCAGCTGTTGCAGATGTCTGGTGAGGTACATAGAAAAGGGTATATTGTACTCAATTATTTGTCTGATGAGGACCAAGTACAATGGAATTATAATGTCCTTTGATCTGGATGTCATGCCCTTACTTATGAGTTATGCCACATAGAAGGACTTCCTCACCACTGTGGACACATAGTGGTCAAAGTATAAATTACTATCAACCTGACTACCCAGATCATGTACCACTGAGTCTACGCTTAGGGACGGGTATTGTCTATATTGTAATTAGCTGGGATATTTGCTTTCCCAAAAGGAATAGTTATGCATTTCTTTGCATTTAGTTTCAGTCCATGGCTTTGGCATCAATCATTTGTCAGCGTTAATCCTTTCTGCAGCATATCAGTATAGTTCGGGGATTCAGTAATTGCCCCAGTTTGCATTCGTCTGCGAACTTGGTCAGCCAAAGGTCATCTACGTTTGCCTTGACTTCCGAAAAATAAATTCTGAACAGGAGAGATCCTTGCACAGAATCCCATGGTACACCACAGGTGACTGGCCTCACGCTAGAGGTGAATTCACCCACTTTGACAGTATGTGTCCTGTCAGTGAGCCATTTGGCTACCCAACTGGTGACATAGGGGTTTATGCCCAGTTGAGAGAGTTTCTGTATAATACCTGAGTGGAAGATTATGTCAAATGCCTTAGCCAGGTCAAAGTAGGCAGTCTGCATAGTCTTTCCCTCATCCATGGCCTTGGTGACCTTGTCAAAGAAGTCAAGCAAATTTAACAGACATGATCTACCCTTAACAAATCCAAACTTGGTTGGGTCCAGAGTTTGAAGATTACCTATGTCCTTTTTGATAGGGTCCATAATGATTCTTTCTATGGCCTTACAGATGAGGCTGGTCAGGGTAAGGGTCTATAGTTCCTTAGACTGGGTGATGGTCCCCCTTTGTGCAGAGCGATGACTGTTGCTGTCCTCCATTCTGCCAGAACATAGCCAGTCTGGAGGCTGTGGTTAAATAGGGATCCAAGTAGGTCTGGTAGGTCATGTTTTAAGTTGTTTAAAAGGCAACCTAGGATGTTGTCAGGACCCATGGATGCCATGTTTTCAACCTTAGAGACTGCAGAGATGACTGGCTCTCTTGAAATAATAGGCTGTGGAATGATGGCAGATATACATTGGGAGATGGCAGAGGGATGAAGTTTGATCCAAATCTGCCAGCTAGCAGGTTGGCTATTTCCTCCAGCTGAGTGTGGGTGTTGCCATCCACAACTAGCTCTGCACATAGTTGGGAGTTACCCTTAAGATTTCAGGTGTGGTTAAAACATGTTTTGTGATTTACCTTGGCGAAGGAAGATATTTTTGCTTCATAATTTTCTTGAGGATTTTACTAGATCACTGATTTGATTGTTTAGACTAATGAAGGATTTCTTCCTTTGCTGAGTCTGTTCCCACTTATTTTGGATATTAGTTTCTTTTTTATTTTTTGGAGATTTTGCCTATGGTTAGTATGAGATGGAGTAGATTGACAGAGTCTGCAAAGTACTTGAGAGATGGTTTTACTATCGGACCTTCCAATGAACAGTCTGGTTTTACTTCTTTTTCCTTAAGCACTGACAGATTTAACTTTCTTATATTCAATAGAACTATCAAAAATTTCCTGCAATACCAAAGTATAAAATCATTGATTTTTTGGTGCTCAGTCTTACATACAGTCCAACTCTCACAAACTTTGTTATTTCTGGGACAATCATAACTTTGACAATACAGTTTTTTATTGCCAGTTAATGGGCCAAATTTATGAAGGCTTGCACGGAGTCTAATATTAGTGTAAGAGGGCAGACAGCCAATATGTCTGCCGAGCGATCCAGCAACAGCTGGCATGGGCATGCATGAGAGCTTCTAAAGCTACTCTTGCATGGACAGTATTATGGTATGCAAATTACCTCATTTGCTGCTGAAAGCTATGCAAATGAGGTAAATTTGCGATCCAGGAAACACTAACCTGTCCATGTAAGAGTAGTGTTATTTGCAGAAATGTACTCCGTTGGTAAAGGAGTACCGTTCTGCAAATAGCTAAACGGAGCTATGACTGCTCCAAATAAAGGATGCATCTAGTTAAGGAAGCATGCCAATAGCCAAATATAAGGCCATTGGCATTTGCAAATGTTGTAAATCCTTAAAATCAATTTTTCCCCCAGTCTCCGATGTTTAAGCATAGTGCAGTGCCGCTAAAACGTGCGGCGCTTTAAATAAAATGAAAAAAATAAAAAAATAGCCAAAAATGGGCATTTTCACTAAAAAGCTTGTATTGCCATGCAGGTGAATGGCAGGCCGAAAACAACATGGCCACTGAGTAGTGGTTTCTAAGGGGTGGGGGGAGCTCAGTGTGAAAGATATAACCAAGCATTAGTAGGCAATCCTATGCAAATGAGGATAAGGATAGTGAATCCCAATTTTCCCCGGCATGTGAGCCATGTCCCTAGAGTTTAAGTGTAGGAGTAGGGGAGTAGTAGAGTAGAAGATAGGTGACATCATGAGGGGGTATGTCTGAAAGACTGTAAGCTTATTGGAGCACAGTGGCTTGTGTTTGCCCTGAGTTGCTCAGGATTGCAAGAGGGGCTTCTACAGTTGTCATAGCTGAAAACCAGAAATCAAAGGTGTACGCCTTGGATATATCTGAAATTTCTTGCAAACATGCTAACACCGTGTGCACGCATGTGCGGATGTGTGCTTGTTTGCGCGGTGCTGCCCCTTGTGGAAACAGAAAGGGAAAAGGAAGGAAAAGAAGTAGTAGGAAGTTAACCAAGGAGAACTAGCAGAGCTGCCAGGTGAGATATATCAGAATCAGCCAATTACACAGGCAGTAGACTAGCCCAGCCCAGCCCAGCACTTTAAACTCTGCAAACAGCAGTCTACCCTGTTATTTTCCCCAAGAACTCTGCAACACTGCAGTATACAAAGAGTGAAATCTTAAAAAGCATAAGTCAGACAAAATGTTAGGGGCTGCTATTGCTATCATAAACCAACATGTGCAAGATGCTGAGGATGGTGATGTTGTGAATGCTGCTGAGCAACCCACAGTGAGGAGATGGAGAGGAGTGTACAGACCCAGAGTAACCTACCAGGGGCTACAAGAGATGGAGATAGTGGAACGCTATAGAGTGGACAGAGACCTCCTGCAGCAAATTGTTGAGCTGTGCCGGCCAGGCCTCACACACAGAACCAACAGAGGGGAACCCATCCCAGTGGATACCAAGGTATGTGTTGGCCTACAAATACTAGCTACAGGTACCTTCCAGAGACCAACTGGTGATATGATGGGGGTTTCACACGCATCAGCATCCAGGGTACTGCACCAGTTCCTGGATGCCATGTCAGCACATGTCGGTGACCACGTATATGTCCCCAATTCCCGTGAGGCATTGGCTAGAAATATGCATCTTTTCCACCAAATAGCAGAATACCTTGAGGTAGTAGGTGCAATAGACTGCACGCACATACACATCAAATCACCACCCAGTGAGCGGGGTAGGGTCTACATCAACCGCAAGGGCTTCCCCTCCATCAACTGCCAGGTCGTGTGCGATGCCCAGGACATAATAATGAAATGTGTGTGCTGGCTGCCCTGGAAGCTATCAGGATTCCCACATCTTGCATCAAACACAGCTGTAACAGAGATTTGCCAATGGGGACATCCCTGACGGTCACCTAGTGGGGGATGCTGGATACGCACTGGAGCCGTGGCTGATGACACCCATCAGAAATGCAGACACACCCGAACAAGAACTCCATAATGAGGCACATGCACAAACAAGAAACATTATTGAGCGTGTGTTTGGAATGCTCAAGTCATGGTTCCGGTGCCTGGACACATCTGGTGGAGCCTTGCAGTACTCACCAACTACATGTACCCAAATTGTCATGGTATGTGCCATGCTACACAATATGATCCTGTGAAAACAGCTGCAGCAGGAACAGCATGGGGCAGGGCCAAACAGCCCCCCACCATTGCCAAGGCCTGCACAGGCACAGCGTGATTCAGAAGAGGAACAACCTGAGCCTGCCCCAGTAGGCAGAAGGAGGCGTGCCCAGTATGCCTTGGCCTTGGCAAAGAGGCAATGCATAGAACATACACTGACTCAGTAGGAACCCTGGAAATGACACCTCTCTCTGACTCGCACATACAATAAAAGGGATGCCTAACTTGACGCTTCCTGTTTTCAAACATGTATAGGGAGTGTACTATGTGCATCTGACATAGGCAGCCCTGCAGCACCACCTGAGGCATGATTGCCCTATTTTAAGCAATATAAAGCAGTGCTAAGCACATTTTACCACTATTGTGCATATTTAAACACAATTGCGTGGAGCTGCGCACCATGCTAACTAGCACAACGTCGGGCAACGTTGAGCAATGTTAGGCAATGTTGGGCAAAGTCGGGCAACATTGGGCAAAGTTGAGTAAAGTCAGGTAAACATGCTCACACCTACTTTACTATTCCTTAAGCAGTCTGGTCTGCCCAGCAGGAAAATAAAAAGCAGTGACAGGGCCCGAACACAGGATACTGTGCACTATAATCACAGTACTGAACCACTAAGCCATGACAGCATTTCACTGGCACAGACACAGCAGGACAATTGTAGACTAACGCAAACACAAACAGATGCTGTATCATGCCCTCTGAAGAGGCATATGAGAACCCCCCCCCCCCCCAGGCATATGCAGACAGATAACAGCAGGCCAGACAGTGTGATGTGGGTTGGGTAGGGTATGAAGTCACAAACTAATATATGTGAAATTGGAAGCTAAGATCTGTAGTACAGTAGTATGCCTCAAGCCAGTACGATAGGCAACAGTACAGACTGAAATGGAGTACCTGACATAGCAGGGCAGGCCTAGCAAATGTGTATAAGTGTCAGGTGAACCCCTCATCCTATGTACACCCACAGTAACAATCAGGTGTGCCCCCCCAAGTAGAAATGTACAAATAATAGCTGCCCCCCACTGTATGTAGAAATGTTGATAAGTCTATGCAAAGTGACTCATGGAAGCCCTGCAGGCACAGCTTGCTTCCTGTCAATGTACAACACAAAGGTGAGCCCTGAAGTAAAAATCAACTGGATTTTTCACACACATATAGTATATATGTCCATACTGGGCATGCTCACACACATAAATAAATGAAGCAAATGTCAGTCAACAACATACTGAAAGGTCATACTGGGCATGCTCACACACTTAGGTCATGTCTGAGTATAGCAGTGGGCCACACATATCTGGCAGTTGCAGTTCTTACCCCAGAAACTTGTCACTATTCACCAATCCTGCCTTGCGCACACAGTTATATGAAAACAGACCCATATAATATATTGGACTCCTGTCATAATCAAACTATGTACTACAAGTACTTAAGTTGTTCAAAGAAAGTGAAAATTCAAAGATCAATAAATCTCTGATCAGTATCATCAATAAACAATGAGCACTCCTAACATTATCCAATCCATGTTCTGGCAAAAATCTTGTCAAAGAGTCCATAGAGAACCATGAAGCTTTCTTTCGCTATGTCATAAGTATTAATGTAAACTCATATATGTTCTGAGTCAGTGCAAACTGTAAATGAATACATGTACATGACTGACATTGCCAACATCTTGTCAGACAGGTTCATACATATTTACCCCCCTCTCACTGACAAAAGGGCCCATTATCATACCTGAGGATTGTGAAAACCCAGAAATCACATATAAAATGGTTAAACAGCTCTTTCCAAACCTAAAAACATGGCGTCTATGGGATGACATGGTTTCCCTAGCTGTGTCATATGTGAACTCCAAAACAAACAGACCCTGCACCTGAACAGTCTGTTGAAACTCACCCTCTGTACAGGATATGAAGCTGTTGAATGGGTTACAGCAACGTTTGGCACACTCCACAAGTGTTGGTGCACAACAGACCATGGGAACTATTTTCTTATAAGCCTATTAAGCCTGATCTGCAAGGCCATGGAGTCCATCATGATGGAACCCATAAACAGAGCTATTGGGAGCCTACAAACACCTAACCCTACCCATTTTGGTTAGGTCAGGGGCAGATCATGGTTCCCAAAACTGCTAGACTGTTTTCAAGGCAGTCACCCAGGACATACATCAATGAAATGAGCTACACACATCCCACATAGACCCTGAAAAGCCCTTTTCCAACATCCCAGACACATGTCATATCCACAAAATCAACAACCTGTGCATAAATATGTATGCCATCTGATGAATTGCCAACTGGGGCACAGCTAGATCCCACAAGGTAAGAATTGTGGTCTCCTGTTCAAGCTGGTAACAACTGCTGTCCCCCATGGCTCAGTCCTGGAACCCCTCCTGTCTGGTGTATACTTTTCAGAAATACAGTCAAACACACGAGGGCTATGTTTAGCAAACTTTGTGGATGACTGCAAAAATGTTGTCATAATCGATGTTTGGGACAACAGAGACATCCTTAAAAACAGTCTCAGTCAGACAGATATGGTGTCAAAATTATGGCCCAAGCTACAGTCATAAAAATACCACATAGGTGCCAACACCCTAAATATGGAGGTGATAGTAAGGGATCTATGGACACATGTGGATAGTCATCTCTACTTCCAGAAACACATTCACAAAGTGGTTGGAAAATCATGCTATGTGTTCCCACAAACTGCCAAGGTCTTTGCATGTAGGTCAAAGGAGGTTCCCTCTACTCATCAGTCATCAGACCCATCAGAGAGTACCACAACACACTTGCAATGAATCTGACTAGGCATCTTCAGCAGCTGGAAAGACCACTCAAGTACCTCAACAAGAGGATTATTGGCCTCAAACAGTTTCCCCATGCAACAAGACTGAATTTAACTCAATCTGTACTCTGTTGCATACTGTCTACTCAGGAGATCTCTGCCCAACAGACAGGTCCATGTCCAATGCAGAACTGATGTACATGCGCTATCTGAAGTAAGCCCAAGCTCACTGTACCACATGCTCTAGGGATATTATCGTCACAACATTAAATACACCATGTTGGAGGGATACATTACTAACTCACAGACTTCCCTTGCTTTGTAACAGGCTCCAAACTGACATTAAGCCTAGTCCCTCACTGACACTCTTCCAGAGGAGCCTTGATGAGTGTATGTGAAACTGAACTGTCACACCATGGATCACTTCATCAGCTCTATTATACAAAGGCCTAGGGAACTAAATCCATGGGTGGTGATAGCTGCACACTCTGGCCATACTAATATATGCCTTCAGACAGATAGCCTATTACCTACCTATGTACCTATATATATATATATATATATATATATATATATATATATATATATATATATATATATATATATATATGTGTGTGTGTGTGTGTGTGTGTGTGTGTGTGTAGGGAGAACACAGTATAATAAGCCAAAAATGGATGGGCAGAGATGTGTGTAAGAGGGTGACCATGACAGGGAGCCATTCAGGAGTGTCCCACCCAGCACACATCCCAATGGCATGAAAGACATGGGGTGAACATCTCTCCCACTGTACATAACAGCCACCAGTATCTGTAAGCATTACAGTGTATGTGGTCCATGGCCTGCTGTACAACATGACTGTACAATGAAGTACACATCTTACTAAGTAGATAGGGGTTTGAATCCTGCACTTGCCAACTGTGTGTGTGTGTGTGTGTCTCCTTCGAGAGAAGCAATCTTTCTGGAGACTACTAAAACACCTTAAAAGTGGTATACTAATCTTTGTCAAGTCTGATGATGTCACCATCCTAAAAATATACCTGTTGAAAGAACTCCCAGTAATGTGTATAGCACATTGTGTAAAGGTGTACTGTTGTAATACCATAAAGTAGTTAGGTAGGGGTTTGAACCCTGCACTTGGTGACTGTGTGTGTGTGTGTGTGTGTGTGTGTGTGTGTGTGTGTGTGTGTGCTCTATGTGTGTGACACTGTTGGTCAATGTGTCATGGGTTTTGCTTTTACTACTATATGACATATCACAATGACAACGGTATGTGCATTACACATGTCAGGTAGCTGTGTGGCAAATACATATACATACATGTGACCTCAATTATTTTATAGGTGGGAACCCTGCTTTCTCCATGAACACATCTGTTATCTTTGCCAGAGTGTGCTGCCACTTTCCAGACCTTAGGTCACATCTGTATGCTTGTGACAAGCCTAGCCACTGCAGTGATCCCTGGCCTACGTCATCCGTTTCACATACACTCATTACAGTTTCTAGTGAATAGTGTGAGTGAGGGTTTATGCCTGAGGTATATCTGAAACCTGTTCAAAAGCAGCAAAGTCTGTCAAAGATGGCTATTTATTATAGGTGTGCAACAACCTGTGTGGATATGCATGCAGAACCCTTATTGCTTATGTGAGCCACAGAGGGATTTCCAAAGCCCTTTGGAAATGTGATTATCAAAGGAGAGATGACTTAACACATGGCTCTGTGTATACATCGGTACCTGTTCCACATTTTGGGGGCTACTACCTATGTGGTACTCTGAGGATACTATGTTTTGTAAAAGTGGATGACTATGCTTTATTTGGCTTATAGCTTTACAGCATGGGTTTGACACCAGGTATCTGTCTGTATGATACCCTTTTAGAGGATGTGTGTGTCATCTGGAGAATGCATTATAGCCCACAGTATGCATTGCCAAATGTGGCCAGACATATCCCTACTGTGTTTGCTTGTACTTAGGAAAGCTAGACTGAGTGCAGGTGAATACCACTTGTTACTGGCATAGAATAGTACTTGAAGGCTGCAAATGTTACTGTGTTTCCTACATCTGTGTGTCAGGTGTCAAGCCATCATCTAACAATTGTTTATGGGCAGGCTGTTGAGGTTATGTATACTACCAGAATGCAAACCAATGACAGATAATAACAACAGTATCACCCACAGCACAGTGTCAAACTGTGTCATACACGCACGTGTACTCAAGTTCCAAAATGTGTGTAGTACAATGCATACTGGCCACCAATAGAAACTATGGAGTGTTAAAACTGTCTAATACAGGGCATTTCACCCTGCCCATGTGTCCAATATGTACGTACATGCAGACAGTGCACCTCAACCATGTTCACAAATGTACACCTGCAAATCTGTGCTGCACACATCCCACACTTACTGTCCACTCTATAACACATGCTGACAAAACTACACACATCAGCCAAGTGGCACATGGGCAGACAATACACAATTGGAATAAACACTGGTGTAAACAATACTACATTGATAATTATAGCTTTAATGCATCATGCCTGCTTAGCTACACCTTCAAGGATATCATTACACTTTACTGCCGACAACATGCTACACATTAAAACATTGTTATACTGTAATAAAGTCACCCCGTGAATCAGCATCATGTTAGCCTGTTCCTGCATCAATGTTACAGATGACAGAGGTGGCACATGTTTCATCATATGCACAGAGTGTGTTGTTGGTTTGCCAGAGGCCTACATTGAGCCATACAATCGACATCTGTGTGTGAGGGCCAAGAGTACTGTTATGGGCCAATGTGGATGTAATGTGTGCAGGTATGTGTTTTCCCTAGGTGTCTGGTTCCACTATGTGGCTGCCATATACGGGAATTTGCGGGACAGCTACAGACTGTACCTGGCAGACTTTACAGATCACCATCTCTGGCCACGGATATGGGACCTGTGCCTGGCAGGGGTGCTACAGACAGTATCAGGTACTAATCCAGACTGGGTACTATCCTCAGAGGTTGACATATGTCCACTGGATCCAGATCCCTGCTGGGACTGGCCAGAGCCACGTGCATGTGGTCTTCTAGGATGGTCTATGGACAGCCCCCAGCAACACTGCTGGTGCTGGTACTGGCTCTACGGGAGTGGCTATGAGTTGATGGACATCCACGGCAACTGCCAGCTGATGATGTTGCTGGCATACGTCCACGTCGACGTCTCAACCATCCCGCACTGTCCTGACACATGGACATGACATTGTGGAGGACAGCTAATGTCTCACCCCAATGTCTATCAATGACCTCAGTGTAATTACGTATGGCACCTGCTAGGTCATGGATGCTGTTATTTACACAGGTGTTATGAGCCCTCTGTGCCATTAGTCCCTGTCTGGTGTACTGCTCCATACGTGCCTGTGCCTCCATGACAGCCTGGAACATGCGTGTGGTTGTAAGAGTTGTGGCACATCTGCCAGGGGCATGATGACCAGCAGTGCTCTGATGAGAACCCCTGGGCATCTGCCTATGTGGTACCATTCCAGACATCTGGCTATGGCTGATGTGTTCTGATGCATGTGCCATAGATACCACACTGTCCCTCTGCTAAGGGCATTGGTGATGATGGATGTATAGGCAGTATGACTGTGTGTATGGATGGGGTGGAGACTTGTGTACTGTCAATTGGAGGCCCAACAACAGACCCTGACAAACCTGCCTGTGCCTCAACATACCTATCCTCATTATCACTATCTGTGTCTGCGACATCAGGTTCCCTGCTGCACTGAACCAGCCCCACCTCAGCACCTGTGAGAGGAAAACAGGAAACACACTTTAAGACCTGTACATGATGTCAGACTACATGCACACATGCACACATGCACACATGCACACATGCACACATGCACATGCACACATGCACATATGCACACACACAAATACACTCCTCACTAAAGCAGACACACACACACACACACACACACACACACACACACACACACACACACACACACACACACACATACACACACCACCAGCAATCTCAGAACATACTCAATAGCAGTTGATGGTGGGGTACAGTATCACAAGCAAAACAGTCATATCACACATGTCAGCATGCAGGACATGTGTTGCTCAACAGCATGCAGTGCAAGTGTAGACAGTCTTTGTTACTAACAGTATACATGGCTTTGATGCATGTGTTTTGTTGTTCGGTGATTGGCCTTCACCTGGAATGCAATGCATACATGGACACAACATTGCTGTGCAAGTATTCAAAACTCTGTAATGTACTGTGCACCATCACTCACAGGTCTACATACCATGGCTGGATGTGTATCTGTGTGTCACATAGATATCCAGTTCTGATTAGAGCCTCTGTGTCTTTAGCAAATAATTGTGGACACAGTTTTAGCTCATGCATGATGTGTATACACACAAGATCAGTGGTGCATGTATAACTGATGGAATACCATTGGTCCACATACCCACTGTACAGTAGTTATGGTGAGTGTAGATCATATTGTGGACATGCCAGTGTCATCCATGACATGGCATGCTAAAACAAAACTGCAAATTTAAACATCACACATACCCAATGTGTGTCATATGACCTAGCCACTCAATAGCATCACAAGACATATATGTGTCAGTTGTGCAAATGGTGATTGGTACGGACATTGTTTAGAGGTGCATATGTTTACACACACACAACACTGAGGTGTATAGCAATTAAAGCTATGTGTAGTACTATGGTTACAATAACTGGATGGGGTGTAGTACCATAAGCCATCATCATGAAGCATCATGTGGTCACTCAAGGCTACAAATGTGTCCCAAACCAGCACCTATCATGCTGTACCGGAACTGTACTACCATGGCTATATTCACCATTTCACAACCAGTTGTTATATGGGTTTGTAAGGAGGCTAATAAGGAGCATTCCCCAACATGAATGTGTTGTGTGTTGCAGAGTGTTTCACTACCCCATTATAGGCCTCTACCCCTCAGGTATATTATGTGTGCTGTGTGGATGACATTTGGGATACTGGAGTGTGACTTTACAGAGGGTTTGTGAATCCTTCATGTGTAGCATGTTAACATGTTCTGTGTATGACATAGTTGTGCATGTTATGTGCATGTTGTGTATCGGCTCTGCCTATCCAATGGTCACTACAGTGTGGCCACATTTGTTTGAGATGGTCTGTGTATTGCATGTGTTTGAGGCAGCTAATCACATTAGTGAGATGTGCGTGGTCTCACAGAAAACATGCACAGCATGCATTATGGGCAGGTGTGTTCCATGTGTACATGGCCTACACTTTAACTATGACATGCACTTTTTATTTGCAATAATAAATGTAGAACACACTCACCAGCATCTGTCCACTGCCTTGCTGTCACACCAGAGGGACCTACATAGATATGAGACAGTTTGTCAGTGGCGACAACTGTGGCATTGCTACTGTGGGTTTGCAATCTTACAGTAGAATAACAGTTTACATTCACAGGCCTACAGATTATGTTCCAAATGATCAGTATTGCACAACAACAAGCTCCACATCTTCTAACTACACAGTACACATCTCACATATGCATGATCTACCAATAGAGATAACAGTAGTCTACAGATATGCCATGTTACCTGCATGCTCCATGTGTTCTTGCTGGGTGGCTCCAACCTCCATCATGGTAAATGTCTGCTGCTGTTGTTGTTGGGCAGGTGCCACCAGGCTCAGGAGCAGCTCCTCCACTCTGGTGAGAGGGGGATGGATGTTAACCCCACCACCTGTTGCAAGCTGTTGTCTCCATACATCAGAAGCATGCTGACGGACATGTCTAAGTAGATCACTGCAGTGGTGGTGTACATGCTCATATGACCGGTTATGCAGGCCTACCTCGTTTACCCTCCGGAAAACGTCTTGCCACATTGCAGTACGCTCATGCTGGTCTTGGCTGGTTCTGGAGAATAGTAGGCTGTAGTGCTGAATCATACAGCTGGTAAGAATCTCATCTTTAGCACTACTGTAGCTAAGATTTCTACGGTGTGCCATGATCCCTGGAAGACATAAAGAAAAAATATGTATGAGCAAGTCATATGGCACATTTAACATTATACAGTACAGATATCACTGAACTGCCATATATAGCAACCTATTAGCTGACTGAGATTAAACACTTTCACTACCACTTATCAGTGCTCACCCCACAACTGCTTGAAAGTGCCTGGCACGCTCCATATAATAAAGCATGTTCTGCACAGCAACAAAATAAAATCACTATATAACACTATACAAGAGTACCTGGCACACTGTATGCAACACAATGCACCACCTAGCCATAGCAGATATAGATCAAGCCAATGCATAAAGAAATATGTCATCCATCGCAATGTTTGTAAGGTCCAGTTACAGTATTACCATTATACCACACAACTTGTTGATGGCAAACCCGTGGCTAAAATATGTGCACAATTGTGAATATAGGTGCCATACTGCTGTAGTAAACTATCAGTGTTGCTAGCTATGCAGTTATATGTTGTAACACACATATGACAGAGGACATGTTACAGGCATACCCACACACACATCAGACATAATTACAAAACACAAAGGTATGGAAACCCAGATAAGCTTTACGTGTGTACCATACAGTACTGTGTGTCAGTACTTACAAAACCTTAAGCTTGAGGAATGTAATCTGTGATGACTACAGGGACCACACAAAACAGTGGTGCCAAGCAATGTGGACATACACCATACTTTGCTGTTTAGGCCCAGAGCTTCAAGTAGTACTACAGTACATACAGGATTTGGATTCAACATCAGTACCAATCAATAAGCATACATGTAGTGCTTTAGCCTCCAATGACACACCCCAGTTAACATCAGACTGTATGCCATAGTGCTTTATCTGCCTAGCAACAGCATACACAACTTTTGCTGGGATCAAAGCAAGGACCCATAATACCATGACAGAAACAGTTTCCCACTAAGCTATCCCACAAATACACATCTTTGACATATTCATCAACACATTGACCATCACAGTCGGTCAACTTTACATATAATCTATTGCAACAAGTACTTTCTCTGTGTGTGTGTGTGTATATATATATATATATATATATATATATATATACACATGCATATACACATCCATTGGTGTACATATACATATACATATAGGCACATATACAGTCCACCTTTCATGGTGAGAATATCAATTATATAAAGGATGTGAGGTATACAGTAGTGTAATAATATCGCAAAGTCTTGTGAGAAATGCATTGAAAGTGTCCACAGCCCAGGTAGCTTTAGCAGGCCTCACTGGCTGCAACATTGCAAACCCACAGTGTTTAACCACCACATGTCACATACCAGCATTAGAGGGGGTATATATAGCTCCAAATGCTATATTAGCATACTAGCCAGGTACAGCAGTTGCCAATGCTAAGCTACACTTTAATATGACTATAATGCTGTGTTACTCTGTCACACCCATGTTTATATAAATGTTTGCGCTAATCCCTTAAACAGCCATTGGCCACACTACTGTACAGAACACAGATAACATGGATCAGATGTTTGACATTTAGTGCTGAGCTACACATTTCACAGTTATGTCCCACTGCCCACAGGTACACACTGAATTGTCAATGGCAGTAGTTAAGCAGGACATCTGTGCATAGATACGTACTGCTGCCACATATGAATGGTTCACATTATGTAGAGTACTCTTCAAAAACATCTACTACATGCCAATAAATACATATCTGTTACATACCTTTCCTTTGTATGAGTTGGTATTATTTCTTTTTCTTTTCCCTTTTGCTTTTCGCTGTCTCTCTCTCTCTGTCAGTCTCTGCAATAGAGTTATTGAGTTTGTTGGCAGCAATTACAGCCTGCTTTTACAGGTATTTGCACATGTGCATGTGATGGCCTCTGTACCAATTGGTGGCCACCATTTGCTAATTGCATGCAGCCTGCAGTGTGGTAATTGCAGTAATTACTGTCATAGCAACCCAATGCTATAAATTGCTAACTCAGGTAGGCGTGGCCCTTTCAGCTTTCCAAGATGGGGATCATGCTTGTTTGCTGTGGACATCGTTGTTTAAGGCAGAAGGTTGGTATAGTTTTTATATCTGAAGCCAGGGGTGTAGCCAGTGATTTAAATGTTGTACTCAGACCTGAATGTTGCTGCTTCCAGTGCACACTTGTCAGTGTAGAATTGTACTCACCCCTCAAAATGCTAACCCAAGATACTTGGGAGTATGTACTTCTAATTGTACAATTAACTGCCATACAAAACTAGTTATTGAGATGTATTCCTTTGGCACATGAATTGTTTGTGAACTGCTATACTGTGAATATTAATTTACTCACTTCTGAACAGTTTGTGCTTTTTTAGTGTTGACATTAGCACAGGCTGCTCAAGAAAACTGGACAAATTTCAGTACTGAGTATGCCTGCCTACATCCTTGGTAGACCCTGAACACACAGGTATATTCTACATTTGGGTAGGGGTGCAGAAGTACAGAGAGCATTATGTATTATTGTGTGAATTTTATCTTGCTGGACTTAAAGGGTTGCTGTGTACTTGTTAGTTTATCAAGGCAAGTAGTCTGTCTGCATAGCTCCCAACTGTGGACCTATCCACATGGTAGCCAGATGTTAGCCTGTTATTCTTTGTCTGTGCACCACACCCATCTTTTCAGCACTGGAACAATGGCATTGTTACAGTTGGTTGCTACCAGTACATGGCTACATCCTTTTGTATTTCAGTGTTGTACTCCTACATAAGGGTATGCTTCTGGAACTCCTTCCAAAGCTATTTGCACAGTGTGTAACAGCAGAAAAGCTGATATGCCTGTGTGTTTCTGCCTCTGCCAGGCCTCTCAAACACTCAGGTACATATTTGAACAGACTCAGGGAAAAGTAGGTAAAAGTGAGGTACACCTTTAAAATATTATTGCCATTAAGTTGAGACTTTGAGAGAACCAGAGCATATGGATTAATACACCTTTTCTGAAGTACAAGCAGTGTCTAACTCGTACTTATTGTCATTATTCATTAAGTGTAATTCACCACCTTTCTGGCCGTCAGTACTTTTCAGAGGGATTCAGAGGGACACAGCTAAAATTTGTTTCAAAATCAGGAACATCCCTGAAAATTAGGCACAGTTGGGAGGTATGGCTTCTGCCCTAATCAGATATGCCAGTGTTTGTCCTGCTATGATAATGTGTGGGAGTTGTAAAGTGCTGCTGTAACATTATTTCCTAATAGAATGGCTGCTTCTCTTATTACAGTCATGTAATGCAATTCCACAACAACTGTTGGTAAAGATCCACAGAACAAGTTGTGTGTTATGGCATTCCTATTTTTCCTTTACATTCACTCACTCTGATGTATGATATATTTATTTCAGCACCAACTTGTTGTATATCTACTGTGGCTTAGTGGTACTTCATGCAGTGTAGTGTGTACAAGGTCCTGGGTTCGAGACTGACAGAGGTGTTTTATTTTGCTGCTGAGCAGAACAAGGGCCCTCACATACAGAGTGACTAAGGCATTATTAAGTGGGTTTGTGTGGGTTTGCGTGATGCTTAGCAATGCTTAGCTAACCGCACACAAGCGCACACTCGCGCAAACCTGCTAACTACTGCTTAAAAGTGCTTACTCCCGCTAACCCCCGTGTTCATTTCTTTGAAAGAAAAGAAAATGGGGAGATAGAAAAGTGGTGAAAAAGGGGCACAAAGAGGGAAAGACAGTAGGGAAAACAGCTCGGGATGTGCAGGATGGGTGTAGGGAAGGTCCATAGCTGCCCATTTCTTTAACAGCAACAGCTGTGCATATGCAATAAATTTGGAGGGGAAATATGAAACCTTCCACCCCTGAGAGAGGGATGAGGACAACAAAGTATGTTGTGCTGCCAATTAAATTACATTTTATGTGTCCAGTAGACATGTGTGCAAAATGGGCAGCTATGTATGGGGCGTAATTTTTTTTTTTTGGGAGCAGATTGCCCTTTTTTTTCAGGTGAGAGTGGAATGTGGGGTAGGGGAAGTAGGTATATTTGTGGAGGTAGGTTGGGGAGGTAAACAGACAAGACAAACAAGATGCATACAGGGGTGGAATATGACACATGTGGTGGCTGAACACCATTGACAGGGAAGGATGTTTGGAAATCGCAAGCCATTGAGCCTACAGATGGCAACAGTGGAACTGAGATCCCCACCCATGGGCAGTCACCACTGCACCTTCACAGCCCAGAGAGTGGCTGTGCTGGGGGCTGCGTAGGAGGGGGCAGGCTCACCCATGAGTCATGCCACTCGTGCCTCAAGCTGGCATAGAGGATCAGCGACAGAACACTCTATCTCTCTACGCACCACAGCCCAGACCGTTCGGAGGGTGATAGGTGGCCCTCGTCCGCCCACGCTTGCAAGGGGGGGGGGATGAGCCCCATCCCCTGTAGCGCTTCCACCCAAAGGTGGCACAGGGCCAACAGAGGAGGAGGTCCCAGGCTGGGCATCGGACCTGCTGGTGCCAGGTGCCATCGCCAGCTGAGGTGGGGCAGGTGGGTCCGCTGGGACCGGCCTTCCCATACATTCTATGTTTTGGAGGATTTAATGAAAATATGGGTTAGTAACAGTCAACATCATTCCCAATTAGTTATAACAGCATGCAGAAGTATTCCCATTAAACCAACACACCAGAGTTCCAACAGTTGAACAGCAAGCATAACACATGCATATATAGAACAACAGTGGACATTACAACAGCATGCAGGTTTAATTGATGGCAACAGGCCACCAATATTGTGGTATTTGAACAGGGCACATGCATCGAAATAAATGCAGATATTTATAAACCAATAGGACATATGTCCCAACAAATGTTTTGAGATTAGACATACCCACTGAGGTGTGGAATTGCATTTTTTATGCACATACACTAGGGTGGAAAAAGATAGCTCCATTAACAACTTATATATCCTTCTAGTTTACACTACATTCCTATTAACTGCAGTTATATGTCCCCTACATATATTATTACACTACCCAATTGTCCTTAAATTGTGAAATGGGTTTTGCTAGATCTTTATATACATGAGCTGTATCTGAAATACAAACTGTCCGGGATGCAGATGTTACTGCTACATATTTTGTGAGTTGCTCAGACACACTACTGCTGAGATGGTACACTGACAGCTCTACTTTCCTATAATTCTCTAGATATGTTCAGGTGAAATTATCAGTTATATGTTAACAGCTCCCTACATTTCTGGCAGCACACTGACATTTCTGGGAAACACAATACCAAGGTATTCATGTGCCTGATTAACCTGTACATGCTGGGCATGAACCAACAGTTGAGGACTGTAAATATGCTTAAAATCTACTGGCACTCCCTTCATCCACTTTATATGAGCCTACCCAAGTGTGGGCTAACAGCGCGTAATACAACAGTACTATTTCTATAATGCAAGAGTACAACAACATATCAAAGAAAATGACACAGACACACTCCAGGAATTATACCTTTATTAAAGACTTAAAACACTTTTCTAGAAGCTCTCTCATTTATTTTATATAACAGTACATGCAGAATAATTATTAAAGAATTATTATACCTTTATTTATTGGGTTAAAACACGTTTTGTCAGGCTCTCTTATTTATTTTATATAAAGTACATGCAGAATAATTACTAACGTACCTGGTGGCACAGCCTTAGCAGCCTATCTGCATAGGCTTGCTGGTTCACAGCACGGACACCTGCAGCTGTGAAGTAAATTAAGTGATATTGAGACATACCTATCCATAGTATAGACTAGAATAGCAATTCTTACATACTTAATTCCATGGCTACTTACTCAGTAGTGGGGCATTTTCCATCCCATGGGCCTCCTGGATCCACTGGTCCAGTTGAACCTCCTTGCATCTCTTCAGGTCTGAGTGGTGGTGCCTGACCTGCTCACCAGTCCGAGGAACACCTGTGGCACTGGTGAGTTCATGAGCTAGATGGTTCCAGGCTTCTGCTTTGTATTATGTGCCCTGGTACTGGCCACGGTCTATCCTCATGATTATGGACAAGGAGCCAAACCATTACTTTTGACTCCTCGATGCCCCAAAGTTGCCCTCAAAATCGAGAGCCCTCTCCAGCACCAGCCATGCTGCCTGCAGATGGGAGCTACAACCAGTTATGGCAAGTATTCCCACCTATGGAGCTTAAATATGCCTCATTTACCGCACTTATTTGTGATTGGCCAGTTTTGAAAAACTCAGCTGAAGGCACACCTGCTTAGCAATGGGTAAACTTCCATCGATATGTATGTGTGTGTTGAAAGTGCATGGATGTGAAATG
This sequence comes from Protopterus annectens, assembly GCF_019279795.1. Taxonomy (NCBI): domain Eukaryota; kingdom Metazoa; phylum Chordata; order Ceratodontiformes; family Protopteridae; genus Protopterus; species Protopterus annectens. The sequence continues at coordinate 581,219,412 of NC_056741.1, read as the reverse complement.
CTGTCATGGCTTAGTGGTTCAGTACTGTGATTATGGTGCACAGTATCCCGGGTTCAAGCCCTGTCATTGCTTTTTATTTTACTACTGGCCAAACCGGCCAGGAGGTGTGGCTGTGTTTATCCAACTTTGCTCAACTTTGCCCGATGTTGCTCGACGTTGCCCGACGTTGCCTGACATTGCGCTAGTTGGCATGATGCGCAGCTCCGCGCAAAGAGATTGCGCTAGTTAACGCAGTGCTCAGCTACGAGCAATTACATTTAAATATGCTTAATACTGGTAAACTTTGCTTAGCAGGGTTTCACATTGCTTAAGATACATTACTTATGCATCCATCAGTATGCATAACCATTTCACCTTCTTATATATATATATATATATATATATATATATATATATATATATATATATATATAAAATTTGTTCACTACTACATAGGCCATTTTAATGCTTTTTACAAAAATTTAAATGATAAATGTCAGGAATTATTTTTATATACAGATTTCCAGCAGAAATAGAAGGGGGAGTGGTGGGACTCGAACCGGGAAAGCCTCCTCTTTGTGTGAAGGCTCTACCAGTATGCTATCGTTATTTCACTTAATTTGCATAAGTTTCTTATTATCCTCTTCGTGTGTCTAAACTGCTAACTGTAGCTAAGCAATGGGCAAACCTACGCAAACACGCGCAAATACAGGCAGCTATATTGGAAATAATAATAAAAATTTTTTTTTTACATTTTATAATTGTACAGGGGTTGAGAATGTGGGGGAGTGTGGTGCTGGGTATGTACACATTTGAGCAGACTCGCTCATGTAAGTAGACATTTCCCGAGTGTCAGACTTGCAGGGGCATGGATTTATGGACTGCTCGGCAGTCCGACATGCCCCCTGCACTCGTGCACGTTCTGTGTTAGCCTTAGAGTTGAGGCAGCGTGCCCTCATTAATATACATGGCGCACTGCCATCTTACTCTTAGACTGGCTCTTCCATGTAAGACTAATCTAGTCTTACATGAAGGATTAGTGAATCCTGGGGAATATCTTTGCTGCTTAGTATCTTATCCAGAGTTTTCAGAGCTTTCCTCATAAGAATAAAGTATCTTTTGTTTTTATAGCTGATGTCACCATATGCAAAGATATTTGAGTCCAGGAAAACAAAATCTATCACTACCTCCATCTTTTCCACATCTATTTGCAAAGAATTGATCAGGCTATATACCATAATCTTACATTTGTAAGACAAATCAGCTTTTGTACTTTCTAATTTTGCCAACATATTCTTAGACTTCTCATTGCTTTCGACTATCAGAATGTAACTGTCTGCTTATCTGAGGTTGTTAATATTACTGCTAGCAATTTGGGTTTCAACATTTGATTCATCTAACCCAGCATTTCACATGATACATTTAGCATATAAATTAATAAGCAGATTAGTAATATACTACCCATTTGTGTCCCTTTCCCATCTTGAATCAACCAATTATCCATATTTGGGATTAATAATTGTTTATTGGTCTTTACACAAATTACTTAAGATGCAAATAAGGTGAACTGGTACTGCAGTTTTTCTAAGAGCTTAATAGTTTTTTTTTAGTTTTAGCATAATCAAGGCTTTAGAGTAGTTGAATAAACAGAAACAAATGGCTTGGAACACCTTTGCTTTCTTGCAAATAGTCTGGCAGTTGTTGTAGAGGTAAAGATTGTGAGCTTTACTTCCTATAGTACAGGGTTTTATTCACCCAGCCCATATTTACTTACTGTGTAAACTTGAGCAAGTCACTTAAATAGACATTGTAGCCAGGTTGCCCATAAAAAGGGATTGTGTGTCCAGTGAGCCTACCTGGCTAACAAACAAGTATTGTTATTGTTGTTGTTATTCTTCTTATTATTATTTCTGTATTTTCTTATGGATTTGGCAATATGATGTTTGGTGCCATCCCAAGTGACCTGACACTGCCTCCAATACGTAACAAATAACTGTCTGTGATGGGTATTTTAATCAAAACCACTACTGCCAACGTGAATGTCATCCAGGTATAAGAGAGACAGGAGCTATGGTCCTCGGATTTTCATTCCTGCCCCAAACAATTCTACTGACCTTCAGCAGTAATGTGTCATGAGTCACATCACTGGCATCTAGCAAGCTAAAATAAAGAAATGTACACACAAATTTAATTCAATAATTGATTCACCAAATGCAACCTGGATCTAGACTAGTACTGTAAACTCATCACTTACCGAGCCGAGTCCTTATTCTATAACCCAGACCCCTTTCTCAACCTATCATTTTCTCTGTGTGAAACACAATGTTGTTCAGTACCCCTTACAATGTTAAGAATTTGCAAATTCTTTACACACACATACGCGCATGCACACACACACACACACACACACACACACACACACACACACACACACACACACACACACACACACACACACACACACACACACACGCACACACACACATGCACACACACGCACACACACACAAAACACAATTCCTAGGAAAGGCTGGCAGAATTCTCCAGTTCTCCACAGCTTCCTTGTTGGCATGGAGTACTGTCATCACTCTGGAGAGGGCTAGAGACCCAGACACACTAGTTACTGACTACTCTTTATGTAGACAAATATAGAATATACAAAATTATATCTTTTAACTGTAGTAGGCTAAATTGATCTAGCTAATCAGAGATGGAAGTCACAATTTGCCAACCTAGAGTGCTGTTTTCCCACTTCTCAGATAAAAAATAAAAACAATAAGACATAAATAATAAAGACCAACCACAAGAGCAAAAATTAATAAATATAAATTCGCTTAAACTCAGCACAGCTCCTAGTGGTGTCCAGCAGAGTTCTACAAGCAGCAGCGAGTAGAAGAGTGACTTTCCGTTGATTTATAAGTATTTTTTTTGGCTTTTCATCCCTGACTGCTTTATTTCACCTAAAAGTGAGTTTCTATAACTAAATAAGCTCTGCAAAGTTGATTTACTGCATTACTGTTTGTTTTCTGTACTTTTTGCACTTTGTAAGTTTGTTTTTTGCTTAAATTAACTTTTAGGCTACACACTCAAGTGCGCTAGCCAATTTAAAGCATTTACTATTGCCACTGTATCTATTTTCTGTTTTTCTGTGAAAAAAAAACAAAAAAACAAAAAAAATATCCTTGTTTCCCGCCTTTACTGAACTAGAATAGTCCAGTCTTCAGATTTTGCTTATCTCTGGGCTGTGTCATAGTTCCTGTGTTGTCCATATCCCTGTTTGGATAGGAGGAAGCTTTTTTGTTCACCAGTGGGAGTGGGGAGCTCTGAGCAGCCTATCTGTCCCTTAAGGAGTGGTTCCAACCCAGTAACTTGTAGCTTATTGGCCGTTTTGGGCCATTTCCTAGCTCTTTCTAACCCCCTGCTATAAAGCCCGCTTTAGCGCACTTTTGCACTTGTATTAGACTCAGCACAGCTCCTTGTGGTGTCCTGCAGAGTTCTACAAGCAGCAGCGAGTAGAAGAGTGATTTTCCATTGATTTATAAGTATTTTTTTTGGCTTTTTATCTCTGACTGCTTTATTTCACCTAAAAGTGAGTTTCTATAACTAAACAAGCTCTGCAAAGTTGATTTACTGCATTACTGTTTGTTTTCTGTACTTTTTGCACTTTGAAAGTTTGTTTTTTTGCTTAAATTAACTGGTAGGCTACACACTCAAGTGCGCTAGCCGATTTAAAGCATTTACTGTTGCCACTGTATCTATTTTCTGTTTTTCTGTGAAAAAAACCCCAAAAAAACAAAAAAATATCCTTGTTTCTCACCTTTACTGTACTAGAATAGTCCAGTCTTCAGATTTTGCTGATCTCTGGGCTGTGTCATAGTTCCTTTGTTGTCCATATCCTTGTTTGGATAGGAGGAAGCTTCTTTGTTCACCAATGGGAGTGGGGAGCTCTGAGCAGCCTATCTGTCTCTTAAGGAGTGGTTCCAGCCCAGTAACTTGTAGCTTATTGGCTGTTTTGGGCCATTTCCTAGCTCTTTCTAATCCCCTGCTATAAAGCCCACTTTAGCACGCTTTTGCGCTTGTATTAGACTCAGCACAGCTCCTCGTGGTGTCCTGCAGAGTTCTACAAGCAGCAGCGAGTAGAAGAGTGACTTTCCATTGATTTATAAATATTTTTTTTGGCTTCTTATCTCCGACTGCTTTATTTCACCTAAAAGTGAGTTTCTATAACTAAATAAGCTCTGCAAAGTTGATTTACTGCATTACTGTTTGTTTTCTGTACTTTTTGCACTTTGAAAGTTTGTTTTTTGCTTAAATTAACTGGTAGGCTACACACTCAAGTGCGTTAGCCGATTTAAAGCATTTACTGTTGCCACTGTATCTATTTTCTGTTTTTCTGTGAAAAAAAAAGCAAAAAAACAAAAAAAATCCTTGTTTCCCGCCTTTACTGAACTAGAATAGTCCAGTCTTCAGATTTTGCTGATCTCTGGGCTGTGTCATAGTTCCTGTGTAGTCCATATACTTGTTTGGATAGGAGGAAGCTTCTTTGTTCACCAATGGGAGTGGGGAGCTCCAAGCAGCCTATCTGTCCCTTAAGGAGTGGTTCCAGCCCAGTAACTTGTAGCTTATTGGCTGTTTTGGCCCATTTCATAGCTCTTTCTAACCCCCTGCTATAAAGCCTGCTTTAGCACACTTTTGCGCTTGTATTAGACTCAGCACAGCTCCTCGTGGTGTCCTGCAGAGTTCTACAAGCAGCAGCGAGTAGAAGAGTGACTTTCCATTGATTTATAAGTATTTTTTTGGCTTTTTATCTCTGACTGCTTTATTTCACCTAAAAGCGAGTTTCTATAACCAAATAAGCTCTGCAAAGTTAATTTACTGCATTACTGCTTGTTTTCTGTATTTTTTGCACTTTGAAAGATTGTTTTTTGCTTAAATTAACTGGTAGGCTACACACTCAAGTGCGCTAGCCGATTTAAAGCATTTACTGTTGCCACTGTATCTATTTTCTGTTTTTCTGTGAAAAAAAAAAACAAAAAAAATCGTTGTTTCCCGCCTTTACTGAACTAGAATAGTCCAGTCTTCAGATTTTGCTGATCTCTGGGCTGTGTCATAGTTCCTGTGTTGTCCATATCCTTGTTTGGATAGGAAGAAGCTTCTTTGTTCACCAGTGGGAGTGGGGAGCTCTGAGCAGCCTATCTGTCCCTTAAGGAGTGGTTCCAGCCCAGTAACTTGTAGCTTATTGGCCGTTTTGGGCCATTTCCTAGCTCTTTCTAACCCCCTGCTATAAAGCCCGCTTTAGCTCGCTTTTGCGTGCCTTTGCGCAGATTTGTGTGAAGTTGCGCATAGCGCAGCATTGGGCAGCGCCGGTTAATCAAGTGTAAACTATTCCTGGCTCTGCAAAGTCTGCTCTTCAATTTTTCCCTTAGAACTGCTCTAACTCTCAATCTAAACATTCTTTTCTCTATCTAAAAAGCCCAGCACTTGCTCCTAAAAGCATTTTACATAAGTAAAGCACTTTTTAACAAAAAAGAAAGCACTACATCCACCTAAAAATCCCCTTGAATACCCATTCCCCTATAGGTCCTTTCTGACTCAGTTACACAGCAATCCTTTACACTATTCTAGCATGTCGAAGGGTCAGTTGCTGGCGTCCTCTCCATTTCAGCTGGTGAATCTGGGAATCTTGAGGCAATGTTACAACTGCCTCATGTACACAGACAACCCTCTCTTCCTCCCAACAAATACAAATATATGTGAGAGATGCAACTATATAGCCAAACTGGAGGCTGAGCTCTCTCGACTCAGTGCTGGCAAAGCCAGTCAGGAGGTGAAGGTAACCACACACACCACAAACCCAGTCTCACATAGACCTACCACAACTGCAAACCAAACATATAAACACACAAAAACATACCCGGAGGCTCTAAATAAAAATCTGCCAAAACAACAGAGGCCTCCAAAGCAGACATCCAAGCAACCACTACCTCAAAACATAACACATGCAACACATAATTCACAAAGTCAGTGTGCCAAACAGTCACAGCCCTTAAGGCCAAACAACATGCCTGATACACTTGTAATAGGTGACTCTATAGTCAGACACATTGACGTCCCGCTCACCAGGCTGAACATGGAGAGGGTTACAGTAAGCTGCCTGTCGGGCACTAGAATCTGCCACATAACACAAGCACTCAGGTCACTCCAAAGCAAGTACAAATATGACTCAGTCATTGTCCACGCTGGTGTAAATGACCTGAGATGTACCTCCCCGGACTACATGAAAAGAGACATAGAGGAGCTCTCTGATTATGTAGCCCAGGCCTGTATGACCCTGACCTTGAGCAGCATCTTACCCTCACAAAGAATGATGCCACAGTACAAAGACAAAATGATCAGTTTTAACAATTGGCTTAATTACTGGTGTCATTCTAGGGGGATCCAATGTCTGTCTGCTTGGGATGACATGCTCGACAAGCCACGCTGCTTCACAAGGGACGGCTTGCACCTGTCACCCCTGGGCTTCCGGATATTGGCTAAGGCTCTTGCCACCCCCATAGTGACTTTTTTAGGCAAGGCTCAAAAGGCAAACCCACCTTCCTAGATAACACAAGTGGGAAAAAACTAAGGGTAATGCTGCTCAACGCCAGAAGTCTAAACCTCAAGATGCATGCTCTCGAAGCCCTCCTCAGTATGGAGAAAATTGATGTCTGTGCAGTGACAGAAACCTGGTTCAAGGCTCCCGAGAGCACCCCAGCACTACTAGGTTATACATCATATCATCCTTTTCGGCCCCAAAACTTGGACCGAACCACAAAAGGAGGGGGAGTATCCATATTCATCAAAGATACCCACACCTCCAGGTTAGTGGCAATGCACGAAGCATCGGAGACCATCCATGTGCAACTAACTGCAGGCAAAACTGCTCTACAGTTTGTAGCATGCTACAGACCACCCTCTCAAACTCAGGAACCCCACTCAGCCTTCCTAAAGACACTGGAGAATATGAATGTCTCTCCAAACACCATCATATTGGGAGACTTCAAATACCCAAACATAGACTGGGAGCATTACTCAAGCCCCTACACCCTAGCCCAAAGGTTCCTAGAATTCATAAACTCAAATGCTATGGAACAACTAGTCACCACTCCCACAAGAGGGGATAACATATTAGACCTGATATCACAAACATGGGGACACAATGCTCCACACCGGAAGTATACCCCTCATTGGTGAGATCAGACCATAAATTAATCTCAGTGGAAATCCACATCCCGCCCCCACCCCCAGCACAGAAGACCACAGTGAATAATTTCTCAAAAGCCGACTTCACACTTTTTAAGACTGAAGTGGTATCATTCAAGGCCACAGGGCCAGTGGAAACCACAGCCCACTCCGCTGAATCCTATATAAATGCATTCTAGGGACACCTTCAAGAATGCATGGATCATGCAATCCCAAATAAAACCAAGACCCATTCCCCCAAAGGCAGGTGTCCTGTCTGTTGGACCCCAGCCATTAATAAGATATACAACAGAAGGAGGAAGCTACTACATGATAGATCAAAATCCCTAAAAGGGAAGGCATCTCTGATCAGTACTAGCAAAAAACTACGATCACTCATAAAATCATCCAAGGCCAACTTTGAGAGAAGAATTGCACAAGACACTAAAGTCAATCACAAGGCCTTCTTTAGTTATGTTAGAAACCTGGGTGGAAACTCCCAGATATGCTCAGAATTAGTCCAAAATGACAAAAAATACACTGAACCCACAGACATTGCCAACATACTGGCAGACAGGTTCAGTGCAAATCCCCCCCCCCAAAAGGACAAATATCTATTCCAGCAGAATGTTGCCTCCCTGACATCTCAGATGCCCAGGTGAGAGCCGCCCTCTCCAAAGCTAAAAACACAGCATCAATGGGACCAGACGGTGTCCCGGGTTGCGTGATACATGAACTCCAAAAAGAACTAAACCCGCACATAAGGCTGCTGTTTAATCTTAGCCTTACTACAGGATATGTACCCAAAGAATGGCGTACAGCAACAGTGGTCCCACTCCACAAAGGAGGTGCCTCTACGGACCCTGGAAATTACCGCCCCATAAGCTTGATGAGCCTGGTCTGCAAAGCTATGGAGAGGATCATTATGGAACTCATAAACAAAGACATTGGGGACATACAGACATTGGATCCTACCCAATTCGGCTTTGTCAAGGGCAGATCCTGCCTCTTGAACCTGGTCGACTTCTTTGAAACAGTCACTAAGGCCATTGATGAGGGTAAGGCAGTTCACACAGCCTACCTTGACCTTGCAAAAGCCTTCGACACAATACCCCACTCGGGCATCATAGACAAGCTCACCATCTTAAATGTAAAGCCCTATATCATAAGATGGGTTGCAAAATGGCTCAAGGACAGAACCCACAAGGTCAGAATTGCTGGAACCATGTCAGACTCAAAACCAGTCACAAGTGGCATCCCACAGGGCTCGGTCCTGGGACCTCTCTTGTTCAGCATTTATTTTTCTGAGGTGCAAGCTAACATAGGAGGATTGAGGCTGACCAAGTTCGCTGATGACTGCAAACTGGACGCCATAATTGATTCTCCAGCGGACACAAGCATCCTTCAAAAAGGTCTCACAGAAGTGGATAACTGGTGCCAGAGCCATGGCCTTAAACTAAACGCCAAAAAATGTATAGTCATACCCTTTGGGAAGAACAAAGTACCCACAAATTACCACATAGGTGGTAATCCATTAAGTATGGAAGAAGTAATCAGGGACCTAGGGACCCAAGTTGACAGTAACCTCTCATTTGACACTCACATTGCCAAAGTGGTTAGAAAGACCTTCTATATTGCCCACCTTATCATGAAAGGATTCACATCTAGATCAAGAGAGGTCATTGTGCCCCTTTACTCCTTTCTTATCAGGCCCATAACTGAGTACAATGCCCCATTTGGGATGTACCTTACCCGACACCTGCAGCAGTTAGAAAGACCCCAAAAGTACCTCACCAAGAGGATCAAGGGTCTCAAACATATGCCATATGCTGCCCAGCTAAAAAAACTCCAGCTCTATTCAGTTGCATACTGCCTACTCAAAGGCGATCTATGCCTGACGTACAAGGCCATGTCCAATCCCGAATTAATGGACATGCTCCACCTCAGAAAATCCAAATCCACCAGAGCCATGAGAGCGAGTGATTTGAACCTCAACACAGAAATAAATAGGACGTGCTGGAGGGACAGATTCATAACCCAGAGGCTCCCCTCACTCTGGAACAGAATCCCAGTCCATGTTAGGCAGAGCCCCTCACTGACTCTCTTCAAGAGAAATCTTGACGAGTGGATGGGAGATCGTAGGTTTACCCCGGGGGTCATCTCTGTGTCACTGCTAGACAGAGGCGCAGTAAACTAAACCCTAAATGGGTACACTATCCTCATTCCAAGGGGTGGCGAAAGCCAAACACACTCTGGCTAGGCTTATAAATGCCCTAGGGCAGATAGCCTAGTATGAACCTATGAACCTATGAACCTATAATAAAGAAAACAGTGCTGATACAGAGTATCTATGCTGAGCTCAAAATACTGCACAGAGAAATGGAAATAAGAGTCAGACATATAGACATAATATGTACATAAAAGCCCTAAGCTACAATTAAATAAATATCTTAGTTGTCTCTTCATAAGAAATGCTGGTCCTTAATTACTCTAAACTTGGGAAAACAACACAAGGTAGAACTGTTAACAGCACACATAGCAATGATGTTGTCACCTCAATATATTCAGTAAGATTCACACAGTTTCCTGAGTTCAGATTAAAATGTGTGCACATATATGTGTGTATATATATATATATATATATATATATATATATATATATATATATATATATATATCTATATCTATATCTATATATATATATATATATATATATATATATATATACTGGTCTACTTTGTATAACCGAACTTCCGATTCACCGACACACAATTTACTGACCCCAAACAACCAAAAACATATAACACCGACAAACACCAACAACTCAAAAAACCGAACACCATTACACCGAAGCAAAAAACGTAAACTACACATTGCACACAATAACATATCCACTAACCTTAACCTAAACCCTAACCCTAACCCTAACGTCCGACACTACCGCACACTTACCCAACCCGCACCCTAACCCTAACTCACTTAACCCACCCCTAAACCTCAACACCGTCACTATCGCACACTTACCCTACCTGCACCCTAACCCTAACTCACTTAACCCACCCTAAAACATTAAGCCCGTCACTATCGCACACTCACTCCACCCGCATACTAACCCTAACACGCTCAACCCTTCCCTACACTACACTACGTCACTATAACACACTTACCTTACCGGAACCCTAAGTCCGACACTACCACACACTCACCTTTCCCACACCCTAACCTAAAATCCCTCACTATCGTACACTTACCTGTCCGCTCCCCAATCCTAAATCCGTCACTATCGCACACTTACCGGATCGCGCTCGCACGTTGCCGTTGTTGGTCTTTCGGCTGTCGGAATATCGCCTTTTCGATCATCTACCTGTTCGGTCGTTCTGTCTCGATCTTCTGGGTGTCGTTGAAGTGCACACACACACAAACACACACACACACACACACACACACACACACACACACACACACACACGCACACACTTTTGGTCATCACTCTTGTTCCACAGAAAACCAGGATCATCAGATTACGTAACTTCCTTTTCACATGAAAACAGGTTTAATTACAGTACATCAGATTATATTAGTTTTTTTATCACCCAGAGTAACAGAAACATCAAGAAACCTATTCATGACAGCTCCCTTTTACAGTTCTGAAGAGCATTTTTTTCAGTGCACTGTAATTGCATTTAATGATGTTTTGCTTTCCTGTCTCCAAGTCCTTGTATGATGTAATTATATGCAAACAATTAAATACTTCATAAGAATCTACATTAAGTTACATTTTTATCATTTCATGTCCTTTTTCTTTTAAAATGGAAAAAATCACACATTCCTATGCCAAAGGAAACATACTGCAGATTAAAACAGAGTTCAAATATAATATACAAAGTTACCAACAGTATGCAATCAGAAAGATAAAAATATATTACATCTTAGAATCAGTTTTCTGTAGCTTGGCACCCTCCTGGCACCCAATGTGCCTCTAAATCCTAAATCTAAAACCAGTTTGCATATCCCTTGGTGGATCTTTATCATTAGTCTGCTAACACACGAAACAAGTTCTACTACTGAATGATGTCAGCACTCGTTAGCTTTGCTCTTTCTAGGGAATGATAACACTTTTCCAATCCAGTGGTCACATTTGTGTTTTCCAATTTTTGCTTCCAAATTACAAACCAAAGAGTAACAATGTCAGATTGTGGGATTTTAGACAATTCAGCTGGAACTTCACCACTTCCTACATCCTTATTATTAGCAAAGATTTCTAGAGCCCATTAGACTTTGCTCTGCAGTATGATTAGCTCTACATCAGAGAACATACCACTGTATTTTTTAGTAATGTTAGGCTCCTTCTTACATATTTATTCTGTAGAATCTTGCCACTGCTTCTTCTTAATATCTTCTGCTTCTGTTACATTTCTCTCACGTGCCCAGGTCTCTCACTATTTTCTCATTTTGGAGTGTTACATTATCTATAATATAAGCTGGAACTAAGGTCTACTTACCAAATATAACTGTTGCACTTCTTAGTGCTAAGTATGAGCCCTTTTTCTGCACACTGGCTATCAACAAATGTAAGCTCCTGTTGGAAAACTTGTATGCCAGTAGGGAATTTGACAGTGGCTACCAACTTACAATCACCAAAGAACTTTGTTATCCAAAGATCATCATTTGTTATATGGAGATCTAAGATGTAGATACCAAACAGCAGAGGTCCCAGCACAGATCCCTAAGGGATCCCACCATTTACATTCATATTTTGGAGAATTTGCACACTATTTTTACTGGATGAGTTCTGTCCCTAAGTCAGTTTATTATCCATCTAATCATGTATAGGTCAATGTTGAGCTCATTTAGTTTATTATATTTTCATGCGGTATAGTGTCAAATGCCTTGGCAAGGTCAAGGTATGTTGTATAGACAGTTTATCCATAGCCCATGGCTTGGGTCACTTTTTGGAAGAAGCTTACCTGATTCATCAGACAAGATTGACCCTTGACAAAACCAAACTGCAGGGACTGAGGTCTAATAAGATTTTTGATATCATAGTTACTTAAGTCATATATGGTATGGTCCATGGCTTTGCATATAAGACTCATTAGAATGATGGGTCTGTAATTTCTACGGTCAATGGTGGGGTGTTCTTTGTGAACTGGTATCACAGCAGCTGTACATCACATCTGTGGGACAGAGCCCCTTACTAGGCTCAGGTTAAAAAGATTAAGGAGTGGGTCTGGCAGTGATTGCTTAGTGTTATTTATTAAGCAAGTGGGTATGTTATCAGGTCTCATAAATGAGGTATTCATTTTGACTTTCCCACAGATGACCACATCAGCTCCTAGCACCTCTACTTTTTCCACCAGGTCTACTAAACCTATACATTCTCCACCAGACTTTCTCCTTCCATGTTCATGGTTGGTAAGGAGAACAATGTATCATGGCACAACAGCGCTGAGGGGAATATCTCTCCCTTATGGATCAGTTCTTTTTCACTGTTTGCACAGAGTGCTTCCATCATGGACTGCAAAGTATATAATCAACCTGATTTTGAAACTGGCCATCTGGTAAAATCCATATCCTTACATTGTTGAAAGAGAGAGTTTGCTATGACCAGTGAATAAGCAATTCCTGCTAATCTATGTGCTACTTCATTTCATACACTAAGGCCAAATGTGCCCATTATTCCAGCATTCTTTGACTAGCAACTTCAGCATTCTAATCATCTATGATGAATGTACTGTTTTTTTTTGTTATATCTATTAGGTGCTGTAGGTCGACTTCCTACTGTTTGAATTTGATAGTTGGCTTTGTGCCCACTGAATGGCGCACAGCAACAGTTATCCCACTCCACAAAGGGGAGCCACCACTGATCCCGGGAACTATCGACCTATTAGCCTGACGAGCCTGGTCTGCAAGGCCATGGAACGTATCATCATGAAACACATAAACAAAGACATTGGTAACTTCCAAACTCTGAATCCCACCCAGTTCGGCTTTGTGAAAGACAGATCATCCCTCCTGAACCTGATCGATTTCTTTGAGGCAGTCACCAAAGCCGTGGATGAGGGTAAGGTGGTTCACACAGCCTATCTTGACCTCGTCAAGGCTTTTGACACCGTCCCCCATTCTGGAATTATAGCTAAACTCACTAAACTAGGTATAAATCCCTATGTCACAAGATGGGTTGCCAACTGGCTCACTGACAGAACCCACACTGTAAAAGTTGCAGACTCCAAATCTGACCTCAAGGCAGTGACAAGTGAGTGCCACAGGGTTCCATCCTGGGACCTCTCCTGTTTGGTATCTACTTCTCTGAAGTACAGGCTAACACAGAAGGCCTCTGGCTGACAAAGTTCACAGATGACTGCAAACTAGGAGCCATAGTCAAGTCCTCAAATGATGTGGACATCCTACAGAAGGGCCTCACTGAGACAGATGCCTGGTGTCAGAGCCATGGCCTCAAGCTCAATGCCAAAAAGTGCAGTGTCATCCCCTTTGGTAAAAACTCTGTACCCATGAACTACCACATAGGCAGCAATCTACTTAACACCAAATGCGTGATAAGAGACCTTGGGACCCAGGTGGACAGTAGTCTCTCCTTTGATAGTCACATCGCCACAGTAGTCAGAAAATCGTTCTATGTGGCACACCTCATCATAAAAAGGTTCTCATCCAGGAAAAAAGAGATCATTGTTCCCGTCTACTCATCACTCATTAGACCCATTATAGAGTACAACGCCCCTTTTGGAATGTACCTCACAAGACATCTGCAGCAGCTGGAAAGGCCACAGAAGTACCTCACAAAGGGTATTACTGGCCTCAAACAAATTCCCTACACTGACCGCCTCAAAAAACTCCAGCTTTACTCTGTAGCATATCACTTTCTCCGAGGTGATCTCTGCCTAACATATAAAGCTATGTCAAACCCAGAGCTGTTGGACATGCTACACCTAAAGAAATCCCAATCCCTCCAAGCTACATGCTCTAGGGACCTAAACCTTGTCACCACAATAAACAGGACATGCTGGAGGGATAGATTCCAGTCCCAGAGACTTCCTATACTCTGGAACAAGCTACCCATCTATGTCAAGCAAAGTTCTTCATTAGCACTCTTCAAGAAAAATCTTGATGAGTGGATGGGAAATAGGAAATACACCCTGGGGATCACTTCTGTGTCTCTGCTCGACAGTGGCACAGGAAAATAACTTTCTTGGGTGGTGTAAGCTATGGTACCTTGCTGGCTAGGCTTACGTAGGCCCTTGGGCCGATAGCCTAGTACCTACCTATGAACCTATGAATATAAACCTATATCACTGGAATGCTGAATAGCTTGTCTTGGAGTCTGATTGAGGTCATTATATGATTGATTATTGGATTTAACTGATCACTGATTTTTATACTTTTTTATTTAATATACAGGCTACTCCATTTCTTATGTAAGATTCTTGCCCACGTTAGCAGATTTGATGAATAGCTGCTATAAAATAACCCAGTACAGCTCATTTTAATTCATTCATTCTCAAGATGTCAGTGTTTATTATTGCCATCTTATGTTTAACTTAATTCACATTTCTTATATTTTAAGCTTCAGTGATTATATAATTATTTGCATCATCAGGCTTTCCTGTCATCTCTGAGCATTTCTGCAGATGGGCATCCTCCTTATTTTATTTATTTATTTCACATTTGTTAACCGGATTAGTCCAAATGAGTTTGCAAACAAACCCATTTTCAGTGGAGACCCAAGGGGAAAGAGCCCCAGCAAACATAAGCAAAGATACACATACAGGACAAAATCTATTAAAAATAATGCAAATATGAAATTAATTATAACGAGAAAAAACAAAAGAAAAAATTATGAACATTAAGGGTTGCACTAATAGCACTTGTCTAAATTTACTACATATAATAGTAAAAACAAAGCAAAGCTCTTTGTTCAAAAGAAGGAAGATGCACAGACATTGCTAGAAAGTGGGGGGATAGATAGTGTGGAGAATGGGAGGGGAGAGAAAGGAGGGGGCTATAGTAGTAGAGCTGAGGGTTTAGAAGGTTAGTTTAAGCAGAAGTTACTAATAGAGAAAGAAAGTTAGGAGATGCAAGAGGTTATACAGTAGGACAGACTAAGACTAAGTGTGGTCAAGGCAATGACATAATTTCAAGTTTAGTAGGTGGGATTTGAACTCCTTTTTAAAACAGGGAAAGGAAAGGTTGGATCTAATATGGAGATGGAGTTTATTCCAATTTAGTGAGACAGAGTGTTTGTAAAGTAGTTTGCCAGTATTCCTTTTGGGTTTATAAACTGAGAAGATGCTGATTAGCACTCCAGAGAGGCTGGGAGGGGGGGGGGGGAGTAGAGAGTAACATGAGAGGTGAAAGCAGGGCAGGCAGAGGGGTTCTTGAGTATGGAAAAGGTAGTGTGGAGTTGCAATTGTAGAAGATGCAGAAATTCCAGCCACTGAAGTTTGCTTAGTGAGAGGCAGTGATGCAATGAGAGTGGTTGGTTTAGAACAAATCTGGCAATTTTGTTGTATGTTTGTTCCAGTTTCTGCATTGAGGTAGTTTGGATATTGGTAAGGATGGGGGAAGTGTATAGAAGGCTACATAAGAGAAATGCCTGTGCAAGTGTGCGTTTAGTGGCAGTAGTGAGAAATTTTTTGTTCCTATAAAGCAGTCCAAGTTTTTGGTGGGTTTTTTGATGGCCTGTTGTATGTGCAAATCAAATTTTAGTTGGTCATCATTTATTACCCCCAAGGAGTCTGATGTGTGAGACAGGGGAGATAGTGTTGCCATCTAGGGAGGAAAAAGAAAAGTTGGATTTAAGATGAAAGAGTACCTGAGGTAGGAAGAGAAAGAGTTGAGTTTTCTTAGAAATAAGGATTAGTTGATTATTTCTGAGCCATTTTTTCAACAGAGGTAAAGGAATTTTGTGTTAGTGTGTTTAGTTCAGAGATAGTATTGGTGATAGATAAGACAGTAGCGTCATCTGCATATTGTATTATAGATAAGAGACTGCAGGATGAATGTAGGTTGTTGGTAAAAATGTTGAAAAGGAGCGGTCCAAGTATGGAGCCTTGGGATACTCCTATTTGAACAGCAAGGAAGGGTGATAAAGTCTTCTGCCATCTAACAACTTGTTTTCTGCCAGTAAGGTAGGATTGGAACCAGCCAAGAGTAGAAGGAGAGAGGTTTAGGTCTGAGAGTTTTTTTAAGAAGGATGGGATGACACACAGTATCGAAGGATTTAGAGAGATCAAGGAATAGACAGGAGACGAGGTGGTTGTCCTCCCTATCTTCTGCAATCTTCTGAGTAAAGGATAGTAAGGCAGTCGAGGTACTGTGTTTAGGGCGGAAACCATGTTGCAAGGGGGGGGTGAGGAGATTTTCATGAATGAGATAGGACAGTAGTTGAGTATGTATACATTTTTCAAGGATCTTAGAGATCATTTTTCACATCATAACCTATAGCTCTATTCACAACTGTTCTCTTTTTATCCCAGTAAAATGCTGGATATTTTCAGACCTGAAGGTCTCATCTTCTGGTGTTCTTTCTTCATGTCTCTGCTTAATTTCATCTGTAGTATTTTCTTGGCAAATAAGAATGGAGTGGATTGCTATTACCATCTCTAATCAACCGGATTTAGTCCTATCTCTTCTGCTATGACCTACTGTCTTGGGTGGTCATGCACAGTATAGCTTATAAGGTCACTGAGGTGAAAGGCTGCTTCACCAGGAGCATTTTTGGCTAACATCAGTATAATCATAATTTGACTTAGGAATGGGCATCCATTCCCATCATGGTATAAGAACTCCAAAAGTCTTGGAGAAATTAAAGAGTGATATATTGTTGCAAAACATGTATGATGTGTTGTATTTTCCAAACTTACAGCCTCTTGAGGAAACAGCAACATAGGGTCTTCATTTAGGTTACACTTTGTGCTTTTTCCAAGTATCAGCAACCATGGAGTTTGAATTAGAATATGAAGGGGTATGAGCAGCAAAGTTTCCCACATGCAGTGGTGTAATTTCCCTTCAAAAATACGTTTCACGGTAGTGCTTGCCTATAAATATATAGTTTCAAGAACTTGTATTTTGAGTGTTTCTGTACTCATGCAGTCAGTTTGGGCAGTTACTAACAGGATTTTTTAGGTACTTCTTACATCCATGCTTGTTCATCACCAAGCCTTCCCCATCAGACCCAGCTCATACTTCCCTTGTATTAAGAATGTAGCCAGTACAGCATGGGGGAGGGGTGAGTCATCCAGACAGGCTGTCATCCAGGCATTCATTAGGTTTCTTTGTGCCTCCATCGATACTCCATCTTCCACTTATGCTGCAGTGAGAAGGGACCCTCATCCAGCATCCAGGCTACTTTGGCTTATCCTCCAAATGAGGGTCTTATGGTGTCCATACAGGATACCATGACATGGAATGCCCCCAACAATCAGCACCTCACTTCCTGCTGAATGGCAGCTATGGAGGCATTTACTTTATGACCGTAACCTTCCTGGTTGAAGGCTGACATCAGCATTCACATCATAGGCTGGACTTCCTCTGTCCCTTGCCAGGATGTATACATGCTGTCATATACACATCCTTACAAGGGCATCATCAGCTTATGAGTGCCAGGTCTATGTCCTTCTTGGCAACAGCCCTGGTTAATGTGTCAGCTTCCACTCCCCCAGCACCCGGTCCACCCGGTCATCTGGGTAACATTCATGGCTTTATCCGTCTGTACCACAGAGATTATTTTACTACCAGGGATTTATGACTGAAGTAGAGCAATGCTGGACATGACTAATTCCCCTAACAGTTCTTTTCTGAATGGTTGACTGGCTCTTAATTCGTACCTCTTTGGTGAGAAAATTGTGCCGCACAGTTTAGGCACATGTACTGTAACATCATAATCTTATATAAGAAGTTGCACAAGAAGTGTTTGCACATCCCCAGAAGGTTGTAGTGGCAGTTGTTCAAGGAGGGTCAGCAAGTGTGTAGCAGTCTCAGAAGGTTAAGAGCCAAGTGCTGCTACCTGACTGAAAACAGATATTCTAAAGAAGCAAATTATTAGATATAGTAATAAACAACGTAACCCACTAGTATTAAAGAATGTATGTTTAAGCTAAGGATATTTATTCTTGACATAGTTAACTCTGCCTTCCAAAGCCCAGCAGGAAGTTGATGTTTTTGTGGAGTGGGTGGCATGTGCCAGAGTTGCTGACCTAGTAATCACGTGTTAATGGTAGGTGCAATAAATTACTATGGCTGTGTTGCAACAACTGAGAAGACAGTAACAGTAACATAAAAGAAGCTTACCTGCAGACCTCTTTTCAAACATTCTGATTTGCATTAATTTACATGGTACATGATTTCTCAGAAAGCTACTTTCTAGCTGCTGATTTTAAAATGCATTTTGTTTGAAGTATATCTAGTGCCACCTACTATTAAATTTGACTGGAGACCCACATTTCCACTCCACACCTCTCCTAGCACTTAATACTGCTGCTGCATTAAGGTAGCATTATTAGAATAATTTCTCTTAATCTGTGATAGACACAGATACCTTTTTCTGTGGTCCTCTGCTGTCAATCAGAATGACTATATCAAGTTCCCTGCTTCCATCTAGTGGTCAACGGGGCAATCGACAGCCTCACTGTACCAACCATTTTGCTGTTCAGCTGTATGTTAAGTTTTAACAAAAAACCTTGCAACAGTCGCACTGAAAGAAAAGTGGGTGGAGGCAAAGGATCGAGCCGTAGTTTCAACAGCATTATTCTCCCACACTTGGTAAGTGTGGTTTCTGAATGGTTTAAACTGATTTCTAAACTCCTGCGGCACATTAACATATTTTCCATTGAAAATCAAACAGGCAAGTGGCAGCTGTTGACAAGGCTCACGATCATGAGTACATAAGTAATCTGATCAAACTATTATGCTTCAGATTTTTGTGTCGCATTTTTATCTCTGCTGTACTCTGCCCTGTCACACCCAGACAAAGCCAACAAAATTTCATGCTTTGCAAGCCATACACATGTGGAACCCAACTATTTGTGCTTATTCCTTTCAACCTGAGTGATCATACACATTTATCTTCACTGAGTCGTCAGCTAGGATTTCATGTTTTATCTCCTATGGCAAGAACATTTGGGCAATCTCCACAAAACCAAACTACCTTTCTGAAGAACGATGATGAACACGCCTGCAGAATACCTGTGGAACGGATGTCAACCATCATATCTTCTCTCCAGTGCTCCTTTATTCATTTTCTTGTCTAGACAAGATTTTCTAGGCAAAATTTTCATTGCTGTAGAGGATTGTATCCTTCAAAGATACATATATGCATCAGTATGTCCAGTGAACAGACTGCAGCTGATGTGCTTATGAATACAGTATGGAGTAGAGATGACACTTTAATGCTAGTATCCCCAACACCCCATTAAAACGTTCAACAGAATGTAAGGGATATACCAAGTTCTTTAGTTGCTCACTTCCTGTTTGACAAGAACATTTTTTTTTCTTTTATCTGCAAGGTACTTCCAAGTCATGCTTTAATTAAGTACCTGGTTTCAGTAGATGAAACCATCCCTGCCTATTTGGTTGCATCCTACTAAGTTGTCCTATTCCTCCCTATAGCTACGGGGCTTGAGGAGATATAATGCTTCCGACTGCATAAAATTGCACAGACATAGTTATGGTTTTAAAGAGATGAAATGGCAGAAGTAAATTACATGTACAGCATATGCCTAGGATGCAGATGCCTCCTGAAGTAGGCTGTGCCTTATTTTCAAATACACCATATCCATCCAACACCACCATGTCTGACGTAACATGCAACAAATGCATTTTGCATCCAGAGCACTGGGCAAAATGTTCAGGCTGCATAAAGCTAAGTGACAATGGTAAAAGGATTTGCTATTTCCAGTCATGAAAGATATAAAGGACTTAGTACCCCACTAATTAAGTACAATATTAACATTTTCTGACCTACCAAATTTCTTCCCTCACTTCCATTTCTTTGAATTTCTAATCACTAATCACAAGATCTGCTATCTGTCTGACAAATCCACTAATACACCTCTTCAAATGCTTAATATCCAGCATCTACTAAATTTACAAGTATTGTTTATGTTGTAATAGTTTCCTTTATTTCATATAAATGTATTCAATTTAGCAAATGCATGTGTAACTATTAATGTATAGTACATAATGTATTTTCATGTACATTAATGAATGCCTGTTTAAAAACGTTTTTAATATTTTGGGGCTTCTCTACCCAGGCCTCCAATGGAAAGGGTTTTTTTAATACACGCAGATGGGGAAACCTAGTAAACAAAAACAAAATAAATAAAAAAATAAAGTATGTTAAAAAAAACGGTGTCTGTAACTTCATGGTGCAATCCCTATTAATACACACTCTAGCAGCCAAATAATACACATACTATTATGTACATGACATGTGCCATATAATGTTCATAATCTATATTTTCAATAAATATCATCAGCTAAAGTATTTTAAAATGAGGCTTATGTACCATTCTCATGTGACACACTGGCACCTTGCCTTTTCATGAGGATATGAATCTCCTCATCTGTAGGTTTATGGTTCTTGCTTTCCCTTTTCTGTGTTTGTAGCAATAAGCCTTGATACAAGTTCTCGCTTCCATACAGTTGCAAATGCACATACGTACCTGCTGCTTGTAGCACCACTCATAGCGTGATGATACAGTTTGTGTCTGGGCATAAATTATCTGCATTTAATTATCTAATGCAGTTTGTGTGCATTGTTTTGTATTTTGGAGTATACAAAAGCTAACAGCATCCTGGATAACTCTCTGGGCAGACAGGAAATGTCCTTCTCTGAACGTCTGTCTAGCTTAAAAGTAGAAGGAGTATCTTAGTGTGCCACTGCTCTCTCCTGTTACAAATATGAACCTACTTCTTTGAAATCAGAACACAGTGATGGCAAGTCAGCCTACACAGATATGCTTTGAATAGTCTCAGAGCTTCCAGGGAAAGGGTCCAATGTTTTTATGGTAGATGATGAACAGCCTTGGGTATGTGACACTGTGGTTCTACAAGGGACCTTGTCTGGTTGGGTAGTGTATGACTGAAAGTATAAACCAGTGTAAAGTAATCATTGTGGTACACTTGCTATGTTTTGTCTAAACTAACTGCTGCTGAGTTGAAAGCTGGAAGTAAAATACACACAGCTACCTTCATACAAGGGTACAAATACCTGTATGGTGTAACAAGAGAACTCATATCAGATTAGATAATGCCATAATGCTTCTTCCACATAGTGTATGCCTAGTGCTATGGCAATGAGTAGGTTGCACCAGAAGATGTACAGGCTGGAAAAGTTGATGTCATTGCTCATATATGGAGAAATTACCTGGCTGAAAAAGGGATTAAGACAGTTTAGGTGGAGTTTGAAGAACTGGAATGGGCTTTCGCTGAGTATCATACATTGCAAGACTTTCAGAAGTGCTGTCATTACTTGACAAGAGTAAGGATACAGGAGTTTGAATCCTTCGGGGGGGGGGTCCAACAACTGGGCTACGGCTCTCTTGAAGACCTGATCCATTTGGAGAAATACAGGTCTGCACTGGAATGATACAAAGTGTCAGAATACATAGAACTGACATGGATGAAAGGATAGTAATTAATGGACTGTCACAGGGGTCACTATAATGATTGCCAAGTTTCAGTGTTTTTGTGAGTAACCTGAAGACCTAGAAGAAAAGGCTGATCTTTTAAGTGATGTTAAGAAATTATGCATCAGGGTTGATACATATAAAAGTTCAAAAAAGGATAAGAACAAAAGAACACAGTTGGCAAGGAAGGTGGAATAGTCTAAATGATAACAATTTAATTCACAAAAATGTAAAATAAAATATTTGGAAAGCAAAAGTGTAAACAAAGACTTCAAAATGGTGTGCACATTTGGGAGCAGGGAGTAGAATGGACATGACAACAAAAAACGGAAAGGGACCTAGGGTATGTCCTTTAAAATGGCCCAAAGGTAATCAGAATAACAACACATCAAGGAAGTGGGTAGAATATCAGTATGCATTGGGAAAATACCAGTAGTACAATCTTAGAGGCAATTACGCGATATTACAAACAGCTCATAAGTCCCATGCAGAATTTTCTGTGAAGTTTTACATTCTGGGGACTTTATTAGCATAAGAGCATATAGATGACAGACTAACAGTCGGAGGCAGCTAAGATGATCTGTAGTACACCTAAGAAGGAATATAATGAGAGACTAAAATAACTTAATCTGAATAGTCATGAGGAAAATAGAGTTGGGGCATGACAGAAACATTCAGGCACCACAAGGGCATTACAGAGTCCTAGTGGTACCATATTTGGAAAAAAGAATCTCTGTGCTTATAAGAGAACACAATCTGGGAAGACACAAGATGGAGATGTAGTAATGTATCACTTCACATGAGTGGTACTACATGACTTGAACAAGATTTATGAAGAAGAATTTGAGTCAAAAACAATGAACGAACTCAAAAATATGTAAGACAGGCATAAGACCATTATTTGTAAAGAATAAGAATGGGTGAGGAGGACGAGCTATTGTACAAGTGACACTTGTAAAAAGTGCAAAATGAGTGATCTATATGCTTTCACAATCTATGCTTATAATGTTTGTAATTACTGCAGGTTATGATGGCTCCCTACTGAAATGTTGGCAGTTGAAATGCCGAGTGTCAAAAAGCTGAAAAAAAAAGACTGAAAATGCAGGAGAAGAGCAAATCTTGAAATCTTTCTTCTCCTTAAAACTTCTTTTTGCAGGGGTTCAGGCCTCCTCCAGACCCTCCACCTTAACATATATACCAACTCTGAGACTGCCATACCTCAGAGAAAAGGGACTATTCCAAGAAATATACCAGTCCGATCTTTTGGCCATTCAAGCTCCATATTTCAGGACTCAGTTTAGTGGGTCCCAACATTTCATATAGTTACTGATTAGGATATTAAGTCAGACTGTATGTATGCAGTAATCAGAGAGTGCCATGCATTCAGTGTAAAAGGCCAGTGATAATATACTTGCAATATTAGAATTTGTTTGTATCAGCTAGATCTGGTTCTATTTCTTGTTTACTGAGGATGTTTTGTCTTAGCTGACCTCTTCATATTGCTGCGGCCACTTGCTACAAAGTCTGGGTTTATTTATCAAAGCTTTTTAAACCATTTAAGGTTTTTGATTTTTTAATTAATTGACTAATTTATTCATTGATAACTCAGTAGAGAGACATGTATATTGTCCTGGCAGAGAAACCATTCTTGGACTGGGTGTCAGACCACTACGGGGCACACAAATACATGCGCTCACAAATACATGGAGTGAGTAGCTACTTAGGTGAATGCCAGTTCAGCTACTGCATATCTTTATGAAGGAGGAGAAAACTACAGCATGTGGTAAAACTCACATAATCTGGCTGGCACAGTGATAGAACACTGGAGAAATGGAATATTTGCACATACATTATCTTCTCTCAGTTTAATTTCTCAAAGTCTTTTGGGTTTCTAATACCATGATGGGAATGGACCTCATTCCTAAGCCAGGATATAATTAATGTTCATGAAATTAGTATTCTTTCAGTCTTTGATGTTAGCCAAAAGTGCTCTTTGCAGCACCCACAACATGCCCAGAATTGACTCATTCTGCAGTTCCTATGGAGTTACATGTATTGGTAGCATGCATATCTAAGTATGACTGTAAATTCTTTTTTATTACATTCATTACTCCTGCTACTATTGGAACTGTGTGTGTATCTTTCCTCTAAAGTGCTTTCATTTCTGCCTGCAAATGCTGATATTTAATAGATCCCAAGAACAGCAGTAAATGAGTGGAACAACACGACGGCTCCAGGCTGGTAACTCATTTACCGCTGTTCTTGGGATTTGTTTTTATTTTGGGGGGTAACATTAATCCTCAACCAGTGGATTTTCTTCTGTGGCCTGATATTTAATAACTTTGTGTCTTTATGGGTACAAGGCACTGTAATCACTAGGTATAACAATTTTAATGATCAAAGCTACTTTTGTCTTATTTTTATAGACTAAATATCTGGTTTTCTCGTATCTATTTTTGAAATGTTGGTAATGGTTGAGTATGTGTAATGTATACTTTATCATTCTCTATAATTCTTTGCAATTCATGTTTTCATTGCTTCTCAGCTACTTCCATATTGTATTGTCTGCACAGTCCCCAGTGCAACAGTATTGCCACATTATTGTGCTTTTCAGTGTGCATGCCCTCTGCCATGAGTGCATCACAATCAGTAACAAGATGGGTGACTGTTTCCAATTCTTTTTTTACAGATCCTACATTTGTCTGTTTCTCCCACCTGATCAATGCACTTTGTATATCATGTACATAGTTCAATATTCTTAGCTGTCATTTTTAACCTTTCATCCTCACCTGTCCTTAACCATTCCTCTGTCAAATCCTGATCAGCATGAGCCTGTTCCAGAAGATCTCTAGATTTGCCACAATGTTTATGCCTTTTACACACTTCTTTCCTTCTTGTCTGGTCCTTCTCCTTATATTCTTTCTTTTGTTTTTTTTTTTGACACATTCAGTTGCTGTCTGATTTTTGTCTACTTTTGGTTTAGGTTCATAGATGTGTACTAGGCTAATGGCCCTGGAGCCTATATAAGCCTAGCCCAAGAAAATTCCCTGGCATCATGCCACCCAAAGTTAGTTCCCAGTGCCCCTGTCAAGCAAGGCCACGGAAGCGATCCCCGGGGTGAACTTCCTATTGCCCACCCACTCATCAAGATTTCTCTTAAAGAGGGCCAGTGAAGTGCTTTGCTTGACGTGAATGGGAAGTTTGTTCCAGAGCATGGGAAGTCTCTGGGTTAGGAACCTGTCCCTCCAGCATTATTGTGGTAATGAGCATGTGGCATGGAGGGATTGTGATTTCTTTAGGTGAAGCATATCTAGCAGCTCTGGGTCAGTCATGGCTTTGTAGGTCAAGCAGAGATCACCTCTAAGTAGGCAATAAGAGACAGAGTATAGCTGGAGTTTTTTTCATCTGTTCGTATAGGGCATGTGTCTAAGGTCTAAAATCCTCTTAGTGAGGTATTTTTCTGGTCTTTCCAGTTGTTGTAGGTGTCTAGTGAGGTGCATACCAAATGGGGCATTGTATTCTATAATAGGTCTAATAATGGACGAGTAGAGAGGGATTATGACCTCTTTCTTCCTGGATGAGAAACCTTTTGTAATGAGATGTGCCACATAGAAGGCTTTTCTGACCACAGTGGCAATGTGGTTATCAAAGGAGAGGTTGCTGTCAACCTGTACCCCCAGGTCTCTTATCACACCTTCGGTGTTTAGTGGACTACAGCCTATGTGGTAGTTCATGGGCATCAAATTTTTCCCAAAGGGAATGACAATGCACTTTTTGGCATTGAGCTTAAGGCCATGGTTCTGGCACCAGTCATTGGTGTCAGTGAGGCCTTTTTGTAGAATGTCTATATCAGTTGGAGAATCAATAATGGCTTCCAGTTTGCTATCATCTGTGAACTTGGTCAGCCAGAGTCCCTTTGTGTTGGCTTGAACTTCAGAGAAGTAGATGCCAAACAGGAGAGGACCTAGGACCGATCCCTGTGGGGCACCACTTGCAATTGATCGGTAGTCAGATTTGGAGTCCGCTACTTTCACAGTGTGGGTTCTATCAGTGAGCCAGTTGGCAACTCATCTTATTACATAGGGGTTTATGCCTAGTTTAGTGAGTCTAGCTATGATTCCTGAGTGAGGGATGGTGTCAAAGGCCTTGGCAAGATCTAGGTAGGCTGTGTCAACTACCTTGCCCCCATCCACAGCTCTGGTGACAGACTCGAAGAAGTCTATCAAGTTGAGCAGGTATGATCTACCTTTCACAGACCCATACTGCGTGGGGTCTAGAGTTTGGAGATTCCCTATGTCCTTATTTATAAGGTCCATGATGATTGATTTCCATTCCCGCTTGACATGCTTCTGCTAAACTAAGCAGAGAGGCCATTTTAGATCTCCTCTCTTCATGTTTTAAAACTTTCGCTTTGTTTGGATATGATGAGGTCAGCAGATATGTATACAGTTCTATGACTGCAGGTCTATACATGTAATCAGTTTCAGGGAGGCTCATACCTCCTTCAGAGTGTGGAATATATAATCTTGGTATATACTAATTTTTATATGTCATTTAACTCATTCACTCCAGTAGAGCTCAGGAAGTTTGCACTGTAACTTCCAATGGGTGGCGCCTAAGCCTTTTGTCAGAATCAATTTATGTCCTCACATTTCAAACAAATGTTCATATCTCTGGAACGGGTCTATATTAGAACATCGACAGGGCAGAAGAGCGAATGCCCTTACATCTACACAGCTTAACTGAAACAACTAAATACAGAATGCCCAGAACAGAGATTTTCTTTCCCAGGGAAAAAAATCGCTGGGCCAACAAAAAAAAAAAAAACGACAGACAAAATAAAGTGTGGGGCTTCAACCCCAACAACCCCTGATGTGGGGGGCTGTGCCCCCACCTCTCCTACTTAAATATACCAACTCTGAGATTGCACTGCAGTGGAGGAAATGGCAAAGTCCCGAAAATGGCCCAGTGATTTTTTTTTCCCCCAGGAAAAAAAATCGCTATTCTGGCCATTCGAGATTTAGTCATTTTGGTTATGCTGTGTTGACATAAGGCCGTTCACTCTTCTGCCCTGTTGATGTTCTAATATAGACCCTCTGGAACCATAGGGGTTATGAAAGAAGTATAAATGGCAAACCCTTCAGCACAAACTAATTTTTTATAGTGGTAGTATTCTTTAGGTTCTAGGTCTTAAAACTGGATTTTTAAGTCACAGTAAACACAGTAACTATTACATTTGCAATATTTTATAGACAACTTACAATGTCTCAGCAACCACTCAAGTTACACACATACTGTCAGCAGCATTTTATTCATATAGATGAGAGCTTTCATATGATGCTAAGGAGTTCTGTGTTACTTGGTTGTTGAGATATTTAGAAAAATGTGAAAATTATACCTATATAAATTAATATCATAAAAAACAGTTAATGTCCATTTACTTGCACTAAACATAGGTCAAATATTAATGCAGTTGAGTTCACCATTGTATAAGCTTTAAGATGAAATCTTCTAAAACCTTTTATATAGCATGGCCTTGGAGTTATTGATGAAAATAAGAACAAGCAATATTTGACGCCTAGAGGCGTCAGTAGGAGTTAACTTCAGATGCACCTGGAGGCGTCACTAAATATTTATACACTCCCTCTTGCTCAAGTTCCTTTATATCACATTCCTGTCCCAGGTTGATATTTTCTTGGTAATGCAACTTTCCTGCTTTAAAAGTTGCTTTTGCACATTTATCAAGACCTTTATCAAGAAGTTGCTTTTGTACATGTATCTTCTTGTGTACTAGAAATGTGATGTATTATACTGCTATCAGTGGGGCATTGCATTTTCAAAGGGATGGCATTTTGCGTTCCTGATCTCTTTCTGACTGAAATGCACACAATCTTGTACATTGTGTCTCTTTAGGTCAGGAACTATATGGATTTTTTCCTACCCATTTTCTTCTCTTCATTGGATCCTTAATCTTTACCACGGATACAATGCTATTTGTTTGCAATCCTCTGAAAATTGTAAGTGTCAGAGCAGTGCTAAGACCCCAAATGAAAGGCAATGGAAACATGTTCTTCTTAGAGGGACATTTTCTGTACATGACAATATCTACTGAAAAAGGTTTAAGCATTTTTGGAAGCAATTTTTAGAAACAGAAAAATGGAATACATTGTTCAAAACATCAATGAAGATCAAACAAAAGACTAAGGTGTGGGTATTTGGCATATGGAGTAGGCAGTGGAGTGAAAGAACTAGGGAGTGCAGGAAAATCACTCCACTTATGGACATGCCTTCAACAAGAGTAGTGGTGGTAGGTTGCCTGAAGGAAGTGCATTTTTTTTTACATAAAGACTGGAAAAATGTGGTGTTGCTAAACAGGAAATTTAATGAGGATTTCTGCTGAATAAGACAGACATGAAAAAATATCTGGTTTGGTTCATTGCAGTAGTAGTACTGGGAATGTGTGTTATGAACTTTCTGCTGAGCATACTGTATGGTGAAAATTAGTACAGATTGTACTATCAGAGAGATTAATCTTAATATCAGCCCATCAAAGTCCCATGTATAATTGTTTCCTATAAGTAATGCCGGTCTTCGTGCTGACAGTAAGACCAGGTTATCAGTATGATTTTAGAGTCAAGTAAGACACAAATACTGCAATAATTACTGCACTGCATGGTATACACAAAATGAGGAACCACATTGTCTTTGGATTTACATAACCATTTCAGTCCTTAAATTTGCTTTAAGACCCTGGCCTACACGAATTATAAGTTGTCTTCTGAGGTGTCAGTAACACAAAGTCAGCAAACTTCAACTTTGTTAAGTCTGAATTTTGAGGTTTCTCATTGGCTGTGGCAAGAGGTTGAATGTTGATGCTGAAAATAAAAATTCTATTAGTTTCTAGCAGGTTTTTTTTTTAATTATGACATCAGTTGCCATTTTATCACTTTTATTTTTTATGGCATGATTAAAGGAGCTGTAAAAATGTGTCACATCTGCAGTATATGTAGCTGGAATAGTCACGCATCATCTTAATTCCCACTGCAGAAAAACATACAGAAAAAAAAACAATCATCTGTTGGTGCCATGTGTTAATTTGCATTGAAAATGGACAGGAATAACAGCTAATGATGTAAGAGTAACAAAATGGGAAGTGTGAGTCAGTGAAGAAGTGGTGATCAAAACTGTAATTCTCCTTTTGTCTCTATGTGCTCAAGATGATGAAATTTAAAGGGGGCAGTCATTTGTCTGGAGGGGCACTTGAACAGCTCATTCTGCATTTAAAGACTTACTTGCCTGGTGTGCTGTGACAGGACAGCTACAGTGATGATCTGCTGTCAGGGGTGAAAACTGCTTTGCTAAGAAGAAATTAATGTTGTTATCAATTTTCATCAGTAATAAGGTTTTCAGAGTGAAATGTTATGCAATCTTATGTTATTAAAAATGTTTCTATGTGGACAACATGGCAAAAATTCTTGTTTTGGTATGCAGTGAAAAGATGCTACACACCTGAGTGCTAGGAAGTGCTTTTATCTATAAAAAAGATAGTCCCCCGGATTTACTATTCTTCCATGCAGTACTGGCTTAGTCCTGCATGGAAGCGGCCCTTTAGGAGCAGGATGGCAGCGCACCATGCATATTAATGAAGGCACCAGCTTGAGCTCCTAATCTTACACCGAGCATGTAAGAGTGCAGGGGGCATGTCTGAGAGCAGAGCTCTCAGAATATACATGCCCCCGCAATGAAGAACAACAGAAAGGCCAAATAAATGAGCAAGAATGCTCATAGGTGTCCGCATATCCCCAGAAACATTCCTCTATGTGTACAACAGCAAGTAAATACAAATAAAATGAACAAACCCTTTTTTTTTTTTAATTAAAAATCCGATTAAAGCTAACCATAGGTGCGTGGGTGTGCCCATCTCTTAGCTACGGTTAGTGCAGCTTAAATGGCTGAAGAGGATAACAGGGAAGATATATGCCAATGAAGCAGTAGCGCAATAGTGTAGTGGGCAGAGCATTCACCTTATGAGCAGGTATTCCCGGTTCAAGTCCCACTGCAGCACATTCCATTTTCCATGGCAAATCACATTATGACCAATATTGTTGTTGCATAACCCACTAAATAACATATATTTGTGAACTGGAGTACTGCATTAAATGCACATGTGAGCTGTCAGTGTCATAATGTTGCAAAGTCCCCAGATAAGCACATGTGCCCCATACAGTATATGTATACAGGAATCATGGATACGAATGGAAGATAAAATGTGTAATGAATGACAACTCCAAACAGCTTCCAAATCCCCTATCTTTCCAAGACGCATGACATATAACTGTCCAAATAAGTGTAATTGTAAGTGAGTGTAAGCACTAGTAAGCAAGTGTAGGCACCAATAAGCAGTAGCAAGCATATTTAGGCACTAGTAAGCGAGTTTAAGCCTGTTTGCATGGGGGTTAACCAATGCACACACAGGTTAAGCAATTTTGAAGCTAACTCTCTGTAAGCATATGTAACCAGAGGTTAGCATTCCTTACCCTCGCGCAAACCCACTTACAATTGCTCAAAAGTGTCTTAATCACTCTGTATCCATCGGCCCTTGTTCTGCCCAGCAACAAAATAAACAGCCTTGCAGGTCTTGAACCCAGGACCCTATACATTATAATCACAGTAGTTAACCACCAAGCCATCACATCAGTACAGAAAAATGAGGTATCACCAAATAAGTCCTCACTATAGCAAAATCAAACTGAACCTGTGAAAGGAATCAGTATACAGTCATATGTTCCATAACCCACTACATAACATAAATATGTTAAATGGAGTACAGCAGTAAGCCCAGAAGTGAGGTGTAATTATAATACAGTGTTTATTTATTTTATTTTACATTTGTTGACCAGGATAGTCTAACTGGATTCATGTCCATTTTCAGTAGAGTCCCGGGGAGATACGCTCCAAGAGATTACTAGACTACTAACATACAGGTACTAGTTGTTATACAGTTAAATACTACAATTTTTAAACAGTTCAGGAATCTTCACAGTTTATACAAAAACATGTTACAAGCATTAGATAAGATATTTTAGACTTTATGTACAACACTTCATTAGTAACTAGAAAGTAATTGTTAAACAAATACATACAAGTTTCAACAGTTCAGCAATGCTCACAGTTTAAACAATACTTGTTGTCCCCAATAAAACACAAGGGCTCCATACAGTGTACGTACAGATGAATCATGGATACCAGGCAGATATATAAAATGTAATGAATAAGAAATCAATGCCAAAAAGAAAATATAATGCAAAGTCTAATGTATGCAACGCTAAGCATTGCCCAGGCCAGATTAGGAGGTGTAAGCAATGTGTAGGCTAGCTAACTCATTGTGCCCAGTGGTATACCCCTTTAAACAATGCCAAACTTAGGTAAGCAGGTTTTCCCATAGCCTAGCCTTTTCAAAACTGGCCAATCAAAGTGCGGGAAATTGGCCCTACTTAAACCCAACAGGTGGGAATACACCTCATAACTGGTTGTAGCTTTCCCTTGCAGGCACCATGTCAGGAAGGGAAGAGGGAGCGCACTTTCAGGTGCAGCACTGGTTCATCCAGGAGTCTAGAGTCATGGCAGGACTCCTTGTCAAAGACCATGAGCAAAGACTGCTGCAGGGCCAGTACCAGGGTTCCCAATATAAGGTGGAAGCCTGGGACCATCTTGCCCGTGACCTCACCAGTGCCACTGGCATACCCTGAACTGATGAGGAGGTCAGGCATCACTATGCTGACCTGAAGTGGCATAAGGGGGACCTCTTGGAGCAGTGGATCCAAGAGGCTAGAACGGCAGGGGATGTCCCAGCTGTGTGTAAGTATCACTCCAGTATGTGTGTAATAATAGCCAGCTCATGTACATCATGGATAGATATGGCTAAATATTCCTCTTATGTCCTCCACAGCTACAAGTGAGCGGACCATGAACCAGGAGGCCCATGGAAGTCGCCTGGAGAGGTTGCGATGCAAGGCATGTCAGTAATACTCTTGCATGTACTGTCATAGGAAATAAATCTAAAAGTATTAGTACATTAATTGCCTGTATAAAACCTGCATTGTTTAAGGCAAGTACTGCATACACCAGAGAATATGGCAGGAAGAGTCTCATATAATTTGTATGTAAATAAAAGTGTAATAGCCTGACAATAAAGGTCTAACTGCTGGACTGCATGTGTATACTCTGATATCATATGATAATGTAGACTTGCAATCACGTAATAGTACTGTTGTATTAAGCACTGTTACCCACACTGTGCACCATAAACAGAATGTGTAGGAATGCCTGTATATGACTGCTGTAACCCCCAGAGGCCATTTAGTACAACTGAGAGACACATAGACAGAAAACAGAGAAAAGGCAGACAACAAAACCTGAATAGCACATGCAACTGAGATGTGAACTGTTGCATTTTTAGCACACACAGCCATGGTTCAAATCCTGGCAGTGGTAGTAGTCTTCATACAGAATCATACCCCACAACTGTACAGATAAGTCCAGAAGTAACAGTAAAGTAGCCCATATCTTTTGCCTGTCAACCTGACTCCCTGGGAAATCAGTGGGATGATCTCAGACGTATAGGCAGCAAACAGGAAATACAACTGATTGACACACATCTATGAGAACAAAGCTGGCACACTAGCAGCTCCCCAAAACCTTATGAGAGCAAGATGCCACGTATGTCCCATTTACACCAACATGTTGCCAAGCTGTGATCAGAGTGTGTACAGTAACAGAGTGAGATGTATGTGCATAATAGTAATGTGGAATCTGGTACTGTGTGTGGCAACATTCAGGTAGTGCTAACAAACATTTCTCCCACAGGTCTGTCAGATACCAACACTGTGCCCAGAAATACAAGTACTGATACTGTTTACTTTGGTATTGTATGGCATTGTTACTGATGCAGTTGCTCTGAATAATAAGGTATTACTCATGACTGTCACCCACGCTGTCCTACAAAATATAACTGTCTAGGAAATCCTGCATAAGAGTGTTGTAATACAATGTCAGTATGCAAAACCACAGGAGAATTATAAGACAGAAAGCAGATATATATGGACATACATCTGTAGAAAAAAATTGAAATATAACAAAAACATATATGTCTACATGCACTGTTAATGGGGTTGAGAGGCCCAAAACAACATACATATTGTATGAATAGGTACCCCCCATAACCAAACATGTCTGCCCTGCAATACTCTACCAACTGTTGCAGATCCCATAACCAGGACCTGACAAGACATGGGCACAAGATGTTAACAGTACTCCATCCCACCTGTATGATGTCAGGCTGGTATCAGTAACATATCATGCAGTACAGTCCGGCTTCCATAGGGAATGCACAATGTGGAAGCAATCAACACCCCTAGGAGACATATACACAGACACATATATAAAGTTACAGATATACATATATACACGAGAGTGCATGCATCACGGTCAACATCCACACACCTAACACATTCCGTAGACACTGCATGTGAAAGTACAGGACATATGTCACATATCGGGCACATGTACTGTTAAGATATGCAGTGATGTGGTCCCAATGCAGATGATGGATGGGTGCGTCATATCAGGAAGGGTTTGTACACCCTCCCATAGCCACAGTATGCTCTGATGGTTGTTAGTGTAAGAGTATTGGATTGGTCATAAATGGTCCACTGATGTTGAGAGCTGTAAATCAAGCATCAGGCATTCACAAATGACATCTGTCCACATATCATCCCAGGTATGTGTTGCTGAAAAACATAGGGGCTGTGAGCAATAAAGCTGACATAACTGACACAGTACTACACATTCTGCAATAGGCTGTACACCTGTGAGGTGTGGTGCACAGTACATGGCAGGGTGCAGAACAGGTACACAGCAATACTGTGTACATGGGTGCAGTGGTATCCAGGGGAAGGGGCATCCATTTGTGACACAGCACATGCATCACACACATGTATACTATTGCTTGCATGGATTGACTATAGCTGAACTGCATGCTGTTGTGTACCATATGTTCTGCATGTTGACAGATGGGTAATAGGAGGACTGTGTGTACTATCATTGTGCAACCTCACCCGTGTGTGTGTGTGTGTGTGTGTGTGTGTGTGTGTGTGTGTGTGTGTGTGTGTGTGTGTGTGTGTGTGTGTGTGCATCCTGGTGGTTAGCTGGTTTGTCTGTAGGGCCACTCTGGTGAAGTGGAGGGAGGTTGATGCATGTAGGATGCGTGTGTGCATGTGTGTCATTGTGTGGGTGGCCATGTATGCATATGTCAGATTGTGGAATGTTCATATAGCAATACCTCCCTTTGGGACCATGCAATACATGGACATGGACTGCCACATTACACACTAGTAATACCTGTCATGTGTGTAATCACAGGACAGCTGATAGTATAATATGGTCTGTAGCATGGAACAGGCATCAAGAGGGAAGGTAGACACTAGGTACACCCTTAATATCGCATTCAGCAGGGAGGTCACCTACAACCCACATATGCAGCACTACAGATGCATTGGGGAACTACTAGTCAACACCAGGGAGTGTCTCCAAATATTACAGTTGTCACATGATAGGCTGAATGAGCAGCATATCTGGCATGTACTGAGCACTACATACACATGCCACACCAGTGCATGATATTATGGAAAGAACATAGCGTGTGTGTGTGTGTGTGTGTGTGTGTGTGTGTGTGTGTGTGTGTGTGTGTGTGTGTGTGTGTGTGTGTGTGTGTGTGTGTGTGTGTGTGTGTGTGTGTGTGTGTGTGTGTGTGTGTGTGTGTGTGTATACTGTTAGGCAATGCTGTACAGGTTTTAAAGTGCAATTATTGTTTTCCCCACAGGTGACGAGGTGGGTCAGGGTCCCTCCTGCATGCAATCTGATGTTGGTGTCCATACAGACACTGAAGATGATGATAGTACTGTTAAGGCACAGGTGGGGTTGTCAGGGGCTGACACTGCACCAACATTTGACATCCCCCTTTTAGCCACCCCAACCCCACACACAGTTTCTGTGCCTATACATACCCCATCACCAGTGGCCATAGTGGAGGGACAGCTGGCATTTGGTATCAGTGCACAGGAAAGTGTGGTAACCATGCCTACTGTGTCCGGTCACAGCGAGCATAGCCAGACATCTGGCAGGGCACCACATAGGTGGATGTCCCAGGGTGCTTGTGGTACGGCCACTGGACATCATGCGCCTGGCAGAGGCGACATAGCTGGTATCAGCAGGTGCATGTTTCAGGCTGTCATGGTGGCGCAGGCATATATGGAACATTACACCAGACAGGGCCTGAGGCTGCAGATGGTTGCTCTCGCATCTCTAAGCAACAACATCTGTGAACTGTCTGGTGCCATCCCTGCTTATACCAAGCTCATGGATAGATGGCATGGTGAGATGATGGCCCTTATCGGCCGTGGTGTGTCTGTGCTTCAATGTGTGGTGGGGATGCAGCAATGGCCATGTGGATGTGGGCCAGCAACACCAACAGCTGGCAGTCAAGGGGACGCGCTAGGACACCAAGGGGCTCCAGTAGTGGCAGTACCAGCCCTGGCAGTGCAGGAAGGGTGCTATCCACACCACACCACACCACAGCAGGCCACATGCATGTGGTTCTGGCCAGTCCCAGGAGGGGCCTGGTACCAGAGGTCATTTGTCATCAGCAGTTGAGAGTAGCACATCGAGGCCTGTACCTGGATGTGCCCATGGAACCCCTGGCAGAAACAGTCCACGTGTCAGTGGCTGGAGGCAGTGAACTGCACACCCTGCCAGGTATGGTCTGCAGTTGTCCATAAACACGTGCGTAGGGCAGCCACATGGCAGAACTGTGTGCATGCATACCCACACACTATACAAACACACCTAGGGCAATCCCATTCCTACACACACCACAGCACCATGCCCAGCTCAACGCAGTACACCTCTCACCCACACACACATAGTATCAAATGTATGGCCCATCCTTGGCCTCTGGCAAACCAACATCACACCCTGTGCATATGATGATACCTGTGCCACATACCTGTCATCCATACCATCAATGCAGGGACAGGCTAATATGGTTCTGATGCAGACAGTGACTGTACTGCAGTGTACCTAAAGTGTAATGCATATATGGCAGGTAGTGTAGCCATCCAGTAATGATGCATTATAGTTGTTAGTACCACTGGTTGGTTGTGGTCCCTATAATGTTATCCATTTGTGTTGTAGGTGTACATGTGTCAGCACAAGGATGGTCTGCAGTCATATTCCACTATGGGGTATGGCACTGTGGTGACACCATGGCTGTGACATATCTGGGGTACAGTTGAACACGTCACAGTTTACTGAAATGGTTACTGGGTGTGCCACATGGACCAGTGACCCGCTGAGGCAAGTATACCCTGCAACCTGATGTACACCCATCCACATACATGCCCACTGTTGCTTGGCAAAACTAAGACTAGACCCCAACCTAGCTATGTAGTGATACTGAAGTGTGTGGCTGACATTGCACACACCACACAGAGTTTAAGGTGAGGTGTGTCCCAGGTTACATGTTACATGCAGAACATCCCCAGACATGCATAGTATGCTAATGGGGGATGTAATGGGTGTATACGGACAATACATAGTGTGACATAACTTCATATACACATTAACAGACACATAACAGGCAGACACACATCTGAGATACCAGGGCCTATCGCTGCTAACTAACTTGACTGTGTGTCCAATGTGTTACAGGTAGGCTACACACAGCACATGCATAACTTGCCTGAATTGTGGTATCAGTTACCTGTATGGTTGATGGTGACAGTGGTAACCATAACGTGATATATGGGACATATACTGGGTGTACCTTGGTGTAATTACAGTGTACACAGCACCCACATCCCCCACTGGATATTGTACTCCCTGAAACCCATGATGACACTCTGCCATACCCACCATCACACACTGGCAATGACTGCAATACCAACCCAGAGTATACCCCAACAATGGTACTACAGGGATATGCATCTAATGCACATGCCACACATGTAGTAGGGTGTTGCATTGTCATGCCTC
Source organism: Protopterus annectens (assembly GCF_019279795.1). Taxonomy (NCBI): domain Eukaryota; kingdom Metazoa; phylum Chordata; order Ceratodontiformes; family Protopteridae; genus Protopterus; species Protopterus annectens. Next base: position 581,182,477 of record NC_056741.1, on the reverse strand, counting down.
ACCTATGGGCAGTAACAACACTTTCAGTACTACTGTGTGGCAATGGGTATTGTAATAGGAGTATGTGGCCTCAGAATGCTGTACCCTACAGATATACGGACATGCACAACTGCACACACATGCCAGAACACAATGGGTATCCCATGCCTATCAACCCATTTGTAAAACACTGTAGTGCTGGTACTGCAAGGCACGTGTAGCCGGTATAGGCAGGAGCTTAAAAGGGTATGTGTATTGTCCCATACAGCAGCAGCCACAACTGACTATGGCGATGGGTGTTGCGTTGGTTGTGAATTCCCAAGTACAGGTGTGCTAACACACAGACACTGCTATGCTCAGTCATGCACACATACACAGGTGTCACTACAGGGGTGCATCCCTGCAGATGGTCATAGTCATGTACCTAGCTATTGTCCAAGGAGAGATGGGTTGTGTAAGGGTTGTGTGTACAGTGGTATCCAGCCACCTGCCAGGTGGCAGTAGGCTACCTATTGACAGCCACTACTATGGTGACCCTCAGGGTGAGAATGACATGCATCAGCCAATCCTCCAGGTGCCTCCTGCACATGGCCACTGAGGTGATTGAGTTGACATGTATGCAACATGCATTACAACACATGGTTAGTGTCTGTGATGGAGACCTGTACCCGGGCATGTTCTGTTGACTGTGGTAGTGTAGTGTAGTGGTGGTACCAGTGACATATGGTGCATACAGGGTGACATCTCCTATATGTACCAGCTCTTACACAGGTGGACAGGCATATCAGTGTCAATCAAGCTTAGGTTGCATGTATATGTCCCAGCTGGATAGCTACCATCTGCACATCTGTACAGGGACTGACAGTCATCAGCTTGGCAAGTAGCTATGCAGTAGGATGAGTGTGGTGACAGGCAGACGTTTGACAACAATATGTATACCATAACTACATGTCAGAAGCCCTCACTAACATGTGCTGTACAGGCAGTAGTCTACAGTTACATTCCACATGTCAGATCATTACCCAGGAAGTAGTATATACTGTGACACAGCTCACTCAACAAGGATACAACAGGGAGGCCTCAGTGTCCAGCTATGCCTGCAGGTGTGCCTGTTGTCAGTACTACACTAAGCACTCTGCTCTTGCCTGGGTAAGCACTGTCAACAGTAGTACTACCATGATACACTACTTTTCAGTGTGACAGCATGTACCCTGGCCTAATAGCCCTGTATGTAACACATTCACATGGATAACAGTGTTGTTCAGGCCACATATATGTCTGTGACCCACACATGACACACACACACACACACACACACACACACACACACACACACACACACACACACCCACACCCTTGCTACTGTAATGACAGCACATAGGCGCATGTATTGTACATGGCATTACATACACTTATTACAGATGTGAGTACCCTGCAATGTTATCAGACTGGGTGGTGTGACCTGGTTACCAGGGCTAAGCCATGCTTAGCAAGTATCAACATTGCTGCAATATAACATCTGAGCTGATTTGTGCACTGGTAAGCCATGTCTTCACTGTGTAAGCACCCGTACATTTACCCATAGATTAGCACCACTTAGCTACATGCAAACCCACTCAAATCTGCCTTAACCACTCTGTATCCGACAACCCTTGTTCTACCCAGAAACAACATGAACAGTCCTTGCAGGTCTTGAACCCAGGACCCTGTACACTACAGTCACAGCATTTAACCACTACACCATGACCACTGTGAAGACAGCTATTGTTTCACCAATATATGTATAGATATATGTATATATAGATATATGTATATGTATATGTATGTATATATGTATATATATATATATATATATATATATATATATATATATATATATATATATTTATATGCTATATATGTATGCACATCCTATGTGTACAGATATGCCTAGTTATGTTGGTATATATGTAGATATCTGTAACTATATGTGCATACATATCTATTCTGATATACCATCTACTGTCAATATATATGTAGATATCCATACGTATATGTACATATGTATCTCTATCTGTATATGTGTAGACATATATTGCTCTGTATGTATATATATATATATATATATATATATATATATATATATATATATATGAGTATTTATATGCATATCTATGTACATATACATATCCATCTATGTATGTTGATATGTATATGTGTATATATCTATACAGATATCTGGATAATTATATATACATATATTTTCACCATATGTCCTGAACATGGAGCATAGCCCTACCTCAGCCCCTATAGTCCCAAATTCATAGTGCAAGGGGATGTCAGGTATGTATAGCAGGTATATTTGTAGACTATTTGTACTGTAATAGGGATTGTCTTCACAGACATGGTGTGTGTGGGAGGTCTCATCTGCTTTTAACATGTGCACCGTTGGCTACTAACAGACATCCTAAGGACATCATAGTACAGTACCACTGCTAGCAAGTAATGCTCCTGTGGACTACAGCAGAGATATTGGCCAATATATGTGGAGAGTCTGACACACTCTGGACAGTCCAGAGGTATACACAGAACTCCTTAGTGCAAGACATGTGGACCAAGCCTGACAATGTGAATGTTAACAGCCATGTAGATGGGTATAAAATGTAACTACTGGTATACATTTGCCCCATAGGTTATGCATTCACACACCCCTGTCTGTCCTGACACATAATAACCGCTGGTACAGAGGTGCCATGGCCACGTACTACCCACTATATATTGACATACATCTGTACAACATTCCACTGCTCTGTCTGACATACATGACTGTTACGGAGGCCCGGCAGCAGTACATCTCGAAATATCTGGACATGACATCTCACTGGGTAAGTACACTAAGCTGCTAGGCATGTAACAAAGCACTGTGCAGGCTACAGGCAGACTGGCTTAACACTGGCCTACATTTCCTATGGGGGAATCCAAATGTACCAGCATATATAGCAGGCTCTACAGGCATGTCACAGCACAGAGTATGATAAACCTGTGTGAAAGTGCATAACCACAACCAAGGTGAACACAGCCACAGCCACATATGGTAAGCTAGCGTAATATTATAGTATATGGACTATCTGTTCAACACCATCCTGATATCTGCCAGTCACACACTAACCCTGCATATACTAGGCCACTACACAGTGTGGTTCGAAGGCTGTCTGTGGTATGGGACATGTGTGTATGGCCCTACAAACATGTAAGCCGATAGGGTAACATACAGTGGAGCAGCATGTAACATCAGATAGAACAGGACCAAGAACAATGACATCTACCATAGTCTGTACACAGGCCAAAGTACATATTAACAATACACACACTGTCAACAATCCCCATAAGTACACCAACCACAGTACTGTAAACACAACCACAGAATGTCCAGGTTATGTCATAAAATATAACCCCTACTATACATAACATGTGTAGCAGTCTGATATCACTAATTATGGTGTACAGCACATATGCACCTCTTACTGCATGACATATGTACAAAGGTTGACAGGGTTATGGCTGGAGGCACATACACAGGGCCAAAATTGACATGTTGCTGTGATAACCTCATACATTTACTGTTGCAACAGGGTTTGTTGCAACATATGTCCTATGAGGGATATGAAGTCAGTAACTCTCACGGCTGTCACCATCTACAGACTGAAATCATCACACTACCTTCTGCAGTTCACAGATAGGTGCTCTGTGGGAACACATGAAACAAAAGGCACCACACACTGCCCAGTCTGCAGATGTCCCTACAGATGGGGGTTTCCTCATAAACATAGCACTGACTTGGCAGGTATTAAAACATGTAAGACAGCCATATCCACACACACCCTGTTAAACCAACATTACTCCAAATGCAGTATAGCAGCACTTACAGTCTGTAGTGAGGTCAGACACATCCCCCTCCTGTGTGTTGCCCTGTTTCCACAGTGTATCTTGTTAGAGGTAAATCTCCAATCCATCTGAGATGCTGTTTGCCAAACAACAGATTGAGGTCCTGCTCACAGTGAATGTAAAGGCGCAATACCAACATGATGTTCCAAGATATTGGAATGTGTTTCCATGCAATTGGCTATGGGGAAGTTACCACAGCTGTTCCACATGCAATCAGCTAGAGAAGGGCTGAAATTCATACAGAGGCCATCAGCTGATCGTGAGCATTACTTAAAATACACATGCTGCTGCCTAAGCAAAGCAGGCGTAAGTCTCCACATCCACCAGAGAGGGAGCGAGAGAGGCAGACAGAGGCAAAGAAAAGTCAGGGAGGGGTGGAGAGTAAAACTTAAACATGTTTGTGTAAACACACCTACCAGTACAGGGTATCAAACCTCTGATGACTATGTAGTACTATCACATGTCTATGAAGTTATTGGATGTGCCACATAGGTTACATGTTAACGAGCCCTCAAAACTTATATGTGATGGTGAGTGACATCTGCATCAGGGATATGGTAGCTTTACGGTAGGTGTAGTACATGTGCCTGTCCACATGAACAGGTGCTAGCATCAACACAGTCACCCTCTCACAGAGACGCACACACATTGACACACTTGGCAGGGCCAGGAAGACAACTCATCACTAGTGAGATTGCCACTACACATTACTGTGCAGGTATTGCATGCACCACAGGAGTCATACGGAGGTTATATGGGCAAAGGGTATGTGGAGGTGTCTGACATCAGACAGCATGCTTCAGTATGCCAATAGGGGTTGTAGTGAGTGTGAATGTGGTCATACGCATCATACAACACACACACAGACACGGGGTGCCAGTACTGACATGCATGGGAGCATTGATTCACGGGTTTGTAGTGGTCGACTGTGCCAGAAGGCTATACAAGGCAAGGTGATGGGTATACCTTGGCATCAGGCCACATGACAATGGTCTGCATTGTGGCTCAGGGGTGTAGTGTCTGGATTTGCCCACACAGGTGGGTATTGTATTCACCATCCAGTCACCTGGGTGACTATTGCGTGTGGCCAATGATGTGCATTGTTTGCCATGTATGTGTTCCTTAGTCCATGACATGGATGGTGTCTGGGTTGTGCACACCTCCCACATGCATGTACAGTGACATGTGGAACTGTACCTGGGGTGTTTGGCCCATGTTGTGTACACAGCTTGTTATCAGATGTGCCAGTCCTGGCCTCATGTGGCAGGAACTGTTAATAGACTGCAGGTTGACCCTGCACCTACATTGATAGCATGATACTGGTATTCCCTGGTGTCAGCGGCATCTGTCCATACAGAGCATGTTTTTCAGGCAAGGTATTCCCTTTGTGTGTCACATTTGATGGCACCACAGGTGTTGCAGGTTTCCAGTGGGGAACATGGGGTAGGTGCACTGTTGGCATGTATGTGCCTATTGGACTGATGGACAGGGTGCCATGCCATCTGTAGCCCACTGCAATCACACCATGGTTACTATCAGTGGGCAATATGCAGGGTACTACCAACATAGCGGCTGTTGCCTAGGCAAGTGTGTCTGTGTATGAGACATGGGTTGAGAGTGTTCTCTGGGTAATACTAGGGTTGCTCACTTTGTTCGCCTGGCCTTGATGTCACATGTAGGGGTATGGATTTGCACCCCAGCCTCTTGGATATTTCACATCTGTTGTCCCTGTATGATAGACATTGTGATATATACTAGGGCCAACATATAAGAAATTTGCAAAACCGACTCCACATTGAGTACAGTTGTTACACACCCACAACCACCTCCACACAGGATACAAATTACAAACACACACACCTTTTATGTGTGGGATGAGAACTCACACCTAACTAGTTTTTTACACTACAGCATTACGCAATTATAGGATGCGTCATGAAGATGACTGGAGTACTGCTTCCCCAAAGGTGTATTTCACAGTGAATGACATCAACAGGATTGCCAAAGTAGGGCATTTGAATTGTAGTGAGTGTGACTAGCCTAAAATGCATTGCTCCTACACAGGCATAGAAACACACACAAAACATCCACAACTGTCATGTGTGTGAACTGAACCCCTACCAGCGTTCTATATCACACTACAGCATGAAGCTGTTATAAGATGCACCATAGGGATTCCTGGAGTACTCTATCTCCAAAGATGTATTTCACAGTGAATGACACCAGCAGCCTTGCCAAAGCAGGGCATTTGAATTGTAGTGAGTGTGACTAGCCTAAAAAGCATTGCTCTCTGTACAGACACACACAGTTGCCATGTCTGGGATTAAAACTCCAACCTAACTATTTTATCATACTATAGCAGTATGCAGTTATAGGATGCACCACAGAGATTACTAAGCTGCAACTTTCCGAAAGTTGTGTTTCACAGTGAATGACATCAGCAGCCTTACCAAAGTAGGGCATTTGAATTGTAGTGAGTGTGACTAGCCTAAAAAGGCATTGCTCTCTACACAGACAGAGACACACACAAACTTGCCATGTGTAGGATTAGAACCCCTAATTAACTAGTTTATCACACTACAGCAGTATTCAGTTATAGGGCACACCACGGAAATTACTGGGCTGCAATTTTCCCAAAGGTGTATTTCAAAGTGGATGACCTCAGCAGGCTTGTCATAGTAGAGCTATGGGGAGGGCAGTGTGTGTGCATGGGCCATAACCCATTCATCTAGAGGTTGACACACCACATGTGGGCACACGCAGGGTTATATTCCACAGGTACATGTATACAACTGCTAGATGACTACTTCCTTGTACAGTCATGTTGCACAGCTAGCACTTGCACCACATAGTCTGTAATGCTGACAGATACTGGTGGCTAATATCTACAGTGAGTGACATCTGCACCTCATGTGGTTGTAGCCATTTGGCTGTGTGCTGGGTGGGACAGGCCTCAAAATGGATGGCTCCTTGACACAGTCACTCTCTTCCACACATCTATGTATGTCTACATTTGGCTTATTATAGTGTGTTGTCCTTGGATATATGTCTGTATTCCTATCCAGTGTGTGCAAAGCATGAGTGGTGCATACTGAGGAGTGTCTGCACTAGCTTCTGCAACTGCCAGATATGTCTGGTCCACTGTTGTTTGCAGACATGAGCTTCATTTGTTTAAGTGTTTGAGCATGCCCAGTATGCCCTTCTGTATTGAATGTGTGGATTGATTCCAGGTAGTTTGTACTCCAGTGCAGACCTTTGTGTTGTACACCTACAGGTAGCAAACTGCTTATGCAGGGTACCCATCGATCATTTGGCAATATGGGGACAAAGTGTGCAGGGGATAGTGTGTACTGTAGGTGATTGTGTCTGTGCTGCTTCAGCTACATGGTACTGCTGTTAGTAGAGATATTCAAACATGTGTACTGTTATACACTGTGATGTTTTCTGTCCTCATGTACTGTCAGGTGGACATTCCTGCTCACAGTGATGTCTTGGGGGACAGGGATGACTGCAGCTGTTTGCGGTATTGTGGGCAGATACCTACATATTCATGGTAGGTTGTGCCATCCTGGAGGGGGAGCTGCAGACATTTGCTGCTGGGTCTGTGTATCCGGTCAAGCACCTTGGTACAGTGCTGGCAGTGGATCCCATACTTATACATCCATCAACATGACAGTATGGCCTTATATTGCTATGGCAATATTTCACAGCTGTACAGATTCACACAGGTTACCCAGAAGCAGGGGTCATGAGTCAGGACATTACCCCTATTGTGATGTCTGGGCAATTATGTAGCCCCCCCATTTATGTGTTTCCAGCTAGGGATAGTGTGTGCACACAGCTTTGTGTCAGACCTTGCACATTCCATGCTGCCCATGCTCCCACCCACCCCCTCTGTTATTCTATCATCTTCCTTACATTATGCATACATTCTCTGATACTTTCCCTAAGGTTATCACCCCCATCACAGCTGTGTGTTGACCCACAGTTCATGCAGTGTGACATGGTGGACATGTTACTGTGGTTTGTCCACATGGACTTGCATATGGCTTATGTGGAGTGTGTTGTGTTGTTATTTGGGTGTCCGTGACATAACATGCATTGGCAGTATATGTGAGACACAGGCCCTTGGCAGAGGCCTGTGGGCCATTAGGTGTTGATGTGGACAGATTTGGCAGGCCGTGTGCAATGGCATTCTGTCAGTTCTACAGTCTCAGACCGCCATACAGTATATTCCCCTGGGGTGACAGGGTAGGTGTGCTAGGTGTTCATGCCAATACGTTCTATCAGTCTTGATCAGGTGGTGTGGATGCTGGCAAGGTGCTAACTACAGCTAGGGACACACCTGCATGGGACACCTGCACTGCATGCTGCATTCTTTTGCTATTGCCATATACAGGTGGGGTCAAATTGTACCCATTCCCCACAGCAGGGGTACAACCAGAGAGGTACCTGTGAGTGGTGTTTGTGTGAGCTGGGCACATGTGTGCTATGGACACTACTTGCATCTGACACACAGATATGCATTGGGCATTCCAGTTATGCTTGCATGTGCGGGTACATCAGCTGTTTCCCAGTACATCAGTTCTACCTCCTTTGTGATCTGCGAGTGTTTGGGCAGACAACACCAGTATCCCCTACTACAGGACCAGATAATGTGATGCATATCTGTATGTATAATTCCAAGGGTGTGTCCATTTAACACTTACACAATATATATTGTATGTCTGGGGTACATTTCCCTGTGTACTACTTGTATATCTAGCCCAACAAGCATGCTATGTCAGTCTTTCAGATGGTGACACATATTACCACCATACATTTACAATGGCTTACCGCTAGCATGTGTTATACTGGTGGGTATTGTCTCTGGCACTGCAGTTATGTAGACTTGTCCCTGTAATCAGAAGTAGTGGGCAATGGCCATCAGGTCTTACCTCAACATGCATACATACTGACCACTCTCACACAATATGAAACACACACCAATCTAACACACACATACCTGCATATTGTGCAGATGCTACAACCTATCATGCTACCTTGGCCACCTCTGCATCTGTGTTCCACTGGTATTATACCTACACCTACATGTTACTACATTTCTACATAGGGTTGTGGGGGTGCACACATGATTGTTACGACGTGTGTATATCGGATTGGGGGGCACACCAGACCGTTACATTTCTAAATAGGTTTGAGGGGCACACCTGACTGTTACTACATTTCTAAGTAGGGTTGGGGAGAGCACACCTGACTGTTTCTACATTCCTACGCAGGATTGTGGGAGGAGGGCACACCTGACTGTTACTACATTTCTACACTTGGTTGGGGGAAGGGGCACACCTGACTGTTCCTACATTTCTACATAGGATTGTGGGGGGACAGACCTGGTTGTTTCTACATTTCTACACAGGATTGGGGGGCACACCTGACTGTTTCTGCATTTCTACACAGGATTTGGGGGGGGCACACCTGACTGTTACTACATTTCTACACAGGATTGTGGGGGGCACAACTGACTGTTACTACACATTTCTACACAGGATTGGGGGGCCACACCTGGCTGTTTTTACATTTCTACATAGGATGGCGGGGGCACACCTGACACTTGTACACATTTGCTATGACTGTACTGGTATGTCAGGTACTCCGTTTCATTCTGTATTCTAACCTATCATGCTGACTGGAGGCATATCAGTGTACTACAGGTCTTAGCTTTGATTGACCTACATATTAGTTTCTGACTTCCTACTCTTCAGAACTAACATCCCACTGCCTGACCTGCTGTAGTCTGTCTGTGTAGGCCTGGGGGTGAGGTTACCCACGGGCATCATTCAGAGGCCATAGCACAGCCTTTGTTTGTGTTTGTCTACACCTGTCCTGCTGGCTGAGACTGTTGTTGGGTATGTGAACTTCCCTAACTGGCATGTGTGAGTCATATGGACACACATGTGGCCCAGAACATTTTCTACAGTGAGTTTTGTTGCCCTGTGTAGTACTGGCTACTGTGGTGACACCCGTATTTGTTACAGATCTCATGGTGCCACTATAGGTGTCTACTATCTGCTGGCATACCATTCAGCCATCCTATTCCCTTGCATGCTCACATCCATACCATAGATACAGGTAACAACACATTCTACTCCATTCAGCAATTGGTAGGTTGAGCAACTTACCTTGTGGGTGTCTCAGTATTGAGGGTGGTGCTGCAGGGCTGCTTATGTCAGATGCACATAGTACACTTCTTACACGCGGTTGAGCACAGGTAGTGTCATGTTTGGCATCCCTTTTACTGCATGTGAGAGTCAGAGAGAGGTGTTATTCCCTGGGTCCCTCCTGTGTCAGTGTATGTGCTATGCATTGTTTCTTTGCCAAGGCCATGGCATACTGGGCACGCCTCCTTCTGCTACTGGGGCAGGCTCAGGTTTTTCCTCCTCCAAGTCACTCTGTGCCTGTGCAGGCCTTGGCAATGGTGGGGAGCTGTGTGGGCCTGCCCTGTGCAGTTCATGCTACAGCTGTTTCTGCAGGATCATATTGTGTAGCATGGCACATACAATGACAATTTTGGTACATGTAGCTCGTGAACACTGCAAGGCTCCTCTGGATGTGTCCAGGCACCAGAATCGTGACTTGAACATCCCAAACACACGCTCTATTATAATTCTGGTCTGTGCGTGTGCCTCATTATGGAGTTCTTGTTCAGGTGTGTGTGCATTTCTGATGGGTGTCATCAGCCACAGCTCCAGTGCATATCCAGCATCCCCCACTAGATGATCATAAGGGATGTCCCATTGACAAATCTGTGGTACAGTTGCATCCAATGCCAGATGTGGGAATCGTGATAGCTTCCAGGACAGCCAGCACACACATTCATTATTATGCCCAGGGCATCGCACACAACCTGGCAGTTGATGGAGGGGAAGCACTTACAGTTGATATAAAACCTACCCCGCTCACTGGGTGGTGCTTTGATGCATATGTGCATACAATCTATAGCACCCACTACCTCAGGGTATTCTGCTATTTGGTGGAACAGTTGCATATTGCCGTCAACGCCTCATGGGTGTTGGGGAAATATACGTGCTCACCAGCATGTGCTAACATGGCAACCAGGAACTGGTGGAGTACCCTGGATGCTCATGCCTGTGAGATTCCCATCATATCTCCAGTTGGCCTTAGGAAGGTACTTGTAGCTAGTATTCTTAGGCCTACACATACGTTGGTATCCACTGGGATGGGTTCCCCTCTGTTAGTTCTGTGTGTCAGGTGTGGCCGGCACAGCTCAACAATCTGCTGTAGGAGATCCCTGTCCACCCTATAGCACTCCACTATCTCCAGCTCATGTAGCCCCTGGTAGGTTACCCTGGGTCTGTACACTCTTCTCCATCTCCTCACTGTGGGTTGGTCGACAGCATTCACATCCTCACCACCCTCAGCCTTTTCCACAAGTTGTTGTATGATAGCTATTGCAGCCCCTGTCATTTTGTTGTTTAGTTTGTTAAAACTTCCCGCTTGTATACACCGGAGGTGTAGAGTATGGGAAAAACTAGAGATGAAGCTGTTTGCATAGTTTATAGTAGTACTCTGGGCTGGGCTAGTCTGCTGCCTGTGTAATTGGCTGCTTCTGATACATTTCACCTGCCAGCTATGCTAGTTCTCCTTGATTATCTTTCTACTGCAGTTTTCCCTTCCCATTGCCTTCCTGTTTAAGCCCGGGGGCATGCCGTGCAAACAGAGTGCTCAAATGTGCACAGAGCTGCTATTTCCTGGTTTACTTTTTTTTTCTTTAAAACCTGTTGTGCAGTGCTCACACCTGCTTAGGCAATGTAAAAAGTGTTAGGCAGCCTCAGACACACCCCCTTGCCTAGCTGTGCTAAGCTAGGAGCAGACCTGAGTAACAGGGCTCCAATCCGCTTACAGTATGCCTGACGCCCCCCATGATGTCAGCTAACTCCTAGGCTTGCTCCAAGCTATTCCTGCTCTTACACTGTTGGGAGCTGACTAGCATGCAGGGGAAATCTGGGATTCACTATCATTCCCCTCATTTGCATAGGTTTTCCTGCTAATGCATAGTTACATGTCTCACACTGAGCCTCCCCTCTTAGCAACCACTATTCACTGGCCATGTTGTCTTCTGCCTGTCATTAACTATAATGGCAGAACAGTGATTTCAGTTAGAATGCTTATTTTAGGTTTATTTTCTTATTTTCACCCCGATCCCATTTGCGCGCCACTGCCCTATGCTTTAACAGCCGAGATTAGCTAAAAAAAAATAAAAGTTGATTTTTTTCAACTGTTTTCCATGCCAATGGCCTTATATTTGGCCATTGGTATGCTTTCTAAATGATATCACCCTTTATTTGGAGCTGTCATGGCTCCATTTTGGAATTTGCAGAAATGTACTCCGTTACTGGCAGAGTACATTTCTGCAGATTATACTAGTCCTGCACGGCCGGTTTCCAGCTTCTTGGATCACAAATTCACCTCATTTGCATGGATTTCTCCTGCAAATGGGGTAATTTGCATACAGGGGCTGAGTCCATGCAGGACTATTGCAGGAGCGCTCGTGCACACCCCTACAGGTTATTCCTGGATCGCACGGCCGACATATTGCCTGCTGGAGCTCCTGCACTAATCCTGCATGCCGTACAAGGCTTTCAGAATCAGAGGGAATGTTGTGGAGGTGGAGTGTCTGATAAATCACCTGATCTCCAATTATAAAATAAAATAGTAGTGTTCTGACATATAAAGGGCAGAGTATCTGACTGGAAGTATGCTACTGTCTGCTTCATCAGGTAGTTTTCTGCCACTATTCTAGTGCATGGCAAGGCCACTGCTGACAAACAGTGTATAACTCTGCAGCTGTTTTGCCGCACCAAGATCAGTGTAGGTGTCCATTAGTTATTGTATTCGACAGCAGGACAATGCACCTATGCAATACCCATGCTCATCAAAGATAGTGTTTTCAACACAATGGCAGCAATACTCCCCATAAAAACGCCAGTAAGGAAGCTTAGAGTGCATTGGTCTTGCAGCTGTACTATACTATGGAGTAGCAAACAGTTCTCTGCCTATATTCCAGTCAGGGAAGAAGTCAGTGATAAGCAGCAGCATGACTGCCCGAGAGGTTTGCTGCACTCAGATGTTAGTATATAGTGAATTACATTATTTTAGTCTACAGCAAAATATTAGCAGAGGAAGAATGAGGAAGAACATTGGCTGCCAAATTGTTACTCTTCAGTGGCACTATATAGTTCTCTGGCCATATTTTGTCCAAAGGCAAGGAAGGCATTAGTACATAAATAAGAATGCTTAGATATTATTTGAATATTGATCAGTAGTATTAATAAGGGAAAGAACATGTATCTGTGAAGTGCACTTCTTTTGGGTGGCAGCATGCAATGTTATAGGAAAACACTGACATAGAAGAATGCAACTGATGAAGAATCACGTAGCATCTTTCTTACAAATATGCTGCAACCTGATGACTCAGTGCAATGCTTTAGCACTAAGTTGACATAGATCAGTTTCAAATGCTTTCGTACCACCAAGACATGAGGCAATTTCATTAATGAGGGGCAAAGCAACCATCAGTTAACTATGCTAGTTCGTAAAGGTAAAGTATAGTTTTCCGGCACCCTTCCACCTCGTGGTTAAGCTGTGATGAAAGGGAAGCATCTCACTGAGACTAGTGTTGCTATTTATTTTTATCAATCATCACATGATACACTGAATCCAGCATATTTGATGCAGAAGACATGGATATGCCTAGTATATTACTTGTAGGTGTTTGTAACATATAGCGATTCACCAGTCTGAGGAAGTGGAAGTAAAGCTTTGACAGGTTTGATTCTCTAAGTTGGTTATGTATAGTAATGTGTCACCATTTTACCTATAACATTGTATCTTTTACACAGCTCTTCAGTACACTAGTGAAAACATGTGCACCAGTGAGGAAGGGGCAGGGCATTTCATGAACAGCAATGATATTCTGTAATAGTAACCTCAAGTGGGTCATACATAAATAATATTTATGGGATACAGCACCTTTATTACTAACATGCTACTGTCTGACATTGCTGTGTGCGTGCAAGCATTCAAATGATTTCAGTTCAGTTAATGTAATGCAGGGCAGATGACTGACAGCTAAGCTGATACTTGATGATACAATATGCTGCTGTGACACCATTCTTGCATATAGTGCTACCAATAATAAGGTGAAGACCATTTGTCAAACAGGGCTATTATCCCTCATGGCAGAATGTATTGTTGCCGTACTACTCTGGTCCTTGGCATTTTTGCTAATGATAGACAGAATACCTATTTTATCTGTATAATCTGCTACAGACCATGCAGTTCTTGGGTGTCATTCTGATTTAGAAAATCACACTGGTAAAGGGACTACCAACATGGATACAGAAATACAACTTCCTAATGATAGGATATAACATGCTGCAGCACTTTAGAGTCACTCATAAGCAGAGCTCGGATATGCCCTAATGCTAGCCGGAAGTGCTGCATCGCCATGGTGATACATCAGTGCTACTGATTTATCGCCATGGTGATGCATCCATGCTACTGATTCCAGACCAGACATCTGTGTGACAGCCAAGTTCTCCTCTGCAATCCTTCTGACCTATAGCAGTTAACATGACTGGGGAAGAACGTCTGTCTGACAGCTATGATATTCCCTAATTGTAACATGTAGCAATGACATGGATAATGTGTGAAGGAGCTGCTTTACAGCAGTAGGTGGAGTGATGTGGCCCCGTTCTGGTCTGTAGCAATGACACGAATGAAGGAAAGTGTAACTTTCTAAGTTATACTATCTCCTAAATGCCAGTATCTCCTGATGTGGCATTATTATGGATTACTACAGTCCATTTGCTAAGCTGACTGAAGAACTCTGACAGCTGCTCTACTCCCACATGTTAGAAATGCTTAACATAAGACTGACCTAGAGCCATGTAATGTAACAAAATGTAGAAAATACATCTGACAACTATGTTATTTTCTGATGGCAGAATATACTATTTTGTCTCCATTCTAACTTTTATCACTGATATTTAAAACTCATTACAGCCAAGTGCACATCTAGGCTTTTCTGCAGTTAACTCCTACTGACACCTCTTGGCATCAAATATTGCTTGTTCATATTTGCATTAATAATTCCAAAACCATGCTATATATAAGGTATCAGAAAATTTAATCTTAAAGCATACATGATAGCAAATACAATTGTATTGATATCTGACTTCTGTCTAAGGCAGTTAAAGAGACATTGAATACTATTTTTATACTGTAACGGAAAACCAGTCACCTCTTCGGATAAACGCTCACACTCCAGGCAAAAATAAAGTAAAAACTAAACAAAGAGGCTGGCTTTGAGCGAAACAAACAGTTAACTTCAGTGTAACTTTAGTATAACTTCAATAAGATTTCCAGCTCCCAATGAGAGATGCTACAATACTTTAGTGAGCAAATAACTCTCCGGTTCAGTAATGGATGAATATTCTTTAATGATATGAACCAATACAATCAGACAAGCGCTTTCGCTATAATAAGCTTCCTCAGGTCTGACCTCAGGAAGCTTATTATAGTGAAAGCGCTTGTCTGATTGTATTGGTTCATATCATTAAAGAATATTCATCCATTACTGAACCGGAGAGTTATTTGCTCACTAAAGTATCGTAGCATCTCTCATTGGGAGCTGGAAATCTTATTGAAGTTATACTAAAGTTACACTGAAGTTAACTGTTTGTTTTGCTCAAAGCCAGCCTCTTTATTTAGTTTTTACTATTTTTATACTGTTTATTTCTACTATAACAATGTTCATATTTCTCTAAATATCTCAACATTCAGATAACACAGACAGAACTATATAGCCTCATATGAAAGTTCACAGCTAAATGAAGAAAATCCTGCTGGCGGTATGTGTCTTGCTTGAATAGTTACTGAGATGTCATAAGCTGTTTATACCTAACAAAATTAATATTCACTGCCTTTTTTGGCTTATAAAATCCAGTTTAAAGCATCAAACTGAATGAATGCCAACTATGTAAAGATTAATTTATCCAGAATAGTTTGCCATTTACAGTTTTCTAATAACACTTACTGTTCCAGCAATATGAATATTTGTTTGAACCATAAGGTGATAACCATTTTTAAAGGCTCAAACCACACTCAGTTGGAGTTAAAACTACGCACTCAAAAGAGTTGTACTGGAGGGAGAGTTAAGAACTGGAACAGCAACCACTTGTCAGCTTTGCTGCTCCCTAATTTCATCATCTAGTGCCTTAGATCCCCATAGAGTTATTACAAGTCACTGATGAAAGTACACAGCATATTTGTGGCAGTCATGCTACTCCATAACTGTTGACATACTGTGTGGTGGTACCACTGTAATATGTTACAGTGCCATTGATGTTGGGTAGAAAATCATTCACACAATCTGCTTGTGACTAATAAAGAATAGTGTTCTGATGCAAACAGTGCCTCTAAATGCACCTTTATGGGCACTGTACTACTTCGTGGTGATGAATGTACGGCTCTATTATACATTCTGACCCACAGCAGAGAAATGTGCCTATAACACTGCTACACCTAGATGCTTACCTTTCTGTTTACCAGTTCTGTGGCAAACATATTTACAAAAAGCAGTTAAATGATATTAGGAATAATAAGCTAAATTACAACAAAAAGTGCTAATTTATTTTGGAATGACCTTGTCATTCTGTTTGTTGTTTTATGTCTTCATTGTGTCATAATAATATACAGTATGTGTTGTTCAGTGTTATGAACAAAAATGCGCATTAAATGTCTACATTTTACCTTTTGGTAGCAGTAGCATACATACTTAAATTATCCAGAAGTAAAGCAACAGCTAACGTAAACAAATGTAAAAACAATCTGTTTTAATTATACATAGTGGTTAACACTACTTTAAACTTTGAATTTTAACAGTTTTAATTACAAAGATATCTATTGAAAAGGGGCTCCCAATGTTTAAAAGTTTCCATTAACAATGCGTATGCACTCATTAGCTATCTGAATTCATTTTAGTTATATGTGCAATACTTTTTCTGAACACACGGATCCCTGCATTTGTTTTGCCCTTTTCAAAGTAATGTGTGTTTATGAGAGGATGAAAGCTTCATGGTACTTTGGAAAATGTTAATTCAATCAGAAAAAATCTTTATAGTTAATAAATAAAATTGTCTCTGCTAGAAGATACATGGGTAAATGTTAATGTACTGTATAGTTTCTGTTTTTAACACTGTCAAGGACTATAAAAATGCAATCTCCAGTTATGCAGCAAACACAACTTGAATATTATATTGCTAAGTAAAAAATACATAAGATGATCTTTCTGTACTTCAAGTAGTCATTTATTAGTAGAATGAGAATTCTGGTATTAAATAATCTAATTATTTATATAGGCATTCTTTTAAGATTTATATTTGAAGGTAGTAACTTTAACATAAAATCAAGCCTCTATGTTTTATTGTTAAAGGCATCATCTTCATTGGTCTGTCTTTTGAATATAAGTGGAATGGGGACTTTTTTTCACTGTATTTTGTGCTTTACATACATTAGCTATTTTCACTGTAGACTTTAGATCAACTACAATATTTAGTAATGGGAGTTCCATTGAACGTAGTTGCACTTTTAAATTAGATGTCTTAAGTTACACTTAAATATTTGTGCTAGAGTTCATAAATACGCTTATTTATTTATTTTACTTTTGTTTACCAGTGTAGTCCAACTGCACATGAGAACCCCTTCCCAGCAGTGGCCCTGGCAGAAAAGCTCCACAAAACAAATAACAGCTATATAGTAGCATTTAACATAATTAAAAAACAAACAAACAAACAAACAAAAACCATGGTCAAGCATTGCCAACACATTGACAATACAATCACAGAATGTACAATAGTGATTAACATGACACAACACGTACAAGCATGATATATGCTTTCACATATGGAAGTGAAATATAATTGTGTGATATTAAGTTACAATGTAGAAATACAAATTACAAGAAAGTAGTAGGAATAATATTTAATGAAGAGGTAACCATGGATAAGTGGATATTTTATAAATTAAGCTGATAGTCATAAGCTAAGAGGTATAGATATTAGGCTGGGGAAAATAGAGAAAAAAGGAGTTCACTTGGTGTAATGCTTATGGAAGGATAAACAATGAATAGTGCAGTAAATAGAAATAGGAGGAGAAATAAGTACACTTTGAGAGTGACATGAGTAGGGAAACATGAGGAGAAAATAGTATTTTTGAGAGTGACAGGGTTGAAGGAAGAAGGAGGAGATTCAACAGTGTTATCTTTTAATGTAAGCAGGTTGACAAAAAAAATCAATGTTTAAGATGCACATATTTTGTATTCAGGGTTTGAACAAAGGCAGAGCTAAGATTACCTGAAATGCTCTGTGAAACATAAGGTAAAAGGGCATTCAACTGCTTGAGTAGAAAAGAAACTGAATTCCAAATCTTGGAACCATAGGTGGAGTATAGAACATCTCCAGCAGGGTTTTGTGATTAGTTTATGGCAAGTAACATTTTATCTTGGGAGCACAAAGTCCTGCTTAGGGGCTAATAGCCAACAAGATCTTTTTATGTGAGTTACTTGGGTCTTGCATAGTATTATATAATAATTTGCATTATTTGACTAACTTACTAGTAATAAGTTAGTTGGAAGACAGTTGAGCGTTCTCTCCCTGATTAATGGTGTTATAGGATTGACCTAGGGAGATGGAAAAGTATTACTATTTTAGTTAAGTTTTATATGTGATGTCCTAGCAGGCTAGTATTATGATTAAATATAACACAGGAACTTTACTTACAGATCTAATACATGTTTATGTTTGTATGCTCAATTTGTTCATAGAATCGTAAAGATATTAAAAGCATGGCCAAGTGCATTTGTTCATATTATATAATAGTGAGATTCAGATTGCTTGTCTCCAAGAAATCCATATGATTAATGAGTCATGGCAAGAAATAAAAAAGAGATGGAAAACGTGACACTTGCTGCTGGAAAATCTAAAAGTAAACAAGAAAAATATACTACAAGGAGATGTCATTTATTTTCAGATTTAAATCAAGATGGAAAGTTGTGTTATTTGGTATTGAAATACAAACATTCTAGAAAAGGATTTATGTCCTATAATGTTAATCTCTAGTATGTTGTCAAAAGTTTCTAATTATTCTTTTGTTATTGCAGAGGATTAGAATTCTGTGCAAAATCCACTGCTGGACAGATCTTCATAGAAATCTGTGAATTACAATCCAGCATCTTTAGCTATGAGTTAAAGGATGCTGGCAATTTATAAAGTCTATTTACATCTCTGTCCAGACAGAAAATAATATTGCATCAACTAAGTGTCAATAGATCATGCTATAGGATAGATTTTTACATCTGATCAGCTCCTAACTAGTATTTAAGCTATATAACTTTCAGACCACTCAGGGATATACTTAATATTAAGTCCATATAACATTACTCATAAGTCCAACAGGGAATTTAACTGGAAATTAAATTCATTTTTAATAGATGACCCAGATGGTTATTTTATTTACTTGTATTTATCCATTTATGAACCAGATAACTAGAGTACTTTTCAGCAATGATCTGGGCTCATGGTGATGTAAATAGTACAACATTTCTTCGGTACAATCCATCAGATTTGAAGTATTGCAGTAAAACAGCTGGCACAAATGAATTAAAAACAAAATGATAACTTATTTTACAGAGATTAATAAAGAATGAAAATATGGCATTTACAATTCAAAGAACAGAGGCAACCCCCCAAAAATATGACAACTTAACATTTCTACAAAGTTGAGCAATACATGCACCATCATCAGTTGGCAGTATATGAATCCATACATTTGACAGGAATTCTACCCTGTATCTTTGAAACACCTCAAAATTTACTCTTTAAGTTTGTTTTGAAATAACTGTTATAAACCCCTCTGATAATTATTTAGACAATTTACAAATTGATTTATTATATAATTCAACTCATTTAGACAGATAGATGCATTTAAAAATGTAAAAATGGAAGAGTTTTTAAAGAAAAAGTGCATGCAGCAGATTCAGAATTACAATTCTAGATTAAGAAATTTGGAAGATGTACCAATGAAATCTTGAGTAATATCTAGACAAGAAAATAGAAATAAGCTTAAACTAAATTAAATACAAAATTAAGTCTTTGGTTATCTTGGTTTGAAGTTAAGATTGAGGCCTCCCACTATGAATGGATACAAATTCCTTAAAGATAATTAGCAAAAATAATTGCTTTGGGAAAAAAATTATCTACTAAACCGAGTGATCATGTGAAAAAGACAGCCACATTTAAAAAATAATAGAAAAGATTACAGATATTTTTATAACATGCTGAAAGTCATTTATAGCAAAGTCAATAACAGGGCAATCTCAGAAAAATATAATAGTTATTCTGGTGGGATAAAATATCCTAACATTTTTTGAGAAAATAATTTATACCTTGAAGATAAAATTTAGATAAAAAGAGTTCTGTAAATTAATTACAATTCTGAAATACTATGGCCCCTAAATCTTATCAATTTACACTATTTTAAAATAGTTTAAGTAAAAAAATAATAGCTCTCATTTTCTATATATAGATTTGTTTTTACAGAAATACTTTAACCAATAAAAAGGATCTTGTTGCATAACCTTAATACAGACTTTGTTCATCCAGCCAATTATACACCAATTGCTTTAATTAATATAGGCTTAAAATTTATGCAGCATTATTGACCAATAGAGTTAAACATATTTCCATAGATTAAAAAAAATATAAAATTGTATGATCTTTATAGTCAGGTTTTACTCAGTGATGACAGATTCAAGATCAGACTGCTGTTTTGCAAAATGTTACTTTTGTCTCCTAAAAATCAAGAAATTTCCCTTTTCTCATTCCTGTGGAAGCCTCAAGGGTTTTTGATAGAGTTCATTATTTTTTTCTAGTTAAAGATTTAGAAACAAGTACAACTCCTGAGTTATTTGTGTATGTGTGTGTGCTTGTATGTCTGGTAGGGGTAACATTAGCTTCGTCAGGTCTGACAGCACACTTTTCGATTCAGAGACATGGTAATTTGCTGATAATGAGGTGTTTAAGCAACTATACATTGTCTCTGAATTGGAGATTATTGGCATCATGCTAATTGGCAGTGTTAAGTTAGGCAATTAGCAATGACAGAAATAATATCTCTGAATGCTTGGAGCTTACTGTTTTGAGCTTTTGAACATTTCAGTTTGATGATATTGCATTCATCATTTTCAGCATTCTATATGCTGACATAGACCCTATTTGCAAGTATATCACTGTTGCTGAGATGGGTAACCATTTCGCTCTTTGTATAGAAAGACAGTTATATTCACAGGAGCTAATCAGGTGAATAAATTAAAAAAATTCATTTTTAGTGGTTTAGAATTTAGCTGTGATTTTTCCTGAAAAGTGAGCTATAATTGTTTCCAGCATATTCTAACCTTCAAATTAAAACATTGTAAGCAAATAGGATAGAGCATGCGCTGTCTTACATCGGTGTAATACTTTAGGAGTAGTTTGTTTAACATGGCAATGGAAATATAAGAGAATTAGGAGAATGACACCTGGATAGCTTTGCTGGTTGATAAAAGGGATTAATACTATCTACAAAGGATGAGCATGCTGGGCGCAGTGATTTTTGTTAACCTTGTCATTTGAATTACTTCCGGTGCAGATGGAAGACAAAGTGTTGATAATGCCATCTGCACTGCATGCCATCTGCCAGCTAATGGAGTGGAACCTCCTTTAATTCACATATGTCATCCCCTTATTTATGGAGTGCACATAGGTATATGAGTGCAGTCTGTTTGACTGAGCAGTACCAGCAATTCTGGGGGAAGGTAGCAAGGAAAGTGATTTATTCCCTTTATGTTTGTCAACAAATGATTGAAGACCATTTACAGAATCCAGGGTGCAGAAGACAGGAAAAGACCTAGTATATTACTTGAAGGCCACAGGAATGCCTGTAGATATGATGCAGATTCCACCACAAACTTTGGTAATAAGTGGGATTGACCAACCTTGCAAGCTGAATCACGTGAGGCCATAAAGCAAATGTTAGCAGTGATGCCCAGCATTTTTGAGCCTTAGGTCAGTCAGTTCATGGTGTAGCATTATCTACTGAAAAACTGCTGTCATTACTTTTTGTCTGGTTGGGTATATAACATTTGAACATACCACACTCTTATTGTCTGCCATCAACAAACTGTAGATCATTTCAGCTGTTCTGATAGTTTTCATTTTCTTTTACATTTGCACTCTGAATTTTCATGTGAATCCCCTTTTGGAACTCAAATTTATGCAAGCATTTTTAATGTAAAAGAACTGCTCAGTGATGCCTTGGTTGACATTTCGCTACTGCATGTTACCACATCACGTATTGCCTTTCTTTGCTTGGCTACTTTGAGACAGAATTACACTAACCTGTGTAAATTTGTTTTATAAACTACAACTTTGTGTACAATTGCTACCTACATTTCTTTGTACAATGTAGGTTTGTGTTCTTTTGTGCAATTCATTGCATTTTTAACAATAGTAATGCCATAGCCAGGTTTGTTTACAGGCAAGGTGTTATTTGAAAAGTAAGAATATTCCATTATTGAAAGTCTTGGCATTGAAAGTTACTTATGCAAAGCTTGATTATAAAATTAAGCTGAAAAGTGGACACTACATCAAAGTGTTTATGTTGCCCCCCTAAATCTAACAGTCACAGAACTTGTATTACTTTGCATGACCATAGGCATTAAATACCCAGTAAACCTGTATTACTTTGCATGACCATAGGCACTAAATACCCAGTACTGATAGGTCTGAGGAGCTTGGGCTCTAGGGAATTGCACAGAAATATGTATTTTTTGTATATCCTACTAGATACCATTTTGTCTAACTGAGATGAAGCCGAATTCAAAGGAATGACTTAAGCATGGTTCCATTTTTAAATCTGGAGACATTTCAAATGTCTGTTGTATTTAGGAGGAATATATTTTGAGTGAAACATGAATGTTGACAATGCAGAAGAAAATGAGAAGTCATTTTGAGAGTCCAGTTTCATGTCTGTTTACCTGAAAAAATGTAATTTAAAGTTGACTGAGGCACTACTTACCAGGATTCCTGTGCATTAACTTTTCTGGTATAGGCAATGACATACTCTTCTCTTATAGATTCCTTACTAAACTGTTAATCAAATTCAAGGCCATTGGCTCATAAGTGATTAAAATAATAACACTTTATTTTCAAGACATAAAGCTTTGTAAATCACACTCATGACTGTTAAATTGAATTTTCAGTCATTTTAGCAATTCTAGTATCATTATTTATACAACAGCTATACTATAGATTGAAAGGGGATTCTGCAAGAACCAGTTTTTCAGTATTTCATGTAAAAAGTAGGCTTTACTTTGGATAAAAAGGCTCAACTTTAAAATACTGTCTTCAGAATTGTATGCTTTCCTCAAGACACAGTAACAGCTGAGCTTATGTTAAATGTGTAGCACATATGTGTGTATGTGTTGTTAATAGGATGAAGGTACACTCCATTTAATACTGGTACTGATTTTTATGAACACTCATCATCTTCTTTCAGCTGTTCCTGATAGGGGTCGCCACAGCGGATCATCTGTTTCCATTTCTTCCTGTCCTAGGATCTTGCTCTGTCACACCAACCACCTGCATGTCCTCTCTCACCACATCCATAAACATTATCTTAGGCCTTCCTCTTTTTCTATTACATGATAGCTTTATCCTTAGCATCTTTTTCCCAATATACTCAGCATCCCTCCTCAGCACATGTCCAAACCAACGAAATCTTGCCTCTCTGGCTTTGTCTCCAAACCTTCCAACCTGGGCTGACCTTCTAATATACTCATCCTAATCCTGTCCACTCTCGTCACACCCAGTGCAAATCTTAACATCTTTAACTCTGCCACATCCAGCTCTAACTCCTGCCTTTTTGTCAATGCCACTGTCTCCAGCCCATATAACATAGCTGGTCTCACTGCCCTCTTGGAGACCTTCCCTTTCACTCTTACTGGTACTCATCTGTCACAAATCACTCCTGACATGCTTCTTCACCCACTCCATCCTGCCTGTACTCGTTTCCACACTCACCATTACTCTGAACTATTGATCCCAAGTATTTAAACTCATCCACCTTTGCCACCTGTACTCCTTGTATCCTCACCATTCCTCTATCCTCCCTCTCATTCACACACATATATTCTGTCTTAGTCCTGCTGACCTTCATTCCTCTTCTCTCTAGAGCATATCTCCATCTCTCCAGGGTCTCCTCTGCCTGTTCCCTACTCTCAGTACAGATCACAATGTCATCTGCAAACATCATAGTCCACGGGGACTCCTGTCTGATCTCGTCTGTCAACCTGTCCATCACCATTGCAAATAAGAAAGGGCTCAGAGCTGATCCTTGATATAATCCCATCTCCACCTGAAATGCGTCCATCACTCCCATGGCAGACCTCACTGCTGTCACACTACCCTCGTATATATCATGTACCACTCTTACATACTTCTCTGACACTCCCAACTTCCTCATACAATACCACAACTCTCTAGGCACCCTGTCATATGCTTTCTCTAAGTCTACAAAAACAAAATGCTCTGCACATCACCCTTGAACACTAATGTTTGAAAATAAATCAAATTCTGATAATCTTTTTATAATTTTCATGTAGCCATCTACAAATAAAAAAACAGTGTCATAATACAAGCAAAGGGGTAAAAACTGTAAATAGCAAATATAAAAAGGTTTACCTTCAAAAGTTTGGTGGCCACACCTGCGACACTGCTTCAGCGAACTGCAAAATCAGAAAACTGCAAAAACCAAAGGGCCAAATTACAAAACATCGCCCCCTTTTTGACCCATGGTGGCACTCATTTTGGTGGTGGAATGATCGGGAATGTCGAAGTTCAATATTCTTACATTTAGGGATGTCGGCGTAATGGAATTCGGCTACACGGTTCGCGTATACGGCCATTCGGAAATGTGCCTTCGTACAAATGAATGTATACCGTAAAAACATGTTCTGTTGCATTTGTGACTTGTTCTAAAATGCAAACTTTTATGAAATTCCTTTATTTTATCTATATTCAAGTGGACCAAGATCTGAAATGCACTGGATTTCTTGGAGAGAAAAAAAAAAAACAGATCAGATAATATGATTTAAAAAATAAATAACTGGTGTCGAAATCATGGAGTGAAACTAAATGCTAAAATATGCATTATTATATCCTTTGGGAAGTCATCTATACCTGGGAACTACCACATTAGCAAAAGTCCCCTAAGAATTGATCCAGTTGTTCATGATTTTGGGGACGTATGTGGGCAGTGCTCCAACTTTTGACTAAGATGTATCCATTGTTGTAAAAAAGTCCTTCTATATTGAACAGCTTTTACAAAAGGGATTGTGTCTGGATCTAGGAATGTCATTGTCCCCTTTACTCAGCCCTCATTAGGCCAAATCATTGAGTATAATGTCCCCCTGTCCAGACACATGCAACAACTGGAATGCCCACAAAGATACCTTACTAAAAGGACACAGGGTTTAAACAACATTCCTATATGGACCGACTCAAAGCCCTGCCACTTTTCTTAGTGTCCTACAGACTTCTAAGAGGTGACCTGTGTGCGGCATACAAGGCATCCTCCAACCCAATACTGATGGATTTACTGCACATCAGCAAGTAAATGGCATCAGATGTACTAATGATCTAAACCTCTTCTGCAACATCGACAGAATGATTTGGAGGGGCAGGTGTATCTTGCAGAGCATACTGCTGATCTGGAACAGACTACCCATGCACATAAAACAGAGTTCATTCCTGTCCACATTCAAGTGCAGCTTGGATCTATGTATGGAAAACACCAGGACTTCCCCCGTAATGGACTGAGGCAGCTCCTAAATGTTTTATTCCATGCATGGGTCCCCTCAAATTATCTATGGTATGATCCCAGTTATTCTCATTAGAGGTAATATATAATTATCGACCATTGCATGGGTAAGACCAGTCTAATACCAAATGGGCACTTTCAATTACAAAAAGGGAAGCTGGCTAAGCTTAAAATGACCCTCAAGGGCTGCTAGCCTAGTACTCACCTATGAATCTATGAACATTACAAATTGTTCCTGACTTATATGTGAACATAACATGTCTTGTATTTGAACATTTTTGAAGAACATAACCAAAGCTTCCCCACTAGATTAAAATCATCTTTTTGTGAAAATCAAATGTTACCTAGTTATTTTTGAAGTCTAAAGCATATTAACATCTTATCCCTCTACAGTCAAGCAAGAATAATAACTGCCCTTCTTCTGTCATTCTTAAAGTATACTCCCAGAATATGTCTTAACTTGCATGTTTCTGCTGCTCCTGACTTAATTTAACCTATCTACTTACAACACTTGAGATTTAACTGTACTCTACCAAAAATCTTCACTTTCTTTTCAAGTTCATTTTCTTCCTAGCTACTCTTTCATTACTTTCATGTACTATATGTAAATCTACCATCCATCGTTCTATATGTAACAGCTTATTTGACATTTGTATGCATGCATGCATTACACCTAACAGACTTTTTCAGTGTTGACACCACTTTATGTATATATGCTTAATTGTTGCCTCAAGATGTAGAAATATTGTTTATTTTGTAAACAACTGTTACACTATCATAATATATGATGCACTTGTTTTGGTATTCTTTGCATCCTCTGCTTCGAGTCAAGGCTGAAGGGTAGTCCACATATCCTGTTACAAAAGAAAAAAAATAAAATAAAACAAAATGCTAATAAAATAAAAATAAAAAAGTTCTTTAAGAGAATATGTTTTGATGTGCTGCATGCCAAAGTCCAAGGATGGTGTTACACTGAGGAAAGTGATGTCAAGTAATTGTGTTGACAGGGAAAATGTTCTTGATAAACAAAAATGACTATGGATATTTAAGCTGCAAACAGTTACTAAATGTAACTTAAATGCCAAGTTTGATTTGGTTCCTTTCTAAATTAAAGAAATAAATATTTTCTACAAATTTTTGTAATTTTGTGTGACTTTGTTAGCAGAAATTTTGTCACCAGTTAATTTTATACAGCAATATTTCTGCACAGCAGTATTATTTCATATGTGTACATGATGCAGTTATAAACACTCTTGTATTGCAATCAAAATTAACAACAGATTTTGCAGAGATGTTTGCCATGTATCATTGTCTATAAAAGATATGTTTTGCACTAACAAGGTCATATCAAAAGCATTATCACACTGATAAATTCTGAAAGAGTTACACCCATTGATACTGAAAGGAAATGCTAGATAATTTTTGTACAACACTGTTTCATGAGTTTTTGTTGCCGAATAACTGATAATTCTGAAGAATAATGTTCTATACAAATAGTTCTGCAATGTAAAAACTATTACTAATACACCACCTGCCTTACCTTCTATGGCCTAATAATTAAGGGATATTTAAATATGAGTAAAATTACTTATGAGTTTTTTCTTTCAGTAAAGGTAAAGAGACTCATGAGATTATATAATGGAACATGGAATTTCCCAACTTATACAAAAAATGAAAAAGAAAACCCCTCTGTAGGTCTTCTATGACAGCATTAATAGCCTTTAACATTTGATATGAAGAGAGATGGAGTAAGAGTATCATATGTGCTTATTTGGAGCCAGGAAAACAGAGAGAATATTTGTGTAGAAAGTGTGTGAGACCTCATTTGTTAATTAAGGGAAAGTAACGTCTTGTAACTGAATAAGAGGAAGGTGAGTGGTATTTAGACTGCTTGTGTTACCTATGATTTGTGAATTTCAGTAGACAGGAAGAAGGGCTGTGAGAATGTTTGACCATTTTGTCTCTGTGCTTTTTTATTTAACTATTTTTAAGCAGCTAGAAATGGTAATGCACATTTCTGTGCTAGACAGCACTGTAAACTCTTCAGGTGATTTGTTCTGAATCACTACACAAAATTCATAGACATTAGGTTTGCCTTATATTGACTGATCTGTTGTTATTGCTATGCAAAGTCTATGACAATAAATTTAATACTCAAGATAAGCCCTGCTATTTTCTGTTAATCTAATATATATATATATATATAGTTCATAGGTAGGTACTAGGCTATCTGCCCGAGGGCATTTATAAGCCTAGCCAGAGTGTGTTGGCTTTCGCCGCCCCATTGATTAATTAACTGAGCCTCTGTCAAGCAGAGCCAATGAAGTGATCCCAGGGGTGTACTTTCTGTTACCCATCCACTCTTCAAGGCTTCTCTTGAAGAGTGTTAGTGAGGGGCTCTGCCTAATGTAGTTAGGAATTTTGTTCCAAAGTATGGGGAGTCTCTGTGACAGGAATCTATCCCTCCAGCATGTTCTATTTATTGTTGTGGTGAGGTTTAGCTCACTGGAGTGCATGGCTCGCAGTGACTTGTATTTCTTTAGGTGATGCATGTCCATCAATTCTGAGTTGGACATGGCTTTATAAGTCAGGCAGAGATCACCTCTGAGTAAGCGATATGCCACTGAGTACAGCCGGAGTTTTTTCAGTCAGTCTGCATAGGACATATGTTTGAGGCCAGTAATCCTCTTGGTGAGGTGCTTTTGTGGTCTTTCAAGCTGTTGGAAGTGTCTTGCGAGGTACATCCCAAATGGGGCATTGTACTCTATGATGGGTCTGATGAGTGATGAGTAGAGGGACACTATAACCTCATTATTTCTAGATGTGAACCTCTTAGTAATTAGATGGGCCACATAGAAGGATTTCCTAACTACTTTGGCAATATGATTGTCAAAGGAGAGATTACTATCTACCTGGGTCCCCAGATCTCTTATTACCTCTTCTATATTAAGGGGGCTGCCGCCTATGTGGTAATTTGTGGATGTTTTGTTTTTCCCAAACGGGATGACTATGCATTTTTTGGCATTTAGCTTGAGGCCATGACTTTGACACCGGGTGTCTGTCTCAGTAAGGCCTTTTTGGAGGATGTCATTGTCAGCCGGAGAGTCAATTATGGCTCCCAGTTTGCAGTCATCGGTGAACTTGGTTAGCCATAGTCCTCCAGTGTTTGCCTGTACTTCTGAGAAATATATGCCGAACAGTATATATTTATATATTTTTCTTATTTAAGTTGCAGTATCCACAGTTTGTTCAGGTCATTAATTTTAAGACAGCCTAACATATGAGCAGAAGTATAGATTCTTTATTGCAAATAACAGCAGTTTATGCTCCATGGCAGTTTACGTACCAAGTTCAGTGTGGACACATGATAACATGTCAGCTTCTGTACGCATGTGAAAACAGAATCTTACCAGCTAATAATGATTCAAACATGCATGAGCTTAGGACTGTAAAGAAATGAAGCTATGACCAATATTCAGAAAAATTACTGCTATCAGTATTAATTGGGCAATGTTGTAGTGCCTAGTGGAGGATTATAATATGGGTGATTTGGAGAGCTGTCTTGGATCCACAGGGTGCCCATGTCCAGCCAAAAAAAATATTTTAAAGTTTCCTTATGTTCAGTACTGCTAATTCATTTTAGTCAGTTTATGTGCTTAACATAATTACTAGGGATGCTTGTCTATTTTTAGTTAAAAACATTGCATGACATACACTGTGAGTACTTAAGTCTGTATACTAGCAGTGCCTACCATTGCACAAGTTATGTTATTCACTTTGAGGCATTTTATTTCATGTCATTTATTTATATATGAATGCATTTATTTGTTTTTAATTATAAAAATGCTTCTTACTTAAAAATAAATGAACACCCTACTGTGATCCTGTGAAAAATGATGCAGCTTTCTGTTCATTGCCTTCTCATGAATCATAGGAAGGCAATGAGCAGAAAGACCATGAATATTAAGTAGTATAGCAGAACATTGTGGACTGTTACATAGGAAGTGTAGCAGTGGGTTGCACTAAAGTAAGATAAGTTCTTAATATCCTGGCAGGCAACCAGATAGTGTTGATAACTGTAATCATTAAATAAGTGAGGAGCTGTAAGCTAGCTGTGGATGAAAGAGATGTGTGTGTTCAGTTTAATGTGTGCTTAAGTTCAACTGTTTACTGTCTGGCTACTATTTCTGTGTGAAAAAAAATTGACACTGTCCCTCACTATGCCTCTTTTTTGTCTGTGCTTCATAGAATCTGTGGTTTCTGATAAATTATTGAAGATTAATCTCACTTAATGGGTTGGGGGAATGGCTGCAAACAAAAGCAACTTACCCTCTTGTTATTTGCTCATTTTCAGGGCTATTGTGCATTTGTATGAACTATGTTGAGATATTTATTCCCTTGCTACTGTTCATGTGAAACAAAGTTGACACTGTCCCTGATTTCAGAAATTGTCCTTGACTTTTCCTCATATTTTTGGACTGGTAAGTCTTTAAATATTGTAGCCACTAAATGGGGGGAGGCTGTGGATGAAAGCAATTTATCCTCTTGTCATTTGGTCAATTTAAAGTCTGGTTTTACCAGAATAGTGTGCAGGAAGGTGAATCCAAAAGTACATGATCATTTATCTGTGTTCCAGAAATATATATATATATATATATGTGTGTGGGGAAGCCCATGGTTTGAAAACCAACCAGGGCCCATGGTACATATAATCCATCAGTGGCAATGTTGAATAGCATTATGGTAATAACAGGCATGATAAAACCACAATGAGTAACCTCTCAATACATTCACATTTTCCTGTCTCTGAATCAAGCACTGTACTGTTAAACATAACCTTACTAGTATTCCCTCTATCCGACCACAGGCACCTTCAAACACACTCACATACATACTGACATGCAGGCATTCACAGACACACACACACACACACACACACACACACACACACACACACACACACACACACACACACACACACACACACACACACACACACACACACACACACACACACACACACACACACACACACACACAGTGACACACACACACACACACTGCATACTTGTGCTGATTTTGTAAGTAGTGCATGTCGAACTGTCGAACTGTAAACTGGATAAATTACACACACACACACACACACACACACACACACACACACACACACACACACACACACACACACATGCTCACACATCTTCTCAATACTTAGCACCTATGGCAGTACCAGCCTTAATCCTTCCACTGAAATGGATGGGTCCATGGTTTTAACAGTAAAGTGTTTGATTCAGAGACAGCAGAAGGCATCGTCTTTAATGCAGCCAAATGAATCATGACAACCACATAAAAAATAAATTCCATCTATGTAAGATTAGCGGTTTGGGTGTACCATCAGGATCAAAATACAACACTCTATGGTTTCATGAAAAACAGAAGCATTTAACTCACAAAGAGAAGAACTCTTTGAAGGACTCATTTACTTCATTTTTTCCTGTACATTCAGACCACATGCAGTCTAAGATGAGTACATAAATAAATGCATGAGACACAGGCACATATATTGGGTCTATATTACCAGAATGAAACTTTAGTTAGTCGAATAACTAAAGATCGATCTTGTAATATCGAAATCCAAAATCCGTGAATGGCTGATTTCACAATGGAAAAAATTCCCTTGTCTGTTATGCGGATTATGCCCTTTCCTCCATCCAATGTAGAGTGATCTCGGAGTTGGTATATTTAGTTAGGGTGGTGTGGGGGGCAAAGCCCCCCACTTGATTTGGGTTTAAAAGTTTTCTTTTTTTTTGATGTGGCCAAGGGAATCCTTTCCCTGTGTTAAATCGGCCGTTCGCAGATTTTAGATTTTGATATTATCAGATCAATCTTTAGTTATTTTACTAACTAAAGTTTTGATCTGGTAATATAGACCCCGTATATCAGAGGTGTATGTGTACTATAACAGCTTCTACAGGAAATTATTTGTCTAGTAAGATAAAATTGTCAAGGAAATGAACATCCATCTCTTTTATAAATTATATATAAAATAGTCTGGCTTCAGTAATAATAATATTGCAATTTGTGGTCATGAGATATACTCACAGTTAATAATATCTGATTACCTGGAGTTTGCCCTTATGACAAACTCTGCTAGCCATGTGAAAAATCCAGTATGCTCATTGTTGGGCAGAATTGCTTCACAAGAGTTTGATGCAGAGTGCAATGTACAATAACAAAATATTCCACTCAAAAGAGGCAGTTGTCCACCCATAAAAAGACATATATGTATATACAAAAAGGCATCTATTTCAGCCTCTAATGTTAATATTAATTGGCATGGTAACTAGAAAAAAACAGATTCTCATAAGAATTCAAAAGACAGAAGGGAAACATTTAGTGTAAACAATGAAGCAATGAAGCAGTTGCATTGAAAGCCATGAATAGCAGACAGTGCTTCCAATTGTTTTATACTTGTGCAAGGAGAAAATAAAGATCAGGAGAAATAAATCTAATTAACTTATTTAACCTTTTCTTCAGAGATTTTTTTTTCAAAGTCTATTTTTCTACACAATAAAGCTTGCTCATAGGAAGTTACTAGGCTTGCAATCCAGGAGCCTAGCCCAGTTACCCAAACATCCTGGAGCGACTTGCTCAAGGTCATACAGTAAGCCAATGAAATCTGAGGGAATCAAACCCTATTCCACAGGAAGGAGCATGTTAACAGCACAACCTTAATTCTATGCAGTAATTGCTAGCCTGTTAACTGGGTTACTGATACTGATAACAAATTAGTTGTAAATGCTGACAGAATATTGTTCTGGTAACAAGATCACAGATTTAGTCATTGTATCTTGTGGTTTAGAACCAGAAAGACTGCAAACAAATCATTTAATTTTGTTTATAGTCATAAGATGTTTTGGCTAACAAGGCATCTTCAGTTGAATGATCATTTTCTACATGAATCATTCTGGGCCGGATTCATGAATGGCCAGATTCTGTGCAGGAACAGTATAGCAGCTCCTGCATGGAATATGGCCGCCGTGCGATCCAGGATAGGGCAGTTTTCGCATGCACGAGCGGCGTTATACTGTTTCTGCACGGAATTCTGTTCAGTATGCAAATCAACTCATTTGCTAGTGAAAACCATGCAAATGAGGTGATTTTGTGATCCAGCAAGCTGAATGGATTCCGTATAGGAACAGTGTCAGTGCAAAAATGTATTTGGCTAGTAGCCGAATACATTTTTTGCATCTGACAAAACGGAGGAATGACAGCTCGTGAAAAGCATGTATTATGTAGAACAGATAAACCAATGGCCAAATATAAGGCCAATGGCATGAAAGTCACATATTTTTTTTAAAAATAAAACTTTTATTTGTTTTGGCCGATCTCGGCCGTTTAAGCTAAGGGCAGCGGCCTGCAAACACTGGGGTGCCGAAAATAAAAAAAAAAAAAAAAAAAAAAAAAGGGAAAAACTGCCATTTAACAGAAATATGCATTCTGCCATTATAGTCAATGGCAGACAGAATGTAAACAAGACTAGGGAACACTGGTTGCCAAGGGGAAAGGGTGTGCTTGGGAATTGTAACTATGGACCTGCACACTGGGGCATGCAAATGAAGGGACCTATACTGAATCACAGATTTCAATCTAGTGGAAGCCTGCACCTAATTGTGCAGATGCAGGAATAGAGGGCCATGTAGGCAGGACAAGAGAATGACTTCAGTAGGGGGTGTGTCATGCTTGGTGTAAACTTATTGGAGCCCTGCGGCCCATGTTTGCTCTTAGCTAAGCAGAGCTAAGGAAAGGGTTGTGTCTCACATTGTTTAGCACTGTTTTCCCTGCTTAAATAGGTGTGTGCACTGCGCACCAGGTTTTAAACAAAAGAAAAAAAAAAGAAAAACACGAAATAGCAGTTCAGTTCACATCTGAGCACTGGGTATGCACGGCGTGCCTCGGGGCTTAAACGGGAAGGCAATGAGAAGGGAAAGCAGCAGTAGGAAGGCAATGAAGGAGAAGTAACATAGCTGACAGGTGAAATGTATCAGAATCAGCCAGTTACACAGGCAGCAGCCCAGCCCAGCACAGTACTATAAACTATGCAAACCCCTTTCACTCTGTTTATTCCCACAAATTCTACACCACCGCTGTACACAGACAGGGAAATTTTACCTGACAAAACTAACACAATGATAGGGGCTACTGTCACTCTCATACATCAATATGTGCAAGAGGCTGAGGGTGGTGAGGATGTGAATGCTGATGACCATCCCACAGTGAGGAGGAGGAGAAGAGTGTACAGACCCAGAGTTACCTACCAGGGCCTACATGAGCTCGAGATAGTGGAGCACTATAGGGTGGACAGGGACATTCTACAGCAGGGGTTCCCAAAGTGTGCGCTGCAGTGCCCTGGGAAGCTGTGGCTTCCTCACAGGGGCACTGCGAACTAATAAGCTTAGCTGCAAAATAAACCGCAAACAGTTCACAGTTTATTTTGCAGCTAAACTTATTACTTCACGGCAAACTAAGTCTAGACCTACACTGTAGCTTTTTAGCAGAACCAGCATCAGGTATAGCAGCGGTCCCCAACCATCGGGCCACGGGCCAGTACTGGGCCGTGGAGCACTTGGATCCGGGCCGTCAGGTAAGTGAATGCCTGTATGACTGTGTGTGTGTGTGTGTGTGTGTGTGTGTGTGTGTGTGTGTCTGTCTGTCTGTGCATGTGAGTGAATGCGTGCATGAAAGCAAAAGAGTCTGTGTGTGTGTGAGAGAGATTGAGAGAGTGAGAGCAATGTGTGAGTGAATGCAGGAATGAATGAAGAAGTGGCTGTGTGTGAGATCGGGAAAGTGAGAGGGATGTACGAATGAATGCGTAATGAGGGTGTGGCTTGTGGATGTGAGATTGGGAGAGTGACAACGATGTATGAATGAATGCATAAGTGGGTGTGTGGCATGTGGGTGTGACAGACAGTGAGACCGATGTGTGAATGAATGCAGGTATGAATGAGGAAGTGATTTTGTGTGTGTGTATGTGTGTGTGTATGTGTCTGTGTGTGTGTGTGTGTGTGTGTGTGTGTGTGTGTGTGTGTGTGTGTGTGTGTGTGTGTGTGTGTGTGTGTGTGTGTGTGTGTGTGAGAGACTGGGAGAGTATGAGTGATGTGTGAGTGAATGCAGGTATGAATGAGGGAGTGACTATGACTGTGTGAGAGAATGGAAAAGAGTGAATTTGTGCATGAATGTAAAACAGACTGTGTGTGTGCGTGTGTGTGTGTGTGTGTGTGTGTGTGTGTGTGTGTGTGTGTGTGTGTGTGTGTGTGTGTGTGTGTGTGTGTGTGTCATGGGGGTAGAGAGTGAAGAGTGAGAGTGACCCCTGGCAGCAGCAGCAATGAGGTCTGTGTAAGTCTGGACCATACCACTGGAAACATACCTCTCACCCTCTTAGATCAAGAAATCTGGACAAAGACAAAAATAGTGGAGGTACAAAGGCACAAAATAGGGACACTTTTAAGTACTGCTCTCACAAACTTAGAAAGTTGATAGAAATATAGGTTTTGCATTAGCATGAATTTTCTGAAGGGTATGAAGTATGAAACTCAACTGTCTGTCATTATTTTCTGACTTCAACCTCAATGATCTGCCAGTGATTTGCCAGAAAACAAAAATTTTATGAGAAAAAGACCAAAAATATGAGGCAAAAATCCCGGCATTCTGCAAAACTCTATACAGTTGAGAGGTATGCTGGACAGAGCCAAATAATAGGGACAGATTTTAAGTATTGCTCTTATAAACTTAAAGCTAATAAGGTTGCCATTAGGTTTGCTTACCTCTCAGCCATAGTAGACCAGTGTTATGCTGTTAAACAGAATGTACACTTTTTTTGGGAAATTGTCTTTTTATTATACTTTTTAGCTTTTCTCCCCAGGTCTCCTAGTCCAGTCAGGCAGCCTTGTTAAACAAATGTCAAATAAATAAATAAATAAATAAAATATGTAATTTATATGCGCAGCAGGGGGGGAACCTTGGGAAATCCTGGATTCAGCAAGGGAGCTTGAGAATTGAAAAAGTTTGGGAACCACTGTCACAGCAAATTGTTGAGCTGTGCTGGCCCCACCTCACACACAGAACCAACAAAGGGAAGCCCATCCCACTGGATAAAAAGGTATGTGTAGGCTTAAGAATACTAGCCACAGGTACCTTCCAAAGGGCA
Source organism: Protopterus annectens (assembly GCF_019279795.1). Lineage (NCBI taxonomy): Eukaryota > Metazoa > Chordata > Ceratodontiformes > Protopteridae > Protopterus > Protopterus annectens. The sequence continues at coordinate 581,146,371 of NC_056741.1, read as the reverse complement.
ACTGGGGATATCATGGGGATCTCACATCATCATCCAGGGTACTCCACCAGTTCATGGATGCCATGTCAGCACATGCCAGTGAGCACATATATTTACCCATCACCTGTGAGGCATTGACCAGCAGTATGCATCTCTTCCACCAAATAGCAGAATACCCTGACATAGTGGGTTGTATAGACTGCATGCACATACACATCAAAGCATCATCCGGTGAGCGCAGTAGGGTCTACATAAACTGCAAGGGCTTTCCCTCCATCAACTTCCAGGTTGTGTGCGATGCCCAGGGCATTATCTTGAATATGTGTGCTGGCAGCCCTGGAAGCTATCACGACTCCCACATCTGGCATATGATACAGCTGTACCAGTCATTTGCCAGTGGGGACATTCCATATGGCCACCTAGTGGGGGATGCTGGCTATACACTGGAGCCGTGGCTGATGACACCCCTCAGAAAAGCGCACACACCTGAACAAGAACTCCATAATGAGGCACACGCACAAACCAGAATCATAATAGAGCATGTGTTTGGGATGCTGAAGTCATGGTTCCGCCACCTGGACATATCCGGAGGATCCTTGCAGTACTCTCCAGCTACATGTATGCAAATGTTCATAGTATGTGCCACGCTATACAATATGATCCTGTGGAAATGGCTGCAGCAGGAATAGCATGGGGCAAGGAGAAAAGCTCAAAAGTCAGCTGCAAGTAGCTTCCATATCACACATGCACTCAGCTCACCCCACCATCAGCCACAGGTGTATCACAGGTCATATCCCTGCTGTTGGGAATGAGTACAGTATGACCCCACTTCTGTAGGGGAATACCCACAGAATGCAGCATGCTGAAGAGCTGTCCTATGCAGGTGTGTCCTTAGCTGCAAGCAGCACCCTGACTGATCCAGACCAATGGATCAATATGGACAGGAACTATTGCCATTAACACCTTGCACACTTACCCTGTCACCCCAGGGGAATACACTGGCTCACAGCCTGGGAATGTAGAAGTGACAGAATGCAGTGGCCTGCTACAGATGGCCTGCATCACCACCAAATGGCCTACAGTCCCCTGTCAAAGACTTGTGCCTCACCCGTAGTGCCAATGTATGGTATCTCATGAGATCACAACTAACAACCTAACACAGTCAACATAACACAAATGCAAGGCCATGTTGACAAATCCCAGTAGCATGCCCCCCATGTCCCACTG